>NC_139219.1:72687862-73258942 GCF_055691185.1 Crinia signifera | reverse complement strand
TGGAATTTACGGAGTTTTGGCCGTTTTTTTAAGTTCCATGCATCTCGCCCCTTGTGTTTAAAAAATTACAGTTAGGTGCTGATTTTCTTGTTGTTTATCACTCTCCACTTTCACACTTTTTGAAGCTTGGTTCATCCGGCCCAACATCCAAAAAATTCTAAAACTAACATATCATGTAAAGCATATGCACATTTTGTTACAAAAATAAACATAACAGAATACATAAGGATATGGTTAAAACAAATATAATGTCTCCAAATTAACCAAAAACCCCAATAATAAACACCACATACAGTATACAAATGGAGCCACGCTTATCTAAACTATTGTTACTGCAGTGCGGTGTCATTGTATGGTAACCGGTTGTTTAGTACTTTTGTATTTTTAAGGATTCTTCTGATTGACACACAAAGCTGTGAATTTCGAAGCTTTGCGTGGGTACTTGTTTCCTAGAACGGTGCCCACTAAGCAAATAGCTTAGTGGGCTATTCTGCATAGGAAAATATGCGTGCGATGCGATGTCCATGTTAAGTGCACAGAAGTGCTTATACAATTAAATATCGCATAGCATCGCATGGCACCAAATGCGATGCAATGCGATATTTGATTGTATAAGCACCCATGGCATGAGATGTGATGGGTGCTTAATCAGTAATAGAAATTTATTCAAAAACAAGAACAAGAATAATAAATTACAGCATGAATATTAGTCCTTTGGTAGGAGCTTCAGGGCCTCAATCATACGCATGAAAGAGTCCTCAGCCCCCAAAGTTTTACGCCACATGAACTCTGTGAGGTAGGATTGAAGTTCATACCATGCAGTGCCTCTTTGACGCTTATTTCTCCACTTACAAGCACCCCAAAGTCTTTCCATATTTTGGGTGTGGATCCCTGTTGCCGGATAAACAAAATTGAACCGGTGGTTTACCGTGAAGTGCTGGTATCCAGCAAGTTCAAGTTCGGCCGTCGAATACGCCCTCCAACAGTCAGAATAGATTGTCGTGCCCGGCTCGACATTCTCCTGGAAGCAGGTCATCAAGTTAGTGGCATCCTGTCAGGGCACTTTTTACCATAAAACACTGGCCTGTCTCCCGGCATATCCCTCCAAATACCCACTGCTGCGGAAGAATGCGGCCAGCGTTATTCTTCTTCTTCAAGTAGAGGGTCTCATCCACTTCCACGATTAGCCCTGGTCATCCAATACGATGCTGGGGCTGCGCCATTACATCCAGAGCACATGCCTCACGCATCCACCGGTTATACAGGACAGTGTTTATTTTTAGATGTCCAGCTGCTGGCTGCAGTACTCAATAGAGGTGAGTTCCTGTGCCCATGAGTAAATAAACTGCAGCATTGTCACAAACGACAAGCGGCAGCCCGGAAACCAGTGTGCCGCTCTCAGGCTCCCCTTCTTACGGCACACTCGGACGTGGCAGCGCCACATTGACTCCTTCAACGAAAGTCGCATGGCATGGCCATTTTTGCAATTCATCGCCACAGGAAGAAGGCCATGGGCTTTGAAAAAGACCACAGCCTTCTCCTCCGTCTGCGGCAGCGAAAACATAGTAATCGATCCAGCCATCTTGATAATAACACTGATAAATCCCTTGTAACACTCCAAAAATCACCAGCTCTCTATTATGCTTCCTCTCTCTACACAAAATCACCTCAGAGTGATTTCTGTCAGGATCTGTCAAGGGGTGGGATTGACAGGGAGCGGGAATGCGAAAATCGCATTGCATGCTAGTACTATGTGTTATGCAATGCGATATGATTTCAGTACGTTTGCGTACGTAGAAAATCTGGGCACCGTGCTAGGAAACAAGTACCTTTGCGTGTCCTTTAAACGCCACCCGCCCGAACACACCGAATATCCCCTGCATGCATGCAAATGGATGTTTAGCATAAACATCCATTTGCAGGCTTGCAGCCTTGCATTCAATGGTCTCCTACCATCGAATGATTTTGCAAGTGATCGCAGATCTAAGACACTCTCTGGTGTCTTAGATCTGCGGGCTGCCTGTACATGAAACGGGCAGCTGACATCTGACATTTCCCAGTCGCAAAACAGCACTCACCGTTGCAAATTTACAATGGTGCATGATAACCTCCTGGGTATTCTCCCATAATTATGAAGATGGGAGCTTGGCTCACAGTCATTGTGTTCCCTTTCGGTCATGCCCCTTTTTGCAGAGGCCACTCACCCCGCTTCATCTGTTGAGATTGTTGGGAGATATGTATATGTCCTCTCTCTCATGGCTAGACATTTAATAGCATATTCAGAGCAAGGTAACAAACACTGCACCAAATTTTGGTTACCACAGGTATATGTGCTCTGCTACCCGTGGTATCCAATAAAACAAAAATATTCACTAGGTTCAGATTTGAAAACCCTGTGACACGAGTAAAAAATAATAGTAAATACTTACCTGCCCGGTGCTCTCCAGTGGTGTTCCCTTCATCTTGCCTTTGATACACACACACAAACTTGCACACACATACACAACACCCAGTCACAGATACTCATACTCACAGATACTCATACACACTAACAAACAACTCTCAAATACTCACCTGACTACCATTGGATGCAGAAGACACCGCGTTAAAGGCCAGAAATTACTGACTAAATAGGCTAATTGGATCTTTCAATTGCGTAATTAATCCTCATTTGAGGTGCCACCAGGGTCCCAGAACAAGTCAAATAGATTTTTATCTAAATTAACGATTTTTAGAAAAATCAGACTTACTCTGGAGGTGGGTGAAAAATGCTCAGTAATTTCTAGAGATATCCCTGCATCTCATTTACAGACCTCTTAATACTAAAACCCAGCAGCTGCAGGAAAAACAGGTGGGTATTTTGGTTTATCTGCCAACAGTGGAATTCCCCCAATTGTTCAAAAAGAAAATATAATTCACATTCATATGATTCACAAAGAGAAATGTGAAAGAGGAAATATGTATGCTGCCGTGCTTTAGGTTACTATTCCTAATCATAGTCAATGTGGATGGTAAATGATAAAACAGTTGAACTGTGTGCCAATAATTGTTGTGTCAAACTTTTGAACCTGTTGACCCTAAGCACTGTCTACCTTTTACATGTCGGCCATGACTTTCTATCTTTTTACTGATCCATCAACTTGATATAACCTGAAAGAGCAGCGCGGTTTGCCTGGGTGCACGGTTCCGGTACTTGCGCTTTTTTGCATTACTCCCACTTTTAGCATCGAGACTCCTGCGTTTAATGTACTATGAATGAGAAGTCCAGTAACAAATAAAAAGCTTAATACGAGTGATGTAAAAATGTAAGGGATAATTTGATACCTTTAATATACGTTTTATAAGATACTTTACAAGCCTATTATGCTAAATCATTCACACTTTTGTGACAGAGTACAATATACAATCAAATGATAAATATAATTACATTTAATGACATTGTGGGCCATTAGAGGTAAAGTAACAAAATCAGGTGTAAAAAAAAGCCAAGAAAAAAACACTTTAATCTCATCCTGTGGTGTTCCAGTGGGTGTGGTATGGCGTCCAGACAGTGCGGATTCCGATGGTCAGTATACCGACATCAGAATACCAGCGCCGGTACTCCGACAGGGGGAGGGGTGGTGAGAGCAATGAAGCCCCTTGCGAGCTCACTGCACTTGCAATGCTGCGCTTGCCACAGGTTCTATTCTCCCTTTATGGGGGGTGTGGTCAACATGAATTTTTCACAGGTTTTTTGTGTCTATGTCAACCTCGATTGTTTATTAATAATGTGGAGTGTGCATCTGCACTGTGTTTTTCTTTGCAGAACTACAAGTCCCAGCAGGATAGCACCTCACTTAAATAAGGTGTGTATTCTAAGATCCCCCCCCATTCCCTATATTTTAATATTGTGTACATAGTACACCTAAAGGTTAGACGTCCTTCAACTTAGAACAGCACTCTGCCCACCTGGTTCCTGGTATCCACAGACTAAAGACCTAAAAATGTACACAATTTGCTAGTCTTGATTTGGGGCGCGGTTGGTGTGGCTGAGTTGCCTTAGGGCTGCACACCTTAACAATTATTTAAAACTATTTATTTTACACTACTTTTATACTTTCTAGCATTTTCACTTTTGTAACACTTTTTAACCCCTAGCTTCTGCTTCCATCTGATTAACATAACAACACCTTAAGGTGCCTATACATGCTGCGATTTCAGCATGCGTTTTTCACTTTTAAAGTTCAAAATGCACTGCATCTGCTTAAATCGCACCGTGTACCTGCGGGGATGCAATGTGCATTCCCGCAGGTACAATATTGTAAAGCACAAAAAGCATCTGCATGCAGTACTTTTTGTGCTTCATTGCATCCCATCGCATCATTTTGGAGTACATGCGATGCGATGTCCATTAATAACTATTAACTTAAAAAAAAAAAAAAGAGGCTGAAATCTGCATCGCATCCGCACAGTATAGTACATCGCATCGCATCTCATCCCCTTCCAGTGCCAAATTCGCATGGCACCTGTAAAGTTCAAAACGCACAGCACATGAATATCTGTGCGTGTATGGGCACCTTTAGCTTTTCATTTGTGTGCTGCCCTGGGGTGACAGGCTTTTGTCTGCTTTTTGGGGGGTCCCACACCCCAAATTCAAACTTAGTATTAGGGACCAAGCAGAGATAGGAGGTCACCTTGATGCTGGTTGGTGGGCAAATATTTCTTGGCCAATGATTATAATAAGAACCCCAATTGTTTATTAATAATGTGGAGTGTGCATCTGCACTGTGTGTTTTTCTTTGTGGTTCCAGATGACACTGGATAAGGTGGAGTTGAGTAAAGACAGATCTGGATATGACTGGAAAATGTACTTTGAATTAACAAAATGTTTATTCCTATTCTTATTGATTTATATGTTTAAAATAATATAATATATATTTTCTACAATTAATTATACATGAATATAGAATTGATTTTTTTATTTAATATACATCACAAAATGCTCAGTTATAAATTGAAGTTATGATTCTCATAAAAAATGTTATATAGTCTAATTCTCTATGTAATTGTAATAATTTGCATAATAAAAATACTTTATTTAAAAAAAAAACAGATCTGATTTAGTGAGCATTATGGAGGTAATGTGTAAGGAATATAAAAGTTTTGGAAAGCTGACCATTTAAAAAAGATTACAATGGCCTAGGAAATTGAGTGGAAGATTTCAACAGAGGTCAAGTTCAGTTTGAATTTTGCATATAACTGGAATGATGTTGTATGTACTGTATATAAGTTATGTGGGTGAGGTGGAATAGCAATGCCCAAATACGTAAGGGAAGGGTTCAGTCCAACATGACTTCAACTGGCCATATATAGCAAGGGCATCAGATTTACTAAAATTGATTTAAAAAAACGTTGAAAGAAGAAAAACTGCTGACAACATCAATAAAGGGACAGAGTGCTTGGGGTTAGATGTAAAAAGAATATATCATTGAATATATAACAAATAAAAGGTTCTAGTGCCAAATTAAATAATAAAGGGGAAAGGGGGTAGCCTTGTCGTGTGCCTCTTCTGAGACAAAATGGGGAAGGGTATTGATCATTGGGTAGACAGCAAGTTGGTCGACAAGCATTAGGTCTACACCACTAGGTCGACATGACTGAAGGTCGACTTGCAGGAAGGGTGACATGACTGAAGGTCGACATGGGTTAGGTTGATAGGTCACTAGGTCAACATGGGGAAGGTCAAAAGGTAGATATGGGGTTTTTCACTTTTTTACAAAGAATTTCGACACAGTCAACATGGACACTGGAATGTAGCACCGCGTCCCCTCGCATGGCTCTCTGCGCTCACCATGCTTCGGGTACGATGCCCATACGCTTTGCACACTATTTTTATTCTCCCACCACGCCCTAGTTTCTCCGTCCCAACTATTCGGACGGTTTCCTCAGAAGACATCTTCTGAGGAAACTGTTAGTATAGTTGGGACGGAGAAATGCGTCAAGGCTCTTATTTGCATCCAGGAAATCCACTATTCCTCTAACAAATCCTTCCTTTGGTTTGGACCATCCACTTTGCCCGATAACTCCTGCCTGACAAGCGACACAAAAACGGAAAACTCTGTGGCGGCTTTGTGAGCAAAAGGCGGACAGCAAACTGTGCGGTGATTGGCGTCTGCTTTCATCCAGATGCTGTGAGGTAACTTACATAACATTTAAGCATATTTACAGAATCGACAGAATGAATTGGGAGCCCGCTTTAAATATTGTCTGTTCAAGGCTAAAATAGTTAAAAACATCCAAAGGAGACTAATAAATTTACAGGATTATAAGCGGATACTGTTGGACTGTTTTAATGAATTGTTTTTCAACTACCTAATTGTTCCATGAACTGGTTCTTTGAATATAGATATATTTTGTGTGTATGTCTTTAATTGATTAATTATATACTCTTTATTTAATAAACATTTTTATTAGATCAACACAGTGCGCTCTCTTATTGTTTAAATACTTGCACAGTTGCCTACCCTCCTGCATTCTGCAGGAGACTCCCTGAAATAGCAGCAATCTCCCTCTCTCCCTGATTAGTCTAGCAATATCCCTAATTTCCTCCAGTTAACATTACACTGTTACATTTTTTTGGGAAAAAGGAATAGAGACAGATACATTTACATTGAATCATCTGCACCATTTCCCAGCACTTTAGCAAGTATAGAAACTCATACAAACTGCTTTGGGGCTCATCTACATTTGGATATAAGTCATTTTATAAGATTCCTCTCAGAGGTAGCAGTACACACCCACGCTTCTAGGTGCCAGATTCACAATCTTTTTTTCACAATATCTCCATATATGGAACTAGACACGCCCTTTGGGTGGAGCATGACACAATTATAATCTCCCTGAAACTAGTTTTCAAAAGTAGGCAAGTATGGCTTCTTGATCATATCATGCTGTTTGCTTCAATGGCATCAGTGACATCTAAAATGAAATGCCAGATATAAGGTTAATTTTGGGGAAACACTTTCATTTAGATAATTATCCTGTTGTTTATTTTTTATATAAATCCCTGTGCAGTTGTATTTCTGAGTAAGGAATTACTGAAACATTGTTCTCTCTTCACCCAAAGCTGAAACGAAAATCCCAACATTTCTAACCACACCCAGATGCAAACACAGCTCAGCTGTGCAGCTTCTTGTGTGAAATTTCAGTCTGAAAATGCAACACGCAGAGATAATTATACCGTAGCATACAGCCATTTGTGTTGCAACTTGTCTAGTACGGAGGTGGTGGAGAGCTCACCTGAGCAAGCTTTCAGCACTGATCCACCAAGGAAAAACTGAAAAGACAAAACTTAATTAGAGTGTAAAACAATTTATAAATACATGAGCAATGTATTTATGACTCCACAAACGAGAAATTCCAGAGCACCTATGTTCAGGAAGTCCTAATAAATCCGTATTATGAGCTCTGCTGCTGATTGCTCTTGCAGGGTGGACGGAATATATTAGCAGCGGCATAATTATTACTCCCACTCCATGGGATATACATATCTGTCAAATATATGATAGACTTGCTTTATTGTCAGAGCTTTCGGTGTAACTAGTAGTGCAGTCTCTGGAATATAATGATGCTGAACACTAATGTTACTTTGTCAGCAATGATTAATGACAATCATTTTAGTGACAAGTAAATAATAAGAACATTAAGGTAAATGTTGAAACAAAGGAAGAATGATGTAAAGTTGGACGTAGATGTCGCAACAGCAAAAGTGTTCCAGGTTGACACTAGGATAAAACGGATGCAGCTATGATGTCGACATTTACAATGTAGACATTCGAAATGTTGACGGTTATGATGTTGGCAGTATGCATTTGGATTTACTGCATTTATTGCATACTGTGCTGAGTGAGAAGACAATAAATATTACAGGGAATGTAACGTTGCAAGCAAAAATCTGCATATTGCACTTTAGTATCAATACATTTCCCAAAATATACTAATGTTGTATAGAAATATCTCACAGCGTCATGCATTTAATCATAGACACACCCATATGTTGAACTAGACACACCCTTTGGGTAGATTGTGACACGCCCCCTCTACGGTGCACACTCCCTGATTCTAGTTTTTTTTAAAGCATTTACGCCTCAGCCCCAACTCTCTGTATCCTCAACCACTCCTATGCCACAAATAAACCAATGATACAGACATATACACTGACACAAAGACATATATAGAAAGACAGCTAAGAAGAGCATCCAACATGCAGAAACGTGTTAATAAAAGCACCTGCGTGTGGCATATAATTAGAGACTGGTTCATTCTAGTGGAGTTTTTTTTAAACCATCTTTATGGAATCTGAAAATGCACTGAAACCTCTGTAGAGATCCTTAACGATAAATGCTTCAGGGAAGCCTCCTTGACATCCTGGGCCCTTTACAAGTAAACCCCCCTAAAGGCAGCCATGGAGAAGGCATTGATATAATTACTGGATTAATTAGGTAGGCAGAAAAAAATCCAAGACAAACAGCCCAATTTCACAATTCTGACCACAAAAACACACTGTAGGTCCAAGAACTTATCTCAGGTTCTACATGTTTTTAGGTGTGTACACATGCTTTGATTTGCTTTAGACTTGATGTTCCATTATAAATGGCAAGAGATCTTTCCATTCAATTTGGCGTTAGATCTGTACTTTTGTATTAGATTCGATTTCACAGTGTACACATTCGATCTATTAGATTGTATTCAATATTTTCCTGGCTGCACCGACTATTCCTCTTTTCGATATAGAGAAAACGGGAGCGTGCGGCATGAAATCGAATGCCAGTCGAAAGTGTCCTAAAAACATTCAATTTCAATTGGGTTTCGATTAAAATTTTGCTTCTATAAAGCAGAAAATCAGGGTAAAATCAAAGCATGTGTACACAGCTTTTGACCGATAATGGGTATTTTTTAAAGAGAAAAAAATGAGCCACAGTTCAATTGACCAGAAAAACAAACTGGGAAAATATTGCAGGAAAAGCTTGTTCTTTTCAGGGCTTACTGAGTTCATTAAGTGCTATTGACAATTCTGCATGAATGAACAGAATATACAAATTCAAAACATGTACAATACACAAATATAAATGTCATATAAATACACTTTAAAATGTAATTATTCTGATTTGAAACCATCTGGACATTGGCAAGCAAATGATAGAACAGCATAATAGTAATGTCAGCTCTGGTGTGTCCTTGTGTGGCTGAATGAAGAAACACTTTAATTGCCCTGTTGGGGCACCGGAGTGAATAATACATAAGGAGCAGTGTTGGCATTATTTACTTAGCTACAAATAAAGCGGGTTAATCTAGTTCACTCGCAAAGGCAAATTCCTTCTCAAATGGACAAAACCATGTGCACTGCAGGTGGGGTAGATGTTACTTGTGTAGAGAGAGTTAGATTTGGGTGGGGACCGTTTTACTTCAAAGTGAGATCTATATTGCAGTGTAAAAATAAAGCAGTCATTATTTTCCCTGCACAGAAACAAAATAACTCACCCAAAATCTAAATCTCTCTGCACATGTTACATCTGCCCCCCTGCAGTGCACATGGTTTTGTCCATTTGAGAAGGAATTTGCCTTTGCGAGTGAACCAGAATAAGGGTCAAAGTAAGAGCATGACCATAGCTATAAGAGATTTAGAGCACCTGCCTACGTGTATAATTGAGTTATGATTAACCTGTAGACGGATTCCTTACACACCACACCAATGACAATATTCATGCATTATAATTGAATGTAAATGAACAATGAATAGTATAGAACTGTCTCCAATGACTAATAAAATGCTGTAATCTTAATTAAACAGAAGAAAACAATCTATGCTATGTTAGCAATGGATTATCTGTCATAGGGTTTTGTTCAAGTCAGGGCCATCTTTGTGAGCCCTAGGAAAGCAATGCACTGCGGTGTCTCTCCACCTGCTCTCTGCCATCCAGCAATTAGCAGCTTACAGCCAGTAACTGTTTGTCTGCAGGCCGGGAGAGGTTTCCCAGCAGCTCTGATTATGTGTAATTCACAACTAAAGCAGCCGGGCAGCAATCTCTACTAGCCTCACGAGAAACTCCAGAGGCACCAGCAAACCCCGGCTCAAAGGCCCCTAGAATTGTGGGACCCCAGGGCAGCTGCCCAGTAAGACCTGCCTGAGATATCTGTGTGTGCTGGAATGTGTGTGAAGCCGGATATTAATCCTCATGCAGGCCACTAACAGCAGCAGAACAGCATACCTTCCCAATTTTGAAGCTTGACGAAGAGGGACACAGGCGTGCGCCTGAAAATTAGGGGGCGTAGCTATCCAGAAAGGGGGTGTGGCCTATACTTTCACTTTCTCCCGAGGCCACAGCCCCATTTTGGCGCTGTGGGGGCATGGACCAGAGGCTCTGTGAGCCTCTAGCCATGCTCCCAGCCCCCTGGCTGTGGGAATTTATTAACTGCTGCTCAGCAGCTGACTCCCAACTCCCAACAGCCACGGGACACTGCCGGCCGTGGGACGTTCCTGCGGTAATCAGGACTGTTGGGAGGTATGGAACAGTGATACTGCGTGATGGGTAGGTCAGATATTGGGAACATGTGCAGGCTAGTAGCATAGCCTGAAGAAAAATTTGGAGCAGATGAAGTACAATTGAGGTAGACTGCAAGAACCCTGAAACAGGGTTCTTCTGTGCTAATGAAGCAAGCTGCAGGCAGTGATATATGCTAAGAAGCGATACTGGAACAGGGTTGAATCAGGTACTGATCCTCTGAGAAAGGATGTTGTACTGGCAATGTGCTATCAGAAGTTCCTGGTTTAAATATGGGGCTCAATACGCAGGGCGGAACATGTGACTGATGTTGTTGGCAGAGTGGGTCATGTGATACAATCCAAGATGATGGCACCCATGGTGCATAACTGGTGACATGGACCTGGACTCTGGTGTGTGACATGATCACTTTTTAACCCCATGGATTGCTATTTACTCAATGAGTTCGCCTGATCAGAGAGCACAGATCAGATAAAGAATTTCGCTATTTAACCCCTTGAGTGCTGATAATGAATGGGGCTCCACATATACATGAAAAACTCCCAATAATCATCAAGCAGTAAAATACTTTCCTTGCCCCAATAGATAATCAGTACTGGTGGTGAGCCAAGATGGAGTTCCCTATATACCCTTTCCATTCACCTAGAAACATGGGGGCACCCTTGTTTGGAAAAGAGGAGTCCCCACTTTCCATGGTCGGTCAGTACTGTAGTCATTGGCTGGTGATCACGTCTGATCACCGTAGGAAACATTATATTTTCTAGTGAAGAATGTACCCGATCTTTTGGTTTAGTGAAATCGCGACCTGCCATACCTAAGGCGTGGCCATCCCAAGAAAGGGGAAACTGTGTAAGTACCACATCCCCATTTTTGTCACATTGGGGGGCTGCCAAGTACTCCCTGAGCAGCTGGGAAGAACCCCCCTGTTCTCTTACTGCACTGAATAGATGCTGTGCGCAGGCAAACGGCATCTCTTCAGGGATCACCGGCTGCTCTACAGATACAAAGGCAGGATTTCAATGTGGCCGGCGAGGGGGTTAAACAGCGAGGATTGCAGAAAACCAGCCATCTTCGCTGTTTAACCCCCCGCGCCGGCTGCTCGCTCTATTCAACGTTCTGGGGAAATCCTCGCCGTCACAGGATGGCGAGAATTCCCCAAAACAGCGAGACCCGCGGCTAGTGCAGAAAACTTGCTGTATTTAGCCGCGAGTCTCGCTGGTTCTGGAGCCGCATATGCCAATTCCCCCTCCCTCAAAAAATGGAGCGAGGGGGAATTGGCGTATGAGGGGGCTGTGTTGAATACTGACAGGGTGAGTGGTGACAGCGAGCAGGAAGCTCTGCTCGCTGTCACCGCTCGCCCACAGCATTGAATATCCCCCATAGGGTTAAACTGAACAGCTTCCTGTTTTCCATGTCCAATTATTGTGGCTTCCATATGTAATATACCATTGTCATCTGTACTATTGCTAACTGCATGCCTATTTTAATGTGCTCTGATTAAGCTGACTTAATGAGTTCCTCCTGGACTGAGAGCTGGTTACCGAGAAGGCCATTCCAGGACTTACAAAGCCTTACGCACTATGAGCATTATCCTGGTGAATAAGCCCATATGCACATGGGCATACAGCTTCCATGAATAGATGCACCTGATCAGCAATGATGGACAGATGCCATGTGTTATCCAAATGCCCCTCTAGCGGTACCCAAATGCGTGGCACAAAGACACATGCCAACCCACTACACCACCACCAGCACTTTAGAAAAGAGATTTTGCTAAATAAACAATTAAATCGCCCACCCTCTGGGGGGTCATTCTGGTTGGCTTGCTAAGCAGCTGTAGTTCGTTGCTTAGCGAGCCTCCTAACGCCGCCTGCCGGGCATCCGAATGCCCACCCCCTGCCACCGTGCAAATATCTCTACAAATGGATGTTTTGCATAACAGGGCTGTAATGCGCCAATCTCACATAGGCTAAGTTGAAGGAGGTCACATTGCCTGAATTATGGGCTGCACAGTTATGCTAACAGATGCCGATTTTCATACTGACAGTGAGGACAGCTATGAAACAAAGCGTTTGGTAAGCAGTGGTCCAGCCACAGAGATGCGCTTACTGTAACTCCTAAAGCGGAATAATATACATGTTTAGTCCACTAAGCGCAATGCGAGAGCAACTATGGCTCAACATCAGACTTACATATGACAACCGCAGTCAGCTATCAGAAATGAATGAAGATGCCTGTCATCCTAACTAAGGTTAATTATTATTATTATAATTACAGATTTTTAAATAGAGGCTGTATAACCACTCGTTTAATCATAGTATGTGCTAATGTGACTCTGGCTCATTTTAGGTAGCAAGGACGGTGTAATGGTTAGCATTCTGCCTCACAGCACTGAGGTCATGGATTTGATTTCAACCATGGCCCTAACTGTGTGGAGTTTGTATATTCCCCCGTGTTTGTGTGGGTTTCCACCAGGTACTCCAGTTTCTTTCCACTATCCAAAAATATACTGGTAGGTTAATTGGCTCCCAACAAAATTAACCCTAGAATGTCTGTGTGTGTGTGTACATGTGGTAGGGAATATAGATTGTAAGCTCCACTGGGGCAGGGACTGATGTGATTGTTCAACTATTCTCTGCAAAGCGCTGCAGGAATATGTGTGCGCTATATAAATAACTGGTAATAAATAATTTATCTGATTTATCCGTAGGATTCTTTTCTGAAAGCTGTCTATACCTATTACATTCATACAGTTATCAGCGATATCATGTATTTTGTGTATGCTCATAAGATAAATAAAAATTTAAAGTAGCAAATTTACACTAACAGAACATAATGGGCAATGTTTTTTTTTAATATGTGTTAACAAACTATATAGCCAACTTTTACAGTCTACTCTCCAGGAGAACCCTGGAGAGGAGAATGAGTGTCAGGAGCACTTCTGGGGGTGAGGCCTAACGGAGACATCATTAGTTACTGCCCCCAGTAATGCAAATCTCGCAATTTGCGGGTCCCTGATGGGGGGTGGAGCTAAATAGGCATGTTTTGCATATTATCCACCGGAAAGCCGCAAATCGAGGCAATTTAAAACTCTGCCACCGGGGAAATGCAGGGGGGGTCCGCCAGTATTCGGGAGGGTTGCCCACCTTCCTGGGAGGCCGGTAGTCCCCTTAATGTGCAGCCAAGCTAAGGAGCGGGGACACCACGCTTTGGTTTGAGCGGCTATTTGTGCAGCAAGGTCTATGCCACACACAGTGTTGGACTGGAATATTAATCAGAGCACATTAATATGGAATGACATTGTTCACCCATATGGACCCAGGGGCCCATGTGCACAGCACACTTTGCACCCATTATAGAAATGCCTATGGATCCACTGCTACAGTATAATACAACATCCATAGGGAATGCCACCATTTAACGTCCTAGGTACTAAAACAGGAAATTGATCATCTCCTTATTACTATAATGTATGGTTGAAGTAGAACATATGAAAGTATATATGACGATATGAATGTGAAAGTTATGTATTACACTCAGTTATACTAGTGTGTGTTATATTTTATAATCAGACTCATGTACAGTAATCCTTACTGTTTTACATGATAGTTACATTGGTTTTATGCTCTCATAAAATATAATGATAGTAGTGAAATGCACAACATATTAGGAACCACCTCATTCCCTGAACATAAAAGCATTCTTATGCAATAGGCTATGATCTAACCATATTTCATACCGCACAAACTGCTTTAAGATGGATGGCAGGATTTAAGAAACATTACCCTTACTTCCTGATAGATCTGCAGTAGTAAAGATGACAAGCAGGGTAATGTGATGAGCAGGGCCAGTGCTACGACATTTGGAGCCCTTCTGAAAGCTATAAATTTGCACCCTCACTCCCATACCTTTAAAAAAAAAAATGGGCTTGATCTCACAAGAAGCATGGCCACTCAATAGTACACACGTTTCATATTACACAGTAGCACAATCTTATTCACAATACACCACATAATTGCCTTCCTTTTTCACATTATGACACTAATTCCCCTTATTTATGTTAAGCCACACAGTAACACCCCTTACCTACCTACCTACAGTATTAGTTGTGCTACTTACTTTAAGATGTGTGAGCCTTCAGGAGGGGGGTGGTGAAGAGAAATTGTGTCCAATGAGGTGTGGGGCCAGGGCACATGTGTGCACAGGAGTATACCAAGACAGAGCAAATCCTAGAACCACATTCCCACACTGAAGTTCACCTGCGTTCAGTGCCTCGAAGTATGGACTCACCGGCAGTGGCTGTTGCATGATGGCTGGGCGGTAAGTGCTGATTGGGAGCCATCAGTCAGCAAACACATGCAGACAGGAGCACTCTTTGGTGCAGGGGCTGACTGAAAATGTTATCTTGGGGGGCATGGCCAGTGACCATATTTCCAGCGATTTCAGCCCCTTTCTAATTTAGGAAATAGGTGGTCAATCAGCACAAGCCTAAACATAAGTGGCCATGCTACATGGGACCCTAACACAGTGTTTAATACATTCTAAAGTTAGCAAATAGTTTTCCAAATAACGAAAATCAGTTTATATTACTTAGCATCAGTACTGAAATGGTTTCCATGTTATGATGTTTTATTGCTCAGTTAAAGTTGAGCAACTTCTCACCTCCCGTACTTAATAACTCTCAGGTATGCGCACGGTCATTGGATAAAGAGTAATTTACAATCCTTTGATGTTCAGAACCTCACACACAGTACAACTTGTAACAAATAAAAAGTTTAAAAGCTTTCCATAGTTGGACAGCAGGATAATTAAGAGTAATTCACAAGTCTAGTTAAAATGTAACATTTATTACATATACCCTTGTCCTTGCTTTAACTAGGTAAATATATAATTGCATCACACCCACTAATAGTAAAGCAATGCACATAAACAGTGCCTACAGGTAAACTGCACTATTCAAGCACAATTCTGAAACATTAATGATTCATATGTTAGAGTGAACACGCTTGGTACAGTACCAGCGGTGGCTCCTACCTCAGTGTAGCAGTGGGGCTGCCGCTGGTCAGTGCCAGATTAAGGTCTAAATGGGCCTGGAGCTGAAAATGATCAAGGGTCTATTATGCGCAATAATAGGGGTTGTGGCCAGCACCTAATAATGTGGGGGGCGTGACCAGTGTTCTGGTTGGGTGGTCTGCTCATGGGTGTGTCTCTATATGTGTAAATATTTTAAACTAATTATATATGCCTGGAAAAGGCAGGGGGCTGGCATAGGAAAAATGCAGGGAGATATAATGACGCGTACCCTCCAAAAGGTGCACCCGCAGGACACCGATATCCTAAGATACTTGCGGGGTGAGGCGGCACTCTAATCATAGAAAAAAGCCAAAACTTGGTAGACAACATTTCAGCACCTTGTCTGTGGTCACCTAAGTTTACCACACCATATACCCCTTATTCAAATCATGCAACACAATAGTAACCCCTTATACTGTACTTGCCTCTTACACATTATGCCACATGGAATGAGCCAAACTTCACACCGACTGAGCCAAAATTCACACTATGGCACATGGATTGAGCAAAAATTCACAATGTGCTTCATAAACAGGGGCATTGCGCGCCATAGGTGCGCATTAAACATTTACATCATAATGTCCATTACATGTTAAGCCACACACAATAATGTCCATTACGTATCATGTCAAACACCATAATGCCTATTAAAAAAAAAAAATGCTACATAAGTACTGCTTACCTACATGCTCATTGCCATGTGGGATTATATGCTCATTGCCAAGGGGGAATATATGCTCGCAGTAACTGGGGGACAGCTGCCGCCGGGCAGAATTTACAGCCATTGACAGCCAGGCAGAGAGCAGGGGGCTGCCCGGCTGTATTCAGAGCACTGCAGGTCCCGGCTATTTGAAATAATACCCCTTTCACACCAGAAAATGCAGGGACTTACCAGGAAATATGGTTCCAGGATCATGCAGGGACATTCCCGGGATGGCCCCTTTTACACCAGCCTAGTCCCTGCTTTTTCTGGTGTGAGGGGGAGAGAAAAGCACCCCTCCCCCTTTAAATAAACAAGCTATATCTTCAGAACCAACTGACCCATTTACATGAGACTTTTGAGTGGGCTTCGAATGATTTTTGTCCCGTGAAACTGGGCCGTTTGGTTCCAGAGAAATCTGCTCTCAAACAACATGAACAGCCATGAAATTACATTTCAGAAATGAAAAAAAAAAATTGGTTTACCCGCAATATCTCTGGAACCAATGAACCCATATGGACCAGCCTGGTATCAGATTGAAGGCGCAGCAATTTGGGTCCGACTGAGATCAACCTCAAGCTTCTGTAATGCCGGAGGGGGAACTGGCAGCTGTTGGAACCGGGTGGGGGTTGGAATTAGCGGGTCCCATGTTATCCTATGGGGAAAACGTTCCAGCTTTGCCTGGCGGTATTTCCGGTTCCCGGGAGGCTAGCAACGTGGGGCCAGGTTCGTTGGAAAGCCCTGTCCCTCAGCTACAAAATGGGCCTATTTGGACAGTGGGCCTGGAGCTGTAGCTCCATCAGGCCCATTGTTAATCCAGCCCTGCCGCTGGTCACAATACGATTTAGGATTACTGGGGCAGATGTATTAAGCCAGGCAAGGAGATAAACTGGAGATAAAATGGAAGGAGATAATGCACCAGCCAATCAGCTGCCAACTGTCATATTTCAAACACAGCTGATTGGCTGGTGTGTTATCTCCTTCCACTTTATGTCCAGTTTATCTCTTCGCCTGGCTTAATACATCTGCCCCATTGTGAGGATTGGTATGTATTTCCTCATCATCAACGTTCTAACAGCATCCTTATGAATTTTTATGGAACGCTTTATTGCAACTTTTTAGTGCTGATTTAATAATGTTTTCACTCTGGTTTTTATAACTTCCACCGTACAATGAATTTTTATAAGAGTTTGTGGAGACAAACAGACAGTTCTATACCATGTGCTTGATAGAGGAAACACAAGTGTCATTTTGGATGTGGACAAATGTGTTTTCTGTGTCCACGTGTGTGTACACCTTCACCACTATTTATTGTATACTAGTGACTTCATTGAAGCTCCTTATTGGCTGCATCCTCATAAATATTATAAAAGCCCACTAATGACAATCCCCACTGTTTGCGTATAATATAAGATATAAGACTTTTCTAATATATACTACGAAAGGGAAAAAATATTTTGCCCGTGGCTTAAAACACATTGCTCAAATACCTCCATAAATTAAATATTTATAGACTGAATACAGAGAATAGGGCCTGGTACTGTTAAAAGCAACACTGTATAAGATATGTAAAGGTACAAATTTTGGGCCAGATGCACTAAGCTTCGAAAGTGATAAAATGGAGAGTGATCAAAAAAACAACCAATCAACTCCTGCCTGACATTTTTCATATACAGCCTGTGACATGGCAGGTAGGAGCTGATTGGATGGCTGTTTATCACTCTCCATTTTATCCATTTTGAAGCTTAGTGCATTTGGCCCATTATCTTTGATATGGTACATTACACACTTCTTATCAACTTTCCATGATAATTTGATGCTGTACTATGCCCTGTGTTGCAGAACCCACAGGGGTTCACACATGTGAACTGATGTGCAAAGAACATTAGGACTTTGTGCATCAGGAAGCCAATCCCTTGGTATTTTAATTAGTTCCCACATGTACTGCATAATACATGTGGGGACATATAAAAAAATTATATATATAAAATATATATACATAATATATAAAAAATATATTTTTATTCTAATTGAAAATTCCTTAATGGTCTCAGTTTCACAAAACCCAATTGGATAACAAGAACATATAGGCCAATGAAAAAATAGAAACTTTTTTGGACATAGAAACATATGCATTTAACAATATCCATATTCAAAATTTTGGATAAACATACATATACATGTTCCCACTCAAGAAAAAACATGGAATACCTGTATCACATTATGGTGTGGTAACTTTTTTCTAATTGGAGATATAATATTCTGGTACCCCATACTTTTAAAGAAATGCTGTAATTTCTATATTTTCATTGAGACCCCTTGGGGTCCATTAACCAACGGTCCTTATCTCCACCTCTAGGATCCTCTTTTATATGCTCGAGAACCGAGAATTGAAGGAAAATGATATCTGAATTACGTTTGGCCTCGAAATGCCAGGGGAGACTGTAGTGTTGTACTCTTCTTTTTGAATTCCTTAGATGCTCTTGTATGCTGATTTTTAAATTCCTTTTGGTTTTACCTATGTATAACAACCACATTTAATCAGATAGACCACATAGGTGGAATTACAGGTTACTACGCTTTCTAACTTGTACTCTTTCATCAGTTCGTTGGGGATCAGGGGGTCCTCTCTTATCAATATGTTTACAACATATACATTTATTTTAATGGGTAAAGGCCTTTTCTTTCTGAAAGTTTGGTTCATGGTATTTTCCATGGCTGATTTTAATTTACTCGGGGCTAATATACATTTTAAATTCTTGGCTCTTCTAAATATAACATCTGTTTTTTTAGGGAGTTGAAGGACTAAAATCGGATCTATTTGTAGTACGTGCCAAAGCCGCTCCATAATCGTCCTTATTTTCCACTTTTCTTGGCTATATTGAGTGATAAAAGGTCTTAGTCTCCTTGATTGGAGTTTGACCTTATCTCCTAGCACAGTGGTTCCCAAACTGTGCGCCTAGGCTCCCTGGGGTACGTTGGTGCACTTGCAGGGGTGCCTCAGGTTGGTGGTCCAGAATCAATTCAAGTTTTTTATGGCCAATGAAATAGGCAAAATCAGTGCTTGTGGCTTCCAATTAAGAATATGTGGGTAAACACATAAGTGAATCATGTTTCTCACCACATAAGTGGACCTAAGTAAAACATTTAAATCACAACTTTTTTAATATTTGTCTAGGGGTGCCGTGAAAAATATTCTGATATACTAGGGTGCCGTGATTCAAAAAGTTTGGGAAACCACTGTCATAGCAGATTATTCCAGTCCAGTAGTGAGGCTTTTTGCGGATACCAAACAATATTATCTTTATTATAACCTCTTTCAAGGAACCTAAATACTGCTAAACTGGGCATACAGGACATTGTTCTTCCATGTGGCTAGATGACAACTATTAGCAGGAATTTAACTATTGGCGTCAGTTTTTTTAAAAAGGTTTTTGATTGTACCTTATTTTCCTCATCTATTGAGAAAACAATATCCAAGTGAATTTATATATATATATATATATATATATATATATATATATTTGCAAAAAAAGATGGAGAAAAACGCACCAATGAGCCAGATATAAACAACACTTTTACTTGTACTTATGCTCACATACATAGGGGTTTAAAATCATATGCTTGCCAGCCACATGAAACATCCGATATCTGCACGAGATGGTATGCCGGATCACAGGAAAGGAAGCCGCTCGGCCGCCGACCAAGGACCCACGGACTCAGCGCTCACCGCTCTCTGGACAACAGCCGCACATGCAGAATACACCGGTGGACAGATGGACGTCTCCACGTCGGACCAAGTTAGCCACGCCCATATATATATATATATATATATATATATATATATATATATATATATAGGTAAACTTCAAATTATAGTTATTGACCTGGATATAATAAATGAAGTGCTCAAAACTGTATTTATCACCATCCTAAACTATTAAAAAATCATCAATATAGCGCTTGTATAATATTATATTTTTGTATTTGAACCCTTCCCTTTCATATAGGGTTTGTTTCTCCCAATCCTCCATATAATTTTGAGTGGGGTATTGAAGTATATTAAGCTTGGACATCTACTGTGGCCCATCTATGCGCCTTATTCTGGTCTGTGCGGCCGGAGCCGAATATGCGGCCAGGACCGTGCGTCCTAAACCTCGCCTTCCGTACGGATCGCTCACTCTGTCCGAATGCGGTAAGCCGCTGACCGCACGGAGCACAAGTAGATTTCTCATGTATACACCTCCTCCATCTCTGGGAACCTCCCCCATCATTCGATGGTCGCATACCATCGAATGCAGGACCGAGCGGTTAGGCAGCTCCCGCGAGCTCAGACCACTTGGGCATTTCTCCGTGCAAAAGCAGGGATCTGGGGGGCAGCTGACATCCGGCAATGTCATATGTCCGCCCCCTACACGTGCGTCACGGCCGCATTACCATACGTACGCCCAGCGTTTTCATGGGAACGCCAATGAAACGCGGGGCGTATGCATATGTTAATGAGGCCAAACAGCCCTTCACTCCCCTCTCCTCCCCCTGTTCGTAGTGTAAACAATTCATGCGGAATTTGGACGTATGTCCCTTTCACACATGCGCAGATATGCCTCTGCACATGCGCAGACACAAAACATCGGCGGAACGAACGCACGCGGACATATCCACACCAACCAGAATAAGGGCCTATATGAGGGATAGCAAATCTCATTTTGAACTTCTCTTAATGCCTGGGTGGAGTCTCTCTAATAAGATCTTTGTTGTTTTACATATAGTTGTAATTTACTAAGAGAAGTAAATGTGATTTGGCATCCCTCATATAGATGGGCCTGACGTCCAAACATTATATATGTCAATACCCCACTCAAAAGCTATAGAGGCAGTAGAGAATATCCTAAAGGAAGATGAAGGAGTAGCAGATAAAGAGAGAGAATTTCTGATGGAGAGTGTCATATTCTGCTGGCAGCTGTTGTTAGAAACACCAACCGCCAGCCCCCACCAGCCCCCGATATCCACCAGAAAGGGGCGCGCTTGCACGAGATGCTCTAGTGTCCCGTTCCAACGGAGCTCTCCACCACCCTCCGCTGCCTCCTCGCTGCTCCACGCCACCTCCCCATACCCCCCTAGCCATTAGCAATACACTTTCATAAATTCAAACATAGCATGGCCATCTTCAGACATCTTATCATTGATCATGGTCCCGCGAATAAACACAGAGGTGACAGACATCAAAGTCTGCTATGTTTAGAATCTAAATGGATACACTAATTGACACTGTATAAACCTAGAGGTTTAAATGAGAAGCTGAACCTGGAAGTTTTTTCGGACTTTAATGGTTTCACAAATGTTTTGGTAACTAACTACTCAAAAGACTCTGATGATTGGATATTGATCTTTGTAATTAATCCCACTTAGTGTAATGCATACGCACAGCTTCTGTTCACTGCAGGGTGGGAGTGCAGTGTGGAGGCCGGGGGCTGGCCAGCAAGTAAACTGGGGACCATGATGCCAGGCCACACCCCTCCATCCAAGGCCTCACTGGTCTAGTGGTTAATGCGGCACTGACCCTGAATCTGCAACTATAAATCAAATATTACACTTGTAAAGATTAGGTGGTTCTGCATTATATATGTATTCTGTATATATTTTTACATATATTGTATTATATTGGTATACCACAATATATATTGTTTCTAAATAATAAAAATTGTGTATTTATTATGACATGTTTAACCTTTTCCTGACCACTTATCTTATTTAAATGTTTGAAACAGCCTATACTATAGACCATCTGTACTGTTAAATATTAATACTGTATTCCATACAGTATCCAGTGTATAAAAAGATTAATTTTCAGGGCTGTTACCGCTCCCTCAGATTCCCGTACTTACTCCAATGTGCTGCAGAGTGGGAGATTTTGGATTACATTTGGAAACCCCCCTCTAAAAATCCTGCGTTTGCCACTGGACATAGTGTGCAAACAGGCTTCCAGGTGCTTAATACTTTATGTACAGGTACCAGGAGAATATGTGGGACATTTACCTAGGGATCCTTCCTGTCCTGATGTAACTATAAAATACCATTTGTAGTATTCCTATTATTCTATTACTCTATGTGTTTACAGACACATAATTAAAACACTATGCGTAGGATGATACCAACACCAGTTGTGTTTATCATAAAGAGATGGACTACTAAAGTTGTCTATAGAAGTTACTGTATATCTAAAATAAAGGTGTGGTCCTCTATTTCCCATGAAGCAGACTCTCCCAGTATCATATAAATGAAACTGACTCATTAGATCCTTTAAAACATCACACCCAAGAATACTTTATCTACACTCATGGCCATTCAGTACTACAGTCATTAGTTTCTGTCTATTTCATAACTACTTACAATTAATATTTGAATTACAAATTAGTAAAAATCTTAGCATGACAGCTCAACGGCAAGTAAAGGGAATTACGGATGTGAAGGCTTTCCCATCTCATCACAAATACCATATTTGTGGCATGGCTCAGGTTCTTATGGTTGAGTCTGGACCAAATATAACATTGGGTATGGGTCATAGGGTCAACCACAGGAAGTTCGACATGCATTGGGTTGACATGGCCTTAGGTTGACACCTGAAAAAGGTCGACATGTGCTTATGTCAACAGGGTCATTAGGTCACACAAGCATTAGATGACATGGGGAAGGTCGACAGTCAAAAGGTCAACATGTTTTTTTTTACCCAAATGTCGACACCATATCAGTGCACTACGCCCCCTCACTTGGCTTGCTGCACTTGCCATGCTTCAGGCGGGATGCGGTCATTCGTCAGACTGCATTTAGGTCTACAGTCATTAGGTCGACCCCACTAGGTCGACTGGCAGGAAGGTCGACCTGACTTAAGGTCGACATGGGCCAAGGTCGACATGACTTAAGGTCGAATTTGCATAAAGGTCGACATGAGGAAGGTCGACTGGTCATAAGGTCGACGTGGGGTTTTCACTGTTTTTTGAGCCGACATGTGCCGACAGGCGGTATTTCATGCCCTACCATCCACTAGGGCGTGGTGGGAGAATAAAATAGTGTGCCGAGCGCAGCGAGGCACCGTGCCCGAAGCATCGCGAGCGAAGCGAGTGATGCGAGGGTCCGATTCTCATTGCCAACTGTGTCCATGTCGACTGTGTCAACATTCGGATCAAAAAAACAGTGAAAAACCCATGTCGACCTTATGACCAGTCGACCTTCCTCATGTCGACCTTTATGCAAATTCGACCTTAAGTCATGTCGACCTTGGCCCATGTCGACCTTAAGTCAGGTCGACCTTCCTGCCAGTCGACCTAGTGGGGTCGACCTAATGACTGTAGACCTAAATGCAGTCTGACGAATGATCCCATTCCCTTCAGGCACGGTGCCTTGCTACGTTTGGATGGTAGCGCATGAAATACCTCCTGTTGGCACATGTCGGCTCAAAAAAAAAACCATGAAAAACCCATGTAGACTTTTTGACTGTCAACCTTTCCCATGTTGACCTAATGCTTGTTTCGATCTAATGACCCTGACGACCTAAGCCCATGTCGATCTTTCAGGTGTCGACCTAAGGCCATGTCAACCTTCAGTGGAGAACCCAATGCTTGCCAACCCAAGGTGTGTCGAACTAACGACTGTATACCATAACATTACTGTACATGAACATTTAAGTCTTTTTTATATGTGTGTATATGAATAGAACTTAAAAAAAATAATTAAGCACCCAGTTTTCTTATTTGGTGCAGCTGTCAATATTATTATCTTATATCATTTACCGGTAATCCTTTATGGGGAAATAATAGACATTATTCCTGGCTGTCAGGACACAATCCCAGCATTTACTGATGTGTTATATATTTGGCACTGGTGGTGCTGCATGTCAACTGTTTAATGAATTCAACATGAATAGGTCTATGTTCCTGATTACTAGTCATTGATCTATTTTGCATACTACTGTGAGGGCAGTGTTTCTGATTTTTAGAATTATCCCTATCTGTCCTCTGAGGGGTAAGTTCAGGATCCTATAGGAGCTTCGCGTTATCCAGTCTATGCACGATGTTATGATACTAAAACATGGCATACTGAGGGGCTGAGCAATAAGGGTCTGGGCAATCATAGGGATATGATGGTCATTGGGTCTACAGCAAGTTGGTCGACAAGCGTTGGGTCAACACCATTAGGTCGACATGGGTCAAGGTCGACATGGGTCTAGGTTGACAGATCATTAGGTTGACACAAGCATTAGGTCGACAGGATCTAGGGCAAGAGTCAAAAGGTTGACATGGGGTTTTTCACTGTTTTTTGAGCCAACATTTGCAGACTAGCAGTATTTCATGCCCTACCGTCTGCTAGGGCATGGTAGGAGAATAAAATAGTGTGCCCAGCGCAGCGAGGCACCATGCCCGAAGCATCGCGAGCAATGCGAGGGGATGCGGTGCACTGGAAACTGTGTACATGTCGACTGTGTTGACATTCGGGTCAAAAAAACTGTGAAAAATCCCATGTTGACCTTTTGACTGTCAACCTATTGCTTGTGTTGACCTATTGACTTGTCGACCTAAACCCATGTCGACCTAGACTCATGTCCACCATTCACTAGAATGGCCCTTGTTCCTTCATAGTAGAAATAGACTACGCTGCACAGTCCACTTTTACTTTCAATTCCGATGTGTAGGGCTGCGCATGAAGATCTGATGAATTGGGATCACATGTGGCAAAACACGGGGCGAAATGTAATAGGGTGCGATTTTTAGTCATGTTTTAAAATCACACATTTTTTAAAAAATCCGCAATTGTAATAGGGTGCAATTTTTAGACAAAGACAATTTAGTATGAATTTTAGTAAGGAAAAGTGCAGTTTTTAGTAATGAAAATGTGCGATTTTTTACACGTGTGATTTCTTTAGACATGAAAGTGTGCAGTATTTAGTAACAAAAATATGGGGTGGGGTGTCTTCCCCCCCCCCCCCTCCCTGAGCATAACCAGCCCCGGGCTCATTGAACCGGACCTGGTTCCAAAAATATGGGGGACATAAAGCGTAGGGGTCCCCCGCATTCCTGAAAACAGCCCCGGACTCTTGGACTGGTCCTGGTTCCAAAAATATTGGGGACAAAAAAACGGAAGGTTTCCTGTTTTGCAACCAGCACCGGGCTTCAACAGCACACGGTGTCATGCCACACCTGGGAGACACTTTTTATGTGATGTCCTTCGACCGTACTATGCTCACCATGGCTGGTCAGCACTGGACAGGGTAACTGGAGGAGAGGGAAGCCCCTCAATAAAGGGTCCCCCCCCCCTGGCTTCACCCATCCAGGGCTGAAGCCCGGGGCTGTTCCTGGCATCCCTAGGCCAACCAGCCTAGGGATGTTTTTGACCAAGCACATGTCTAAAAAAAATCGCACCCTATTACATTTTGCCCATGGTGTGATTTACTGCCCATTACAGCCGACAATCTGTGAACTATCTGGATGTGACACTGACCTTGACAAATCACCAGATCAGTACCTCAGTATATCAGTAGGACACTGACTGTAATAATAATAATAATAGAAACTTTCATTCGCCATAATTGAAAAAGAGTCTGGCTGGATCCCAACTTATGCCAATTGCTCGCATTACCAGCAACAAAGAGTCATTAGACTCTGAGGGGTAGATTTATTAAGCTCGGTGAAGTGTCTGGTTTTTATCACCAGCCAACCAGCTCCTACCTGTCATTTTTCAAACCAAGCCTGTAACTTCACAGGTAGGAGCTGATTGGCGAGTGATAAAAACCGAGCTTAATAAATCTGCCCCCTAATTGGATAAGGTGGTGGAGAAATTTGAATTATGAGGTTACAACAGAAACGTTTTGTTACAAAACAAAAAATTGAGGTTCTAAAAATTCCACGGGCCCAGCTATTACAATCTAAGGAACGAAAGACATTACAAAATCATTTTAAGTTGGTATCGGAGTGTACATTAGCTATATTCATCTTACTTAGGGCGGCAAAGGCGTTGATGCCTATCATATGAAGCAACACTGACCTACCTGGATTAAAGACTCTGGACCCCATGGTCAGTTACAAAAGGGGATATTCTGGTAAAAAGCATCATTACAGGGTTATGTCAAAGAATTATGAACATCCAAATTAAAAAACCAGGATTTTACAGATGTACCACATGCAACTTTCTACAGATGGGTTCAAAGTTCAAACATCCGCATAGAGAAGGAATTTTCAATTAGACATGTAGGGGGACATTTACTAATATGAAAAACCTATAATTTCGTATTAGTATTTTTCCTACGACTGCATACGGCTGTTTCAGCCGTATGCAAAGTCGTGTTCCGGAGGGTAATTTACAAAGCAGTATATGACTGCTTTGCAACCCTCTGATGTCGTATTAATTCGTATTAATGGCCGTATATACGGCCGCTAATACGAATTAGTGGAGGCAGTCTGCATGGATCAGTCAGATCCGTGCAGGCTGCAAGGTGTAAAAAAAATTTGAAAAATAAATAAAAAAATAAAAAAAAACAGCGTGGGGTCCCCCCAACAGCTGTAACCAGCATTAGGCTGACAGAGCCAGGGCGGGAAATAAAAAATCAGGAAACCCGACAAATAGGGGTTCCCCGATTTTTTAACCAGCCCCAGGCTCCAGGTCTGGGGCTGGTTCCCAAAATGTGGGGGACAAAATGAGTAGGGGTCCCCCGTATTTTAAGAACCAGCCCCAAGTCAAACCAGCCAGCAGGGTAATGCCACAGCCGGGGGGGAGACTTTTTACACAAATCCCCCTGGCCAAAGCATTAACCCTCTGGCCAGGGGCCCCGGGGAAGTGGGGACCCCCCCAATAAAGGGTCCCCCCCCCTCCAGGACTTACCTGACCAGGCTGAAGCCTGGTGCTGTCCCCGGTGGCCCTCTGCGGTGGCCACCGGGCTGATTCAGTGTAAAAAAATAGGAGAACCACAAGTCCCAGCCTGCGGGGCATTAAAGGGCCCGCTGGCACTTGTAGTTCCACAGTAAAAAAAATTGTTAAATAAATACACACTGACACATTAGAAAAATAAAACTTTAATACATACATTACACACATACTGATACTTACCTATCTTGATCCCGTAGGTAGGTCCCAGGGTCTTGATCCGGTGCCTTGTCCTGCTCCATGTCGGCGGTGGGCTCCATGCCGATGGCGTCTGTGTCGGCGGCCTCTGTCGGCGTCCATCCGGCCCGAAGAAATCCATGGGGGACCTGTGGAAGGAAATCCTACTCACCCAGGTCCTCCATGGAAGCTCTGAAGTCTTGATCCGACATAGGCTAGGCTAGGAAAGAGCCTGGTCTTATGACGCCTGTCATGTTTACTTTGTTTATCTTTAATAGCGCAGAACGGCACCAGTAATTGACATAAGGGAGATTTTAGCTAATGGACAATTTTGACTAAACAATTTAGACTAAAGGCCCCCTTACACTTGTCCAACTTGTTGTCCAACAGGTTGGACCTGATTGACTTGAGATTTATCCTATGTTCAGGAGGATCAATCTCTTGCAATCTCTTGGTTAGACCCAATGCGCATGGGATTGTGCATTGGGTCCTACACATCAGATTTTGTCAGACAGGCACACCAGATTTTGTCAGATAAATTGGCCCAATCCATCTCAATTGGGTCAAATCTGACAACATCTCACAAGTGTAAGGAGCCCTTAAGCAATTCTGAGAGAAATTTTGGCTAGATGCACTGGATATTTTGACTAAGTGATTTTGTCTAAGTAATAATCTGATCTGAGTCTATGATCTAGTCAAAATTGCCTTGCCTGCTAAGCAATCTATGCTAGACAATATTGATTAAGCAAGAGAAAAATAGGGAGATTTTGGCTAACCTTCTAGGAGATTTTGACTATCTAGTCAAAATCGCCAGCCAAAATCTCACCCTGTGTACATCCCTTAAGACTCACACTGAGTATTACAAGCCCCATGATGCTTTGCAACATCTAGGCACTGCTGGATGACGTCACAGCCGTTGGATTCTGCTGTAGGTAAGCCTAATGGGTGCTTACAATGTTCAATGCACCCTAATGGGTGCTTACAATGTTAAATGCACCCCCACGGCACCCCCCACTATAAACGTGAACTCGAAGTGTGGCGAGCGCAGCGGTACGCGTCCTACGACCTTTTCATACCCCCACTATCCACGGCGGCGTGGAGTTGATTTTAAATAGTGTGGCGAGTGCAGCGAGCCACCGAACCCGAAGCGTGGCGAGCACAGCGAGCCCCGCGAGGGGATGCGCATAACTTCACAGGTATATGCGTCCCCTCGCGGGGCTCGCCACGCTTCGGGCTCGGTGGCGAGCTGTGCTCGCCACACTATATCGACGTGGATAGTGGGGGTATAAAAAGGTTGTAGGACACGTACCGCCGCCCCTCGCGGGCTCGCCACGCTTCAGGTTCACGTTTATAGTGGGGGGTGGCGTGGGGTTGCATTTTGCATTGTAAGCACCCATTACGGTGCTTAAAATCACCCATTAGGTTGCTTGTACAATTTTTAATAGAATACTGGTGTAAAATCGTGTTGCATCGCATCGCATGCCATCTGGTGTATGGCATGCGATGCGATATAAACATCACACGACCAACATCGGGGGCGCTGCTATAATACACAAGTACCAGACTTTTTTTGCACCTTTTGATTGTTTGTTATCCTGATGAAAAAGCCTTGAGCGGCTTTTAAACGTTGATATGACACAATAAATATTATTTGGACATTTGGAGACCGTGGAGTGCCGTCTGGTTCCTGCAAGGACACAACACTATTTCTATATATACAATTTGCTTCTCTAACCTGTGACTTTATACAAATTCTACTGCTGCAAAAAAAATATGCACACACACACAAATATTTAATAATAAAATCATTATCATGATAACATTGCTAGTCATTACCCAGTCATTGCTAAACACAATCACTGCAAACATCTACTGTAATTAGAAATTTGCACACAAAAAATAACAGGGAAAATATTAGTCATTATGCTGAAGTCATCATGCTATGTACAAAATATGTGCCACATAGCCAGCATTCCATACTGATCAGTAAGGCTAACCTGCCATGGACTGGCTGTAGGATCAGAAATAAACAGAATGTACAGTATGTGTAGCAGTCTGGAATGCTTAAACTTTTCTTGTACATAATATTTTGTACAATTGTATGTACTTTAAATGCCAATTTTAAGCTATATAACATATACTACTGGTTAATATTAAAAATGTTTCATTCAAAACACTTGATCACGCTCCTAGTACTCTCAATTCTGTTCACCTACCATGACCCCTTTCACGCTGATGTTTGACCACAGTAAGTGTGGGTTGTTAGGTCTACACCAAAGAGGTCGACAAGCATTGGCACGACACCACTAGGTCAACAGGCAGCAAGGTGGACATGGGTCTATGTCGACATGGGTCAAGGTTGACATGGGTCTAGGTCGACATGGGTCTAGGTCGACAGGACATTAGGTTGACACAAGCATTAGGTCGACAGACAAAAGGTCGACATGGGGTTTTTCACAGTTTTTTAGGTACTTGTTTCCTAGCACGGCCACACCGATTTACATCGGGGTGGTCGTGTCGGAAAAATCGGGTCGATCGCATCGCATGCGATTTGGTTGCATGCGATGCGATCGACGCGACCGACCGATTTTGGACCCGATTTTTCTTTTTGAATGAAATGTAAATCGGGTCCCAGGGACCCGATTTTACATTGGATTCAATGTAAAATATTCCCAACCCCCCCAAATGTCACGGCGTACACCCCACCCCACGATAGACGCCAACCCGAAGCGTGGCGAGCGCAGCGAGCCCGCGAGGGGCGGCGGTGCGCGTCCTCCGACCTTTTCATTCCCCTACTATCCACGTCGGCGTGGAGTTGAGAATAGAATAGTGTGGCGAGCGCAGCAAGCCCCGCGAGGGAACGCGTATACCAGTGAAGTTATACGCGTCCCCTCGCGGGGCTCGCTGCGCTCGCCACGCTTCGAGCTCGGTGGCTCGCTGCGCTCGCCACACTATTCTATTCTCAACTCCACGCCGACGTGGATAGTAGGGGAATGAAAAGGTTGGAGGACGCGCACCGCCGCCCCTCGCGGGCTCGCTGCGCTCGCCACGCTTCGGGTTGGCGTCTATCGTGGGGTGACGACGGGGACATCTATAATGTGAAATGGGTCATATTGGCACATTTCACATTTTTCACATTTTTTCTGGATTTCAATGTTAAAAAATATTTTAACATTGAAGCCTATGGAAAAATCGGGGGCATCGCGTCGGGACCTATGTTAATGGTCCCGACCGACGCGATGCCCCCGATATTTTACCTTTCCCGACACGATTTCAATGTTAAAATATTTTTTAACATTGAAGCCTATGGGGAAATCGCGGGCATCGCGTCGGTCGCGTCGGGACCATTGTTAACGGTCCCGACCGACGCGATGCCCCCGATATTTTGTCCTAGCCGGCCAAATGGACCTGATTTCAAAGGAAATCGGGTCCATCGTATGGATCGTGTACCTTAACTTAAAGGTACACGATCCATACGATTGTGGCCGTGCTAGGAAACAAGTACCGTTTTTTAACCCGAATGTGCTCCGCATCGCTCGCAATGCTTTGGGCACATTATTTTATTCTCCCACCACGCCCTAGTGGATAGTAGGGCATGAAATACCGCCTGTCAGCACATGTCGGCCCATGTCGACCTTTTGACTGTCGACCTAGCCCATGTCGACCTAATCTCGACCGATTGTATGTAAATTGGGCATGTTTTAGGCCATTTCTGATCTTATTCCGATTCCGATGTGCGGCCCGTGGGTCGTTTGGTAATTTCACAGATCCTACCTGCCACAGGAAGGATCTGGAAATGATCATTCAGCTGGGTACAGGTCGAGATCGGATCAGATTCAGATCGTGTGCTCCAACAGATCGTGAGCTGATCATACGACCTGCATCGTTCTGGTGTGTACCAAGCATTAGAGCTGCAACAACTTAATTGTACATTAGACAGAAAGTACTGAAACATTCCAATAAGATGCACACTAGGGTTTTCTTGTAGCAATGGGTTGCTAAGTATCCGTATGCCAAGTTTCTTTTTTCTTTTTTTTCCTCGGGTGTGCCACTCTTGCTGTGATGAGTTTGTGTCCTCTTTGTCATGCCTGTGTCCAATCAAAACAGACCTTCCTACCTGCCTGTACTCTCATAGCCCATCCCTCATATTGCAGAAACTTTCTATAAGTTGTTGGCTTGCAGCTCATCTTGTGTTTATACAGTTTATAGGATTCACGGGACAAGGAGGCTCGCACACAGATGCTTAGTTTTAACTCCATTAAATCCTATAGGAATAAATCACCCTGTGCATAGAAACCTCTAGTACTCATGCATACCTCCCAACTCTTGGAGATGCCGGGGAGGGACAGGGTGCACAATTTTTCGGGGGCGTGGCCTATTGGCAAGGGGCGTGGTCTATGATCGCGGCGCTGTCGTGAGGCCACGCCCCCCATTTTCGCCGCTGTGGGGGCATGCCCAGCAGCTCTATGAGCATGCGCACAACGTCTATTCACGGACGACAGGGGGGACTCACAACTGCCCCCCCCCCGCGGGACACTGCCGGCAGCGGGAGGGACGCAGGAATGTCCCAAAATCAAAATACCGGGACATTCCCGCGATAAGCGTATGCTCATGTATGCGGGGTAGTAGAGAGCTAAAATGAGCCATGGTACTTTTCAGGGGGTGTGACCTAATCATGGGAGGAGTGGTCATATATCCTTAGAATAAAATACAGAAACAAATAGCACTTTAAGCACCTTCCTGGCCACACTACAGCCTAGCATGTGCTGGTTTGGAAAGAGCTGCTGCAGATGTTGCTGCCAGGTAACAGGGGCCCCACTGGGCCACTCCATCAGACCTGAACCGGGGTAATTAGTATTCCCTTCACACCCCTCTCGGCATGTATGACTAACAATTCCTGCAGCCTCATTCCCTGATTACCATATTATGAATCAGTGTTTCGATATGATAACACTACAAAAACACAATGATGGTGTCAGTATAGTATCTATGTTGCATAACTGGAGCAGGCTTGCAACTTTTAGGCTGCACTCTCCGGGAGAGGGCAGCCAGCTCAAGGAAGTGGCAGAGCTGATGGACGTACCGTGAAAAGGGCTGGGCTGGAGGTGGGGCTCACCGAATGAGCCTGTGAGTGGGGGTGTGGCAATTGTGATTGTGTCATCATGACCCCCTGTTGTGCAATGCCAGTATTATAGGCATTGCATGGCGGGGCCACAATGATGCAATTTGCATAATCTGGTCCCCAAGGACCCCCACTAATGGGGGAACTGGGAGACAGAGGCCAATGCTGGGACTTGCCCAACTTTCCGGGCGGCCAGGAGGAGAACCTGATTTTCGGTAGCCTCCCGCTATTCCAGGGGGTAGGCAAGTATGATGTGGTGTGTTTTCTGATGTGTTCATAATGGCTTCATCTGACCTGCACATTTCCCGCCCACACACATATGTATAAGACAAAGGAGAATAAAGCCCGCTCAGAACATGCTCTTATGTTTTTACTATTGGTGATCCATTTATCATTACATTTTAGCCTTTTTAGTAGGTAACTTGAAATATTTAGTATCACCTTCAAGTAAAGTATGACAGTGGGACCACAGCAGATACTGTAACTCCGATATCTGTTGCTATCCCTCCATTACGAACAGCAGAAGCCCCCATATTTTTCTATGGGATGGGATACTGTCAGATTGCCCAAACTAAAGAATGCAGAGCATTGCCAAGTTAATGCCATCTGTGCCTATGAGCTGCATATGACAAACATAACCGGCAGAACCCTCCCCAGCAATGGCTACAAGGCATGTGTGGTCAATAGGACCACATGTGCACCAGAATCCCAATAAGACTCTGAGCACATAGACTGGCTTCATTGTGTCCCACTGAGCTGAGTTGCAGGTACAATGTACAATGTATAATATAATGTAAATGTGTATGTCATACCTCCCAACTTTTCATTTGGTGTTAGAGGGACACATCCAGGCACCGAAGGCGCACTCTCTTAATCAAGGAGCGTGACCTAGCAGGGGCGTTGCCTATGATCCTGCAAGGTTACAGGCCCATTTTCACTATTCTGGGGGCATGGCCAGCCCTCTGTGACTATAAGCTGCAGGCCATGCCCCCTGTTCATCTCTCCTATGAATAAAAAGACATTGCGAGAGGCAAGGGAACTCCTGACTGCCCCCCACCCTACCGTGGGACACTGCTGACCATGGCTGGGACTCGGGACAGTCACAACAAATTGTGACTATCCTGAAAAAATCAGTACAGTTAGGAGGTATGTTATGTGAGTGTGATCAATGTTAGAAAATGGGCTGCTTGGAGGCTCAGGGACTGTTGGGCTTGGGGTCGGCATGGAGGGGGTTCACATGTACACAGCGGGAAAGGGGGGGTTACACACCGTCTAGGGATCATACACACACTTACACATACTTACACACTCACATACAATCAATCATGCTTACAATCATCAAACATTCGGCTTCATCACTGCATCCCTTGATTGAAGAGCAAAATCCAAAAGGGGGAATTCAACTGGGGCGGAGTTTAAGAAGGTAAAAAAAAAACCTTGTGCCCAATTTTGGATTAGCACAGATATGCAAGCAAAGGCGCCCATCTTTTAAAAAAATGAATGCAAGGTTTTCAGCTCTAAAAACCCCCCAGTGCGTGGAAAAAATTATAAATAGATACTCCCATCTCCAGTGGTCTACGTGGCTCCCGGGGGTCTCCCTTACATCTTCACACTTGGGATAAGGCTGCTTGGATTCATGGGGGTGTTGGGAGGCTCCAAGGCTGCTGAGAGATGTAGTTCTCCGAGCTACTGTCTCTGGGGGTGTGGGGTGGAATACTACATTGGGGGGTCACATGCACACACCATACTCATGCACACACAAACACACACATACACAATACATACTTACCACTGATGCAGGAGTCCGAAGGAGAAGATACTGCTTTAGAAGGTAAGTAATTACAGATTAGTAAACATAATTGGAAACTTTCAATTGCTTAATTAGACCTCCGGAGGGTGCTGACAGGGTGCTGACAGTGTGCCAGAGCAAGTCCTCATTATTTTTCTAAAAATTAACAATTGGTCTGGAGGTGAGATAATAAAAATAGACACTGAGATTTCTATAGATATCACTGTGACTCATTTTTTATATTATAATTGAATTTCCCTCCTTTGTCTGTCTTGTATTACTGTTTGTTTGTTCTCAGCTGAAATACTGTATGCTGAAGCTGCATAAGTAACTGTTAATAAATAATAATACATGGAATATTAATAAATGAGCCTTACTGTTATGTTTGTGTTATTTTGCGTTTATTTCCATTTTTCCTAAAGTATCATAGTCAGGGCTGATGTAAGGCTTCTCGGCACTCTAGGCAAAACTTCAACCAACTGCCCCCTCCCCCCCATACTGCCCTAATACCTACTTTCCAACCCCTTTATGCATACCTGCCTAACATTCTGGAATGGCAGGGAGGCTAAAAATTGTGAGGTCCTCCCGGCCCCCTGGGGAGGTTTTTTTGATAGGCAGACTTGCCCCCCCCCCCCCCCCAGATCCCTGCGCCCTAGGCAGCTGCCTGAAGCTGCCTAATGGTAGAGTCGAAAGGGGGGGTAAACTAGTAGCCTTGCGGCTAAAAGTATTACGGGCGCCTAATAGGGTGGTTTGTCAAGCTGCTCCTACTAGGGGGTGTCACGTCCCTATGAAATGTATACAGAAAACGAAAAAGGGATTGAGCGCTAAAAATCAGTATAATGGTTAATTGAATTAATAGTAATATTTATTAAATGCTGTGCCTTTAAGCACTGGGTATATGATTATAAAAACACATATTATTCAAAGGTCACAATTGTGTACATTACAGTATAAAATATAAATAAAAATTACAAGTATAAAAGAGAAAGAATGGGTCTGATACTTATTGGTCTGGGGTCCCACTTTGGATTCTTTTTGGTATGGAAATGTTTTTGGTTTCCTGGGGTTAGTCCATCAAATTGCTAGATGGTTAATGGGTCCATTTACCTTGCTGGATTTTGATCACGCTGGAGGAAGAGATGTTGTCCCCTGGTGGAGTGTAGGGAATCCTCACAATATTGTGGATTGTAATCCTGAATTTGCAGGTGGTGGTGTCCCAAAGTAGTTGTTGCAGTTGGAGACCCAATTGGAAACAAGTTGCAATTTTGCTTTTCCAAAACCAGGGGATCCAAGTTAGACCAAAGTGACCCAGTACTTTCTTATTAGCAGGTGCTCCCTGACATGTTTCGCTGTTCAAACTGACAGGCTTTTTCAAAGCCGAAGTAAAAGGTATTCTATAAGATTGGGGGGTCCAGTGCACATACCCGAGTCTCGTACCATAATGTGTTTTTAAAACAATTTCCAATTTGTTTTTTTTTAATGTTGGAGATAGGGTGTCGATGTAGCTCTCCCAAGTGTCAAAAAAATTTCCAGTGAACTTTTCTTCTTGTAGAGAAGCTTCAAGCCACTCCATTCGGAAAATGTAAAATCATTTAAGAAAAGTGAGAACGGGGGAGCTGTACGGTGTAGCCAAAACGGAAGAATACATTTCTTGGCAGCTGCAGACAGGATGATCAGCAGTTTTCGAACCCCTTGTGGGCCTCGCGTCCCCTCTAGCATAATGCCAAATATTGCCCATTCAGAAGTTAAGGGGAAACAAGATACTAAGTATTGAGTAGCATATTTCCAAATTTGAGCCCCAAACCCCCGAATTATTGGACACTCCCACAAGCAATGGTACAGTTCTGCCCTTTGTGAACCACATCAAAGGCATAAATGATCATCAATCTGTCCCATCAAATATCGACGATGAGGTGAAGTATGTACGGTGCAGTATATTCAAAAACAACTCTGTAAGAGGATACAGGGACCAATTTTACAGAAAGTTCAAATGATTTGAGAAGTATTTTGGTAGTTAGAGAGGGGAAGTGGTCTCTCCATTGTGCCAAACCCAGTTTTTAAGTCATCATATTGAATAGGAGTGCAAAGGAAATTGTAATGTACGGAAATTGTCTTGAATGAGGAGTTCTCCCTTTGTAATAGAGAATCCAGGGGGTTGGTAAAATCAGATAGGGAGAGCTTTCTGGAGAGACCAGCCACATAATTTTGGGCCTGGGAGAATGCCAAAGGGAAGGATTGCAGGAATGGGAATTTGTCCACTGCTTGTGCGAATAGAAACATAGAATTTGACGGCAGATAAGAACCACTTGGCCCATCTAGTCTGCCCCTTTTTAAAACATGTTACCTCAAACCATATTTGATCCTTATTATTTTTGTAAGGATATCAATATGCCTATCCCAAGCATGTTTAAATTGTACTACTGTATTTGTGTCTACCACCTCTGATGGTAGGCTATTCCACTTATCTACTACTCTTTCTGTGAAGTAATTCTTCCTCACATTTACCCTGAATCTTTCTCCCTCTAGTTTCAGTGCATGTCCTCGTGTTCTGTTGCTCCTCTTCCTGGGCCTTATTTTGGTTCATTCTTTCTGACAAAATCCTTCTTAGATGGACAAAACCATGTGCACTGCAGGGGGGGCAGATGTAACATGTGCAGAGAGAATTAGATTTGGGTGAGTAATTTTGTTTCTGTGCAGGGTAAATACTGACTGCTTTTATTTTTTTTTGCAATATAGATCTCACTTTGAAGTAAAACCCCACCCAAATCTAATTCTCTCTGCACATGTTACATCTGCCCACCTGCAGTGCACATGGTTTTGCCCATCTAAGAAGGATTTTGTCAGAAAGAATGAACCAAAATAAGGCCCCCTGTGAAGAATGTCTCCCACCTGTACCTTGTTAAAACCCTTGATGTATTTGAAAGTTTCTATCATGTCCCCCCTTTCCCTTCTCTGCTCTAAAGTATACATATTAAGATCTTTTAGTCTTTCCTGGTACGTTTTGTGATGTAGGCCATGCACCATTTTAGTTGCCCTTCTTTGTACAGTGTCTAATGTATTTATATCCTTCTGGAGATATGGCCTCCAGAACTGAACACAATACTCTAGGTGAGGTCGTACCAATGACCTATACAGTGGCATTATTACTTCTTTCTTTCTACTGCTGATACCTCTCCCTATGCAACCAAGCATCTGACTTGCCTTCTTCATTGCTTTGTTACATTGCCTACCTGCTTTTAAGTCCCCTGAAATAGTGACACCTAGATCCCTCTCTTCCTCAGTAGTTTCCATTATAGTGCCATTTATACTTGGATTTCTGAGACCCAAGTGCATGATTTTGCATTTTTTGGCATTAAACTGTAGTTGCCATGCTCTTGACCATTCCTCTAATCTACCTAGATCCTCAATCATTTGTTTTACCCCTCCTGGTGTGTCTACCCTGGTGCATACCTTTGAGTTAGCTGCAAAAAGGCAAATTTTACCCTCAATTCCATTTGCAATATAAGTGGTTTCCTCGTATCAATATTGACAAGGTGTCCCACATTGGTTATCCTGTGTTACGCGCACAGTGTGAAAGGATAGCATGCTGGAAGTTTGGGTTTGAGACCAAGGGACGGAAGAGAGACACATACGGGTTTAGCACTTGTTTATGGCGCAATATGTGCCAAACTTTACAGGTGGACATTAACAATGGGTTAGCTCGAATTGGGGCAGGTATGTCTTCATCATGTGAATGTAGAAATATAATTAAATTATCACCATTCAGGAAAGATGACCAATCCAGGGTTAGAATACATATTTGGTACTTGTTTCCTAGCACGGCCACAACGATTTCTATCGTGGTGGTCGTGTCGGAAAAAATCGTGTCGGTCGCGTCGGGTGCATACCAAAACGCACACGACACGACCGATGCGATGTACCCGATTTCTCCATAGGCTTCAATGTTAAAATTATTTAACATTGAAGCCTATGGAGAAATCGGGTCCATCGTGTCCATAGGCTTCAATGTTAAATTATTTTAACATTGAAACTGAGTCCATGTAACATAGTAAAAAATGGGTAAAGGGCCAATATGGGCCATTTCTCATTGGGTATGGCCCCGTCCGTCAAGTGTGTAAAAAATAATGGCCCCCCATTGTGGCCGCCACCCCCACGATTGACGCGAACCCGAAGCGTGGCGAGCGCAGCGAGCCCGCGAGGGGCGGCGGTGCGCGTCCTCCGACCTTTTCATTCCCCTACTATCCACGTCGGCGTGGAGTTGAGAATAGATTAGTGTGGCGAGCCCGAAGCGTGGCGAGCGCAGCTCGCCCCGCGAGGGGACGCGGACAACTGTGAAGCCCGCGAGGGGACGCGGATACCTGTGAAGGTATCCGCGTCCCCTCGCGGGGCTCGCCACGCTTCGGGCTCGCCACACTAATTTATTCTCAACTCCACGCCAACGTGGATAGTAGGGGAATGAAAAGGTCGGAGGACGCGCACCGCCGCTGCGCTGCGCTCGCCACGCTTCGGGTTTGCGTCAATCGTGACGGGGCCATACCCAATGAGAAATGGCCCATCGGGTCCAGGAGCTTTGTTTAAATGCATAGACGTTATTGCCCTCGCTATCTCTTCCTCAGTGATATTGGCTTCTAGCTTTTCTTGTTGTAAAGGTGATATGCATGGAAGGTTAGCTTCGTCTAATAGCTTGGACATCAGTGTGGGGTTGCCGCATATACTGTAGTTTTGAGAAATAGTCTTGGAACGTTTTTACAATATCAGATGTTTTAGTGAATAAGGTGGTTGAATGGTTATCCTTTATAGTAGCTATGTGATGTCTGCGTTTAAAACTTTTGGTCATATTAGCTAACAATTTTCCTGTTTTATTACCCCAACGTTTCAGTTGTGCTTGGGTCACTAGGAAGATGCCCAGCAGGTGACGGGCCATGGTATATGTTTCATGTGATTCAGTTGTGGGATTCGATATATAGGATGCTAGCGCAGTCTGTAGAGCATGCTGTAATTCCCTATGTTGAGAATTGTTGTCCTTATTTCTCTTTGCAATGTATGACATAATGTGGCCCCTCATGACTACTTTTGACGTTTCCCAAAACAAGACAGGGTTGTCCCAGTGTTCTAAGTGGTCATCCAGAAACTCTGCCCACTTGTGCTTGAGTAACATCCTTGAGAAAAAAAAACTAGTATGGTCAGAGGGGTTGCTTGGATCCCAACCTGATGGAAAGGCTATACTGTGGGTCGGACCTAGCTCTCACCTAGGGTTACCACCTAGTCCCTTTAATTCCGGACACATGTTAATTACACAGGTTCTGTGGCAGTTTAAAATCAGGTGAAGTGGAGTCTTGAAGTCAGCCAGCCACAGAACCTGTGTAATTAATATGTGTCCGGAATTAAAGGGACTAGGTGGTAACCCTACTCTCACCTCTTTGTGTAGTGCAGTGTGTGTGTTATCACGGGAAACATGTATGAGGTTCAGCAGACAGTGAAGCAGATTTATTAAGCTTGGAGGAGAGATAAACTGGAGATAAGGCAAAAGGAGATAAAGTGCCAACCAATGAACTGTGTTTGAAAATGACAGTTGGGAGTTGATTGGCTGGTGCTTTTTCTCCTTATCTCCAGTTTATCTCTACTTCAGGCTTAATAAATCTGCCCCTCTGATCACACAATGCTTGCCTTATATTTGATTTATTTTATTGTTGCAATATCCATAACAAACTATAAGAAGTATACAGGTAATATCTATTATAGACCACCTTAAGCTCAACAGGAGGTCAGTGCAGTGCCACCGAGTAGGGACCTTCTGTGATGGGTATTAGTGGATCCTTTAGGGATCACTATGGCATAGGATCCTAATCCCAGACCCTATGCTCCCTCGAAGTGGTAGCTGCTGACCTTGCTGTGTTGGGTGCAGTCAGGAAGAAAGTCTGCTGCTTGATTACTTACAATTGAGACATTTGTGCCAAAGTTAATGAAGTGCTCAGTGGCATCCCACTTGGCACTCTCTTACCAGGCTCTGATATGTCACAGTTGCCCAGTGACTAGGGGATGACGGCCCATTAGACTGTCAGTGGTGCAGTGCCCCAGAGCCCCGGTGTCCGTTGGTGTATCGGTTGCAGGCTGGGGAGACAGGACTCCCTGCCTCTCTCTCCTCCAGATGCTGTGCATCTCCAGGGTTGCAGAGATCTTGCAGTTGTCTCGCAAGACTTGGAAAGCCACCTGTACATTTCTTTACAGTCTGGGATGTATGCTGGTGGGTATCCAGGAGCCTGTGAGAGGTGGTGAATCTGGTTCACTGTGCAATAAGGTTAGTTCTGAAATGGCTTGTATCCCAGTTAAACTGGTGTGGTACTATGATCCACTCGTGCTTTGGCAGTAACCCCTAAGCCACCTAGCATCTGACTTCACAAAGGAAATCTCAGCCGGCTACCCCTGTAACGTGACCCAGCTTTTCCTTTACAGCGCCGCATCTGGAGACTGCTGAAGAGCAATGACAAGCATCTTAGCCAGTCAGGCCGCTTGTCATTGCGCACTGGTGGGGCCACGCAGGATTCATTTTCAGGTTGCATCTGGTCTGCGGGCCGTATGATGCCCACTGCTAGTTTAGATAGACAGTAAATAGGTTGATACCAGATGGTAGACAATGTATAGGATGACAGGGTCAATGGTCAACATGGACTTAGGTCAAAAGGGCGACATAAAAATGTCAACACCTGTTTTGTGTTTTTTTTAACCTTAGATCCAACCAACCCCTTACTGCCTAACCCTAAATATCCCATTGCGCAGCCTAACCTTAACCCTTTGCCAAGTGCCTAACCATATTTCACAGCCCAACCCAAGGGTAACAATCATGGAAACTCACGTGTCAAACATTTGCATATTAATCTTTTCAAACCCCTTTTCATCTAGTAACGGTCTAGTTACCCGGATCTTCTAGTTCAGGGGTTCCCAAACTCAGTCCTCAGGACCCCACACAGTTCACGTTTTCCAGGTCACCCGAAAGGTGCGTTCGTTACTCATTGACACATTTGATCCAAAGGTGGAGCTAATTATTTCACTTGTGATTCTCTGTGAGACCTGCAATACATGCACTGTGTGGGGTCCTGAGGACCGAGTTTGAGAACCTTTGTCCTAGTTCATATACCTGTTCTCATGCCTTGTACACACGATGGGAGCAATGAGAGCTTTGTGCTGAGCAATCTAGTATCGCTCAGCACTGCACCAGCAGAAGAGAACATGGGCAATGACTAGATTTATACTGTATGTAGTATAAATCTAGTCAGGCAATAACAACGCTCGGGACTGCACGTCGCTAGGGCCATACACATGGAGCGATCTTTGCTTCATATTGAAGCGTTCTAGGGAGATAGCTAAGAAATGGGCTGAAACTCAACAGGTAATCACAAAGGTGAGAGTCATTAATTATTTCCAACACCATGGACAAAAAAAGCAAATATAAATTCATATTCAGGCTCTTCCCGAGTAGTTGAAATGATATAGGTCACTAGGAAGGAGAATCAATTGTCTCCACAAATTTTAATTTCCCCAAAAAAGGCGGAGGGGGATGGAGTGGGTTCTAGGGGAGGAGGATTATTAGGATCATCATTATTTTTTCTTCCTTTTATGATGCACACAATACAAATATCTCTATTTTAGCTGTATACTGAACTCTTTCATCAAATAACACTGACCACTTATAAAACTGCCATTTAATTCTTAGTAAAAGGTTTACTTCACAAAAGTTAAAAAGTACTTTTTCAACTCAAAAAAGCATTTTCATGTCTTGAAGGATTTTCATCTGTCTTCACTCTAAGAAAAAAATATACATATATATATATATATATATATTATAATAAGTTATTTCACCAGTTGTACTAGAACATACTTGCATATACCTACTAACCATACACAGCGGGCCTAGGGCCTGATTAAGAGTAATTCGCCAAATCTTTCTCAAAATAGGGAAAACCAGTGCTAGTTTCTGCAGGAACCAGCAGGAACTCAGTTACTGCACCTCTAAATAAATATGACATCAGAAACTGGTTTCCTGAACCTGTTCTGGGCCACAATGTACTTTTCATAAAATACGTTTTATTTTAAAGTCCCCTGTGAGTGCCTTTGTTTCTAAATACAATATATACATCTCTATCTATTTTTTATTTAATTGATCCACCCCCAGACTCAGAGTTCTTGGACCTATTTTTCCAGATAAATAGTACTGGGGAAAACCATGTGCACTGCAGATGGACAATGTAACAGGAGCAGAGAGAGATAGAGTTGGCTTTAACTCTCTCTGAACAATTCTTCCCACAAACAACACTTTACCGACCTCCCAACATCACTTTGCCACATTGGCAGGTATTCAATGCTGTGGGCGAGCGGCGACAGAGAGCAGAGCTTCTTGCTCGCTGTCACCACTCACCCTGTCAGTATTCAAACGCAGCCCCCTCATACGCCAATTTCCCCTCACTCCATTGTTTGAGCGAGGGGGAATTGGCATATGCGGCTCCAGAACCAGCGAGACTCGCGGCTAAATAAGTTTTCTGCACTAGCCGCGGGTCTCGCTGTTTTGGGGAATTCTCACTGTCCTGTGACGGCGAGGATTTCCCCAGAACGTTTAAAAGAGCGAGCAGCCGGCGCGGGGGTTAAACAGCGAGGATCGCTGGTTTTCTGCAATCCTCGCTGTTTAACCCCCTCGCCGGCCGCATTGAATACCTGCCACTGTTGCTGCCGCCCACCAGTACTTAGACTGCAGTTAAAATCTCCTGAATGCAACTGCAGTTTAAGGGCTCACACATGCGACGGCATGCGCAGAAGTAGCCAAATAGTGTTTCCCACACATTAGCACAATGATACAATGACAATGACCACGCCCCCAAGTGAGGTTTCCAGGTTAGCCCCACCACCTTCTTCTTCTACTAGCTTGATGGCTGTTTTCTTCCAGAGTAGAGGACACCCAAAGTAGGCAACCCTGATAAAAAGCCATGCAAACAAAGGTCTCCCTGTATATACAGCTGTCATTTATTAGCCACAATTTATTTCCTAGAATATTACATATAATACGGTAAACAGCTTAGGGCAGCAATGTAATTACATGTATTGGCACACAGCAGAGGCAGAAGTCAGTGTAACACAGGAGGAGACAGCAGCCGGCTTTTCACTTGCAGCCTTAGGACAGATCCAGCTTCTTCTGGGTCTCTACCAGCTTGGTGTGCAGCCTTCTCTTCTTCCAATCCAGGTACTTCCTGCGCTGCCTGTTTGCCTGCCAGCCCACAAGCACCCCGGCGGAGAAAGAGAGCAGCAGGGCTAGGTAAAAGCTACGCTCAGATACCTGTACCATGATGAGCGGTGCCGGGGACTCCTGCTACCCCTGCGTTCTTCGGCACACACACAGGGCGGCGTGTGATCACTCTCCGCCAAGGTCGCGGTCGCAGCTACCTCACGTCCCAGCTGTGAACTAACATACAGGATATTTCCAAGAGCTCAAACTGTCGGACGACACTGTCACTCCGCTGATGCGGCGGCCATATTCCTGTAGACAATTCAGCTTTTCTTAGTTAGTATTTACTAATAGACATTACTGCTGATTGTATTATATTATAAATGATCATTAATTGATCACTTCATATACAGAGTAATGAACCTTTTTTTTAACTTCATTTGCTAATGGTCATTAGGGAAGTTATGTTATAGGATATCATATGACATTTCAGAATTACCATGACAGTTTGCTGCTAAATATAAAGCAGCAATTACTTATCATGCAAAGCCAGCCTTCTAACACTGATTACAGCTTGGTTCTGTAATCATGGAAACAAATATATAACAACAGTTATATAAGGGGGGTATTCTGGTTCATTTGCTTGGATGCGAATTTGCATCCTTGCGAGTAAACCAGATCCCGCCTAGTGAATGGTGGTACGCCGACCCACCAATCGCAAGTCACATTGGTTCGCAATGACTTCGGATGGACGTTTTATATAAACATCCATTCACATGCCACTGGGACCGACCATCGAAAGACCATCGCCGACCATCAAAAGGTGTGGAATGTTGAACGCATATGTAAGGGTGCTCTGACCAACCGTACATATGCATGTATGCTCTGGGGGTAATGGGCGGGCAGCTGACATCCGGTGATGCCAGCTGTCCGCCCCCTGCATGTCCGTCATGGCCTCATTAGCATGAGAACGCACCGTGTTCTCATGGGAACGCCCAGCAAATGCTGGGCGTTTCCATATGCTAATGAGCTAGGCCACCGCCCCACGCCCTCCACCCGTAAAGATGGGTACGTGCACCGAGCGAAATTTGTTCGACGGGTGCACGCACCTTTCACATGCACCTGAGCAGAAATGTGCAAACATTGTCCACGTGTGAACACACGTGACCATGCGAACGGCCCTGAATAAGGTCCTAGATCCACTTCTGTTTTGTGGGTAGGATGAGACATTAGTGTGAAGGTGGAAGTAGGGTACTTGTGTAATTTCACGGCGGCACTGGGATCGCATTGCATCGCACGCAAATCCCATACGATTTGCGCGCGATGCGATAGTACTTGTGTAGTTTTACGGCGGCAGCCGGGGACAGCTTCCCCCCTTTACCCCCTCAGCACCGCGGACAGCTCCCCCCTCAAGTGGTTATATATATGTGTGTGTGTGCTTAAGATGGCCCTGTCCCTTGGCATCAAGCAATTTCACCCACCTTGGCAACGAGCCCCAAACACACTCCCCTTCCCCCCCCCCCCCCCCCCCCCCCGCGGCAACGAGCAATTTCACCCCCCTTGCCAACAAGCAATTTCACCTCCCTTGGCATCGAGCTATTTCACCCCCCTTGCCAACGAGCAAGCATTTTGAATGGCATCCACAAGAAAAAGCAGGGCTGACCCAGGTTTAGTGTAGATGGTGCAGACCCAGGTCCGACCCAGGTCGAAGCACTGTGTAATGGGACATCCGGTTAGTGCTGAAAGGATACCAGAAGCGCGGGATGCCTTTCCGTAATTCAGCACCATGCGTTCCACAGTGCGTTGCAGCGGCAAAAGACAGCGGACAGTGCAAACAGAAATCATAATTGGATGCAGTATCATTTATTTTCTTTTTTTTGGGGGGGGGGGGGGCTGGGGAGTGCACATGGGAGATTTGGTTTTTACAAATCACTCAGGAAATGCATAAAAATGCTTGTAAATCACTGTGTGTATAGCCCACACAGCGATTTACATGCGCGCCGCTGGACAATTGAGAGCAGTCGCTCAGAAAGCTCCTGCTCATCTCACGCATTTGTGTGGCTGCGGGCAAATGAGTAGGGCCGAGTGACTGAGGATGCCGCAGACTCGCCGCATACCGCGCCGCGGAACCCTGGGAGGCGCAGCCAATGCAAAAGAGCTTAAAAGGCCGACGCCCCCATTTGAAGAACAAATACACCCTTTTTTTAAATTTATTTTTATATATTTTTCTATGCCACTAGCCACCAATGTTTATTTGGTTGGGGGAGGAGGACACACACTTCGCCACCAATGTTTATTTGGGAGGGGGGGGCACTATGCCACCAACGTTTATTTATTAAGGAAATGTATTTATTTAAAATTTTATTTAGGAAATTACTGTCTATACCATATAACCATATATTTCACTCTCTCAGTGTCTATACCATATAACCATATATTTCACTCTCTCAGTATATATACCATATATTTTTGTGATGAAGTGCAGTTTTTTACGTCACTTTCTGTGACAGATTTTTACACCAGAATGCTGGGTAGGACCCGGGAAATTGAATACGGGAAATTGCCAGGGCATGCCCATTTACACTGCACTTCAATCCAGGTTATTCCCGGGTAATGCCCTTTTACACTGAAAACGGATCAGCCCTGCCTTTCCTTGTTGCTGTCATTTTTGGCCTGTTGATGATGAGGTCACAACAAATGGAACATGACACTCTTCAAGTTTTTTTGCTTTATTAAGCTGAAAATATGCATAAAATCATCATACATTGGAATCTTTATAGATGTAATGTATTCTCATAAAGAAAGATGAAGATGCGTATGAATACAAACTTGTAACACACTGGGACACACTGTGTGACAGCCAGCGTGTGTTCCTGCAGATGAGGCTGTAAACTCACTGGGGAGAGTGCTTCCAGCACAGACTGTTGCTCAGCGGCGTAGCTACGTTTTGGGCGCCCCCCCCCCCCTGCCGTTAGGGGGGGGGCGCCCCCCGCCGCCCATTCAAACCCCCCCAATCCCCCGCAGCCTTACCTTTCGCGCTGGTCCCGGCGGCTCCGTTCTTCTGCTGAGGACCACCACAAAATGGCCGCCCCCATACAGCAGACAGTTTCAGAGAGCGGTGGCGGGGGCTGCGGTGCTATAGTTACGCCAGTGTTGTTGCTGTAGTGTAGGGTAGTGGTAACGCTGCTGCTTCTGCTGCTGCTGCGCTGCTCCATGTGCGGGTCTCCGGTAGATGACATAATCTGCCAGAGCCGCAGAAGCACCAATCATCTCTTCGCGGCCTTCTCCCTGCCAAATAACCCGGATAATGACCATTTACACCACCCTGAGCCCCGGATAAGCCCTGTGTCCGACCCTGAACATTTGCCGGGTCAGATTCCCGGGGAACAGTACCAGTGTTATTTTTTTCATGCCCATTTACACCACTCCCCGCCCCGGACTGGAAAGGCAATATCCCGGGTCCAACCTCTGGTGTAAAAGGGGTATATATGGGGTATGAACCCTGGAAACTCACATGTTCAAAGACCAGGGTCCGACCAGGGATTTTGGTGTAAAAGGGGTATAAATGGAGTATAAAGCAGGGTCAGATCCTGGAAACTCCAGCGTTCAAAGACCAGGGTCCGACCAGGGTTTTTGGTGTAAAAGGGGTATCACTCTAAAATCCCCTCCTCCTCGCAGCTGCACAGGGAGTCCATGGGCCCAATTCAGCATTGATTGCTAATCAGAGAATTTGCAATGTGTACGATTCTCAAACAACTGCATGTGCGCAGCGTTTGCATTGTGCATGTGTGGTGTCAATTAGCAAATAAGTATTTTTACATATAGCCAGCTTTTAGGGGGCAAAAACGTGACATTTTCTGGATGTGATTATGAAAAAGCAAGCGTGCTAAGATTTTTTTGGGTGGGACTCTGGCCTCATCTAGGAAGCCCTAGACTTTATCAAATGAAAAAACAAAAAACGTTTGATGGCTCGGGTGTTTTCGAATGGATCTGCGAATGCATCGCTATTTGTGATGCATTTGTAATTTTGCAAGGGGCGGTTATTCTTTATTTCTGGGAAGTGACTTATTGATCGCAGGCAACTACTTTTTCTCTGACTAGCAATCCATGTTGAATTAGGTCCCATGTCCTTTAGCAGATATCGTGGGTTGGGTTCCACTAACAAGCCTGTGCCTAGGTAATTAGTACGCACCCCTCCTACCATCTTGGCACCTCTGCAGAGAGCATGTGTCTGGGTGCTGCTGAGATGGGGTGTTGGTAGCGAATATGAGCATGGGGGGGGGGGTTCTTTTAACCCGGGTCGGAATTCCGGGTTGCTGGACCCGGGAAAATTTGTAAAAGCCCTTTTTGCATAGCACAGAGGTTATTTTTCGATGTGAAGTGGGAATGAGGAAGGGTTATTAACTACACAGTTTTTAAGAAAGCACTACTATGTAGGGGTTTTCCTACAATACAATAGCTGCTCTATATAAATGTTCTTTTAGTGCAAGACTTGTATCCGCTTTTAAATTAAAGTGTGATACGGTCATAATGTTATATAGGTGATTGTGACCAGGTTTTCTTAACACTGGACAGTTAAATATTACTATTGTGATTGAGAGCTAGTTGGAAAGTTTCCCTGACCCATTCCAATTATGTAATGAATAAATAAAATAAGTGTCACGGCTCTTAGCCAGTCAGTGGTTTCCCATTGACTTTAATGGGACAACTCATTTATGATAGCACCACCTTCCACCCTTGCACTGAAAACTGTGCTGCTGTCACCCCCATGCTGCCAACTCTACTGGCACCCCTGCACTGCCGACACAGTTGGAAGTGTCACATTAAGGTGACCACCGGCAGTCCTGCCGACAAATCCTCCCACTGCAGTGAGGATACCGCTGACACTGAGGATGCACTCCCTTGAACTGAGTACACCACCGGCATACTTTTTCTACAGACACAGCCGATGCTCCTGCACTGCCGCAACCCAGCTTTGAAGACACCACCAGCGCCCCTGCATTGCCGACACCATCTGTCACAGTTAGTATACTATTGGTGTATACGACCCATACTGTATCAAACCTGCACTGTATCCAACCCTCACTATATCCCGCACTGTATCCAACCTGCTCTATAACAAGCACTGTATCCAACCTGCATTGTATCAAGCACACACTGTATCGGATACCGTGAAGGACACAGTGTGGGTCAGATACAGTGTCTGTTACAGTGTTCCTCGGAAACAGTGTGGGATATTGGGCCTGATTCAGACCTGTTAGCAAGGCTGCAATATTTCTGCAGATGGACAAAACCATGCTGCACTGCACATGCTACATCTGCCCCTCCTGCAGTGCAGCATGGTTTTGTCCATTGCACTTCAAGGAAAAAGCTGTCCTTGAAGTGACAGCGAAACGCGTTGGTGTGTTTCCAGGGACCTGTCTGTGATTTGCCAACATCACCCTGCTTAATTATCTGGACTGGCATTTTATCCCCACCTTGGGAACTACCCCTCAAGCACCATTGCACTTTCCCGAGAGGATCCCCATTCCATCTTGGGCCTCACTGACTGGGACATCTCCAGAGAACCACATGAAGTTTCTTACTATTGGAGCACCATTTCCTTCATCAATTACAGACGCATTTTAGAGAGGATCCCCAAAGCCACCAAGTCCCTCTACAGGACTGGGACACCTCCAGCAGCAAATAAAGGAATACAATTGGACTCAACATCTTCTTTCCCAAAAGTGCCGGGACTTTCTGAGTGACCAGAGCAGGTTATTCATGCACAGACAGGTCTATATGCTATTATTCAATTTTTAATCATCTTCATCATATGTTTTTATTTGTTATTTTTATAATAAATGTGTTGTGCAATATAATTTGATTGCATCATTGAAAGACCGCTGCACACCCCCCTCTTTTTCTTTGCATTTATTATGGGGTCTGACTAACCCCTGTTGCAGCAGCTCATATTGAGGCATACAGCCTTGGTGGCGCTCTTTACAGTTTACTATATTTTTTCTGGTTACAAGAGCAACAGTCTGGACAAAGTGAGGTAATATACTATACCAGCACTAGAAGGGACCAGCGCCTATCATATTAGTTACTGCACTGTAGCCAGCACCGTATCCATGGAGCACCGTAACCCTGTGTGTTTGTGTGGTGTGACCCTGTGTGCCGCTTCAATGGAATGTGTACAAGTGGCACTGTGCGGTGAAATATGAATAATGGACACTACTGTTGTGGTGTAATGTGAATTAGTGTGGACATGCCCCTTCCCAATGAATCCTTCCCCATGCCCTCTTCCCTAAGTTTTGATGCATGCAATGTCCGTATTTTAAGTATGGGGAAGGGGTTGCCCCAATTCCCTTTCTGGCACAGGGCGCCAAATTGTCTAGTTATGGCAATGGCCAGATGGCCACACAGTTGATCTAATGCCACGTCCTGCAGGAATCTATTTACTTAAAACTTTCACTGCGCCTTTTGCATAATATCGCACAGCTGCTGCATACAGAGACACGGTATCCAGTTGACAGGTCTAGGTCAACAGTCACTAGGTCAACCACTAATGGTCGAAATTGATTAGGTCGACACAAAAGAATGGTCAACATACACTAGGTCGAAATTGAAACGACTTGTTCGTACTTTACCATCCCAGGAAAAACTCATGTTGACTGCTGCCTGTGTCGACCATGTTCATGCAGACCTTTTGCCTATGTCGACCTTCTGTCAATGTTGAGCTAGTGAATGTCGACCTAGACACTGTTGACCATATATATCATAACTCAGAGACACAGCCAGGGGCAAAGCAGGATTTTAGATAGGGGGTCCAAAATGACACAATTCTAATGACATTTGATCATATTGACTTTGGCTTCATGATATCATTCCCAGACTCCTCTCCGTCCCCTACGGAGAGGAGTGGTTGTGCGTCCAACTCTGAATCAGCCTCAATGTACTTGTCACCTTTACATGTGAATGCCATTTAACATTTAGTAAGAACAAAGGATCAGGTAGTAATTTTTGCATTACAGCTTTTTTAATGCATTCACATAATTTGTTTAAACAATGGTGTAATGGAACAGTTCATAAAAATATCCTAATCTCCTTCAGATCAAGCAATAAAAACACCATTTACTGATCTTTACTTGGGAAGAAAACCGGATACATGAAATATGCTAGTGAATTGTATCACCAGCACAGGTAGTTACTCTTTATATGGTGTTGGTTTGAACAGCTTTGTGTTCGTAATCTATTTCCTATGAAGTAACTTCCCAGGCCGTTTGCAATGAGTTTACAATGGAACCCTCATGTTAAAATAATCCTGTGCTGGGCTAGACTTGATTTCGCTAAAGCTTTTGACACGGTGCCTCATAAAAGGTTATTAATGAAACTAGGTAATTTAGGGTTAGGAGATAAAATTTGTAACTGGATGAAAAACTGGTTGCATTAAGAGAGTGGTGGTAAATGGCATACATTCCAGCTGGGTTAAGGTCCAAAGTGGAGGCCCGCAAGGTTCAATATTGGGACCCACCTTGTTTAATATATTCATTAATGATATAGGAAGTGACATAGTGAATAAAATTGCAATATTTGCGGACAACACGAAATTGAGTAAGGAAATTAACTCAGGAGGGGATGTGGATACACTACAAAGTGACTTAGTTAAACTGGAAAGGTGGAAAACGCAGTTTAACATTGATAAATGTAAAGTAATTCATTATGGGAACAAAAATAAACAAGCTACTTATACCGCTTTCACACTGCCAAAACGTTTCAAAAACCAGTATCTTTAAACGGTATTTAAAACTGGTATGAGCCTTCACTTTGCAGTAGATTACCATTTTAAATACCGTTTAAGTACCATTCACATCAGTCAACCCGTTGAATCCCCTGAACACGATTCAAGGAAGAATGCAGGGGACAGTCTATCACAGGTCTGTAATCTGTTGTTTTTACTAAATACCGATTCAGAGCCATTCTCAATGCATAAAAAACGTCTCTGAAACGTGTAGGACTCTGCTTTTTAAACGTTTTGAAATACTGGTTATCTTTAACCGGTAAATCAACTCTAGCACTTTCCCACTGCAGCCTTAAACATTTTGAAATGGAAAAAAAACGGCAATATACCGTTTAACAAGTGCGGTGTGAAAGAGGTATTATAGGCTAAATGGAGGTATTATAGGGAGTTCTGCTGTAGAGAAGGACTTAGGGGTCATCATAGATGAAAAATTGGGTAATAGTGCACAATGCTCAAGTGCAGCAGCAAAAGCAAACCGGACAGTGACATGCATTAAAAGGGAAATGGATTCAAGGGATGTCAATGTGATAGTGCCTCTTTACAAGGCATTGGTGAGACCACACTTGGAATACTGTGTTCAGTTCTGGGCACCGCACCTTTAAAAAGGACATAAACTAATTGGAACAGGTACAGAGAAGGGCGACTAAGCTAGTAAAAGGTCTCGAATCACTAGAATACAAACATAGGTTAACCAGGCTGAATATGTTTTCACTGGAGAAACGGAGGTTGAGAGGCATAGGCGAATCTAGGGGGTGGTCCAGGGGGGCACAGGACCACCCATTAGCCTATTTTGTAGCTGAGGGATTTCCAACGAGCCCAGCCCCGTGTCTCTAGACCCCTGGGAACTGGAGATACTGCCAGGCAAACCTGGAACGTTTTCCCTATAGGATAACATGGGACCCGCTAATTCCGACCCCCACCCAGTTCAACGGCTGCCAGTTCCCCCTTCGGCATCATTGAAGCTCGAGGTTGATCTCAGTCGAACCCAAATCGCTGGGCCTTCAATCTGATACCAGGCTGGATCCATATGGGTAATTGGTTTTTTTTTCATTTCTTAAATGTAATTTCATGACTGTTTATGTTCTTTGAGGGCAGATTTCTCTGGAACCAGACAGTCCAGTTTCGCGGGACCAAAATCATTCAAAGCCAACTCAAAAGTTCTTCAATATGATACTGGTCTCATGTAAATGGATCAGTTGGTTCCGAAGATATAGCTGGTTGGTTAAAGGGGGGTAGGGAGAGGGGAGTGGTTGTCTTTCCCCCTCACACCAGAAAATGCAGGGACTAGGTTGGTGTATAAGGGGTCAGCCTGGGAATGTCCATGCATGATCCTGGGACCATATTCCCAGGTAAATCCCTGCATTTTCTGTTGTGAAAGGGGTATTCTTTCAAACAGCCGTGACCTGCAGTGCTCTGAATACAGCCGGGCAGCCCCCTGCTCTCTGCCCAGCTGTCAATGTCACCCCTGCAGCTTCCGCTCCAATTCTTCTCCCCGCTTTCACCTCAGCCCGCCCCCCTTTAATCATGTGGTGCCGCACAATATTTCAAATGTCCACTCGGCACACCAGGAGAGGAGTGGGAGCGTGCTCTGCGCTGCGCTCTGCTCCTCTCCCCATTGAAGCAGCTGCACCGCTCTCCATCTCTCCCTGCAGCAGAAGCAAAGGCTCATATAAAAATTTACAGTAAGTGGCACTTTTGGGGGCATTGCTTGAGGGGCGCTACAAGTGGCAGTATGTGGGGGCATTACACATAATGTGTGGCTTAATGTGTAAGGGGCATTAAGGTGTACAGCATCATGTGTAAGCGGCATTATGTGTGCAGCATCATGTGTGAGGGACACTATGTGTGCAGCATCATGTGTAATGGGTACTATGGTGCGCGGCATCATGTGTAATGGGTACTATGGTGTGCGGCATCATGTGTAATGGGTACTATGGTGTCCGGCATCATGTGTAATGGGTACTATGGTGCCATCAAGCAAGAACCCCCTAGCAATGAGTACGTAGGTAAGCAGCACTTATGTGGCAAATATGTAATGGGCATTACGGTTTGTTATATAGTATGTAATGGACATCATGATGTGTGGCACAATGTGTAATGGGCATTATGGTGTGTGGCCTTATGTGTAATTGGCATTACTGTGTATGGTCTAAAGTGTAATACCACACCCCTTTTTGTGATGCCACGCCTCCTTCCCATGAGGCCACGCCCATTTTTGCAGTGCGGCTGTGCCATGCAAAGGTCCCCCTGCTGTTATGTCTGGATCTGGGACCACCCATTACCATAATTCTAGATTCGCCTATGTTGAGAGGTGATAAGATTAGTATGCTCAAATACAGGATTGGGAATCATATGGAACTGGGAGATGATTTGTTCACTAACAGGTCTATACTTAGGATACGCGGGCTCGAGGAAAAGACATTTTGTACTTAATTAAGAAGTGGATTCTTCACCATTAGAGCAGTAAAATTCTGGAACTCATTGCTGGTTGCGGTGGTTACGGCAAGTAATGTTAATCAATTTATAGCAAAACTGGATGCATTTTGAACTCGATGGACTAACGTCTTTTTTCAGCCTTAATTACTATGTAATTACTATGGATCCTATTGCATAATGTATCCATCATGGCAGGGCTATTTCATGAGGGAAGGGGGTCATATGCAGAGTATTCCCCCATAGACTCAGCGCCCTTGTGCAAGACAGATCCTTTACCCATTTATAATACACCAATGCACCAATATTTAGATGAGCAGGGGTCATTCTCCGGGACCCCTCAACATTATACAATATACGACATACTTGCTGACTTTGCTGCCCAGCCCCTGGGAGGAGACAGACAGGTTGTTGCATTGGGGGCATGGGACTGCTGATAAAGTGGGCTGTTTGGGTGGCTTGGTGGCAAGGACACATCATCATGGTTCCGACCCCCCGCAGGGGTCACATGCTTAGGAGCTGTGTATTTTGGTAAATATTAACCATCCTGCTCTGTATCTCTTCCACCAGACTCTCCTCAGGAAGAGGTTGAATGTACTGTAAACTTAATAAATAAATAAATAAATAAAACTGCAGACATTAAGGGGGACATTTACCAAAATGGATTCGTAGAAAAAAGGTGTATTCGTAGGGAGAAATACACCTTTTTTTTACGAATTTGTATTTTTGGGATTTACAATCCCAAAAATACAACAATTCGTATTCCTAAAGATGGAACATTCGTATTTGTATTTACAAATACGAATGTCTACACCATCGATAGAATACGACAGAAATCACCATTCAAAAGAATGGTGGTTTCTGATTTACTAAGCAGCCGTACTGATAATACGGCTGCTTAGTGGTGTAAAACACCCACGCAAATACGACAGGAAAATAGAACACCATTTTCATGTCGTATTTGCGTTTTAGCCTGCACGGATCAGTCAGATCCGTGCAGGCTTCAGTGTAAAAAAATAGAAAAATTAAATAAATAAAAAAAAAACGGCGTGGGGTCCCCCCCACAGCCGAAACCAGCACCAGGCTGACGGAGCCTGGAGCCGGTAATTAAAAATCAGGGAACCCGACAAATAGGGGTTCCCTGATTTTTAACAACCAGCCCCAGGCTCCTGCTCTGGGGCTGGTTCCCAAAATACGGGGGACAAAATGAGTAGGGGTCCCCCGTATTTTAAGAACCAGCCCCAGGCAAAACCAGCCAGCAGGGTAATGCCACAGCCGGGGGGAGACTTTTTATGCAAGTCCCCCCGGCCAAAGCATTAACCCTACCGACCAGTCAGCCTGGCCAGGGGCCCTGGGGGAGTGGGGACCCCCCCAATAAAGGGGTCCCCCCCCTCCAGGACTTACCTGACCAGGCTGAAGCCTGGTGCTGTCCTCGATGCCCCTGGGCGGTGGGCATCGAGCTGATAGCGGTGTAAAAAATAGAACAAACTATTGTTTTTTACTGTGGCACTACAAGTGCCAGCAAGCCTCCCCAGCAAGCTGGGACTTGGAGAACCACAAGTCCCAGCCTGCTGGGCATTAAAGGGCCCGCTGGGTCTTGTAGTGCCACAGTAAAAAAATAGTTAAATAAAACACACTGACACCCGTTTTAAATACAAGTTTAATACACACATTACATACATACTGATACTTACCTTTTCCTGATGTCCTGTGTCGTCCTCCAGGTCCATGTATCCATCATGGCAGGGCTATTTCATGAGGGAAGGGGGTCATATGCAGAGTATTCCCCCATAGACTCAGCGCCCTTGTGCAAGACAGACCCTTTACCCATTTATAATACACCAATGCACCAATATTTAGATGAGCAGGGGTCATTCTCCGGGACCCCTCAACATTATACAATATACGACATACTTGCTGACTTTGCTGCCCAGCCCCTGAGAGGAGACAGACAGGTCGTTGCATTGGGGGCATGGGACTGCTGATAAGGTGGGCTGTTTGGGTGGCTTGGTGGCAAGGACACATCATCATGGTTCCGACCCCCCGCAGGGGTCACATGCTTAGGAGCTGTGTATTTTTGTAAATATTAACCATCCTGCTCTGTATCTCTTCCACCAGACTCTCCTCAGGAAGAGGTTGAATGTACTGTAAACTTAATAAATAAATAAATAAATAAAACTGCAGACATTAAGGGGGACATTTACCAAAATGGATTCGTAGAAAAAAGGTGTATTCGTAGGGAGAAATACACCTTTTTTTTTACGAATTTGTATTTTTGGGATTTACAATCCCAAAAATACAACAATTCGTATTCCTAAAGATGGAACATTCGTATTTGTATTTACAAATACGAATGTCTACACCATCGATAGAATACGACAGAAATCACCATTCAAAAGAATGGTGGTTTCTGATTTACTAAGCAGCCGTACTGATAATACGGCTGCTTAGTGGTGTAAAACACCCACGCAAATACGACAGGAAAATAGAACACCATTTTCATGTCGTATTTGCGTTTTAGCCTGCACGGATCAGTCAGATCCGTGCAGGCTTCGGTGTAAAAAATCAGGAGCCGACTTTCTCGGCTCCTGATTGGCCGCTAGGCAGCCAATAGAATTCAGTCTGAGGAGAGGCGCCGAATATGAAACATCTCAGCATCTCTCCTCAGCGCGATGCAGAGACAGCGGAGACAGCGTGGACCGGCGACAGCTTCAACATTACCTGGATTACGTCGGATCAAGAGAAGACTTCTTCAGCGCAGGACCAGGTGAGTAGGATTTCCTTCCACAGCTCCAACATGGATTTCTTCGGACCCGGACACCGCCATGGACCTGGAGGACGACACGGACCGTCGACATGGACCTGGAGGACGACACAGGACATCAGGAAAAGGTAAGTATCAGTATGTATGTAATGTGTGTATTAAACTTTTATTTAAAATGGGTGTCAGTGTGTTTTATTTAACTATTTTTTTTACTGTGGCACTACAAGACCCAGCGGGCCCTTTAATGCCCAGCAGGCTGGGACTTGTGGTTCTCCAAGTCCCAGCTTGCTGGGGAGGCTTGCTGGCACTTGTAGTGCCACAGTAAAAAACAATAGTTTGTTCTATTTTTTACACCGCTATCAGCTCGATGCCCACCGCCCAAGGGCATCGAGGACAGCACCAGGCTTCAGCCTGGTCAGGTAAGTCCTGGAGGGGGGGGACCCCTTTATTGGGGGGGTCCCCACTCCCCCAGGGCCCCTGGCCAGGCTGACTGGTCGGTAGGGTTAATGCTTTGGCCGGGGGGACTTGCATAAAAAGTCTCCCCCCGGCTGTGGCATTACCCTGCTGGCTGGTTTTGCCTGGTGCTGGTTCTTAAAATACGGGGGACCCCTACTCATTTTGTCCCCCGTATTTTGGGAACCAGCCCCAGAGCAGGAGCCTGGGGCTGGTTGTTAAAAATCAGGGAACCCCTATTTGTCGGGTTCCCTGATTTTTAATTACCGGCTCCAGGCTCCGTCAGCCTGGTGCTGGTTTCGGCTGTGGGGGGGACCCCACGCCGTTTTTTTTTTTATTTATTTAATTTTTTTTTACACCTTGCAGCCTGCACGGATCTGACTGATCCGTGCAGACTGCCTACAAATAATTCGTATTAGCAGCCGTATATACGGCTGCTAATACGAATTCCTACGACATCGGTGGGTTACAAAGCAGTCGTATATGACTGCTTTGTAACTGATCCTCCGGAACACGACTTTGCATACGACTTAAACAGTCGTATGCAGTCGTAGGGAAAATACCAATACGAAAAACTAGGTTTTTCATATTGGTAAATTTCCCCCTAAATAACAATTGGAGAGCTGTCATGACTTGTCCAATCAGCTGCACTGACAATCATTCATGCCGATTATATTTTAAACTTTACCTTAACTGTGAAACCTGGAAAAAAAGTGACAGTAGCATATCTGGGATATGATATTACCAAAAGGGTCAAAGATAAGACACTTGGGAGAGTTGGGAGAGGGAGATCCACTTACTGCACGAGCTTTTAAATTAATTATCAAGTTACTTGTGGAGTATCACGGCTCCCATTGCATGCCATATGTAGTGGCATGAGATGAGATGCGATTTTGCAGTTTTTTAGCTATTTTTAGCAAAAATCGCATTGCATTGCATCGCATGCAATCAAATCGCATGCGATGCGATCGCATGCGTTTTTGCACTGACATGCATCCAAATGCATGGAAAGTGTTGCAAACATGTTAAAGGACACCTGTGAAGCCCGCGAGGGGACGCGGACACCTGTGAAGGTATCCGCGTCCGCTCGCCACGCTTCGGGCTCGGTGGCTCGCTGCGCTCGCCACACTTTCTATTCTCAACTCCACACCGACGTGGATAGTCGGGGTATGAAAAGGTCATAGGACGTGTACCGCCGCCCCTCGCGAGCTCGCTGGGCTCGCCACGCTTCGGGTTGGCGTTGATAGTGGGGGTGGTACACTCTGAAAAATGACATTTGGGGGCATTTAACATGTTTGCTACACATTTCCATGCATTTGGATGCATTTCAGTGCAAAATCGCATGCCATCGCATTGCATGCGATGCGATTTTTTAGCATACGATGGACATCGTGGGAGCCGTGATACTCCACAAGTACCATTATCAATACAAGCAGTGCTGACTGCTCGCTGTTACAGTTCGCACGGTCAGTATTCAACTGACCCCCTGCACATGCCGTTTCCCTGTCGATAGGTTTTTGTAGCCGCTAAAACAGCGAGGCTCGCGGCTAAATGCAGCTGGCTCCCTGCATTAGCCACGAGCCTCACTGTTTGGGGGAATCCTCACTGTTCTCTGGCAGTGAGGATTCCCCTCGAAAGCAGAATAGGCGCAGGGGTTATTAGCGAGGGTTGCTTGTTTTCGGCGATCCCCGCCGTTTTACCCCCTTGCTAGCCACATTCAATACGGGCCAAAGAATTAACACTGCAAGTTGTATGTGTAGAATTTCTAATTGAGATTTGAATATATTTGTACTTACTGAAAGATCACACGGGGAGAGTCTGAGATTTATCACATTATATCGACCTTTTTCCTATGTGGACATTGTCACTGTCAACCATTTGGTGTTGACCCAATTACATTGACACTGTTGACCTTTTGTATCATAACTGAAGGGTGGAAAAATCATTTGATGGTGAGTGAATGTTTTTTTCCTCCGTGTGGACACATAGGAGCGGATGGTGGCACGGGGGAGCGCATGGTGGCACGGGGATTCACTCTGCGAGAGGGCATGCGTTTGGCAGGGCAGCATTTACCTACTCACTGAGCAGTGAATATATGCAGCCTAGAGAGCAGGTCTGAATCATGTCCTTAGGCAACTGCCTAGCATCTCCTTATGATATTGATAGGCTTGTGAGGCATTGCCTGGCGGTATACTATGGAACATAATTATTAAACAGAACCCCAGCTATTATTCATAGCTATTAGCTAAAGTGCTAAACATCCCAACAAGTTGTCTCACAGCAGAGCAGACCCCAAGCAGCAGGAAAACAATGCTGTTTATTATCTCACAGCACACATCCATCTTCTGTCCATCATCATCTGCGGAAGGTGAAACTTGAGCTATTCCCTTATTCTTGCTGAGCTCAGTGAGCTGTTTCCGTTCGGTCACATGACCCCATTCCAAACTCCAGATCATCATCCTGCAGGAGGGGAACCGCTCACTGCGTCCTGCATAGTGAATAAGGCGCAGCAGCGGCGGCGGCGTTATTACTGATGGGCAAGCCTCGCTCACGCACTGTCTGCGGCTGATCTGTACCTCTCTGTTCCATCGGTTTGCAACATGACGGAAACTGGAGCAAAAAGTAACCTAGATCTCAGCAGCAAAGGAAATAACGGGACGGAGGGAGGATGCACGGTGGAAGTGGATGGTCCTAATGAGGTAGGGCGTCTCTCACTCATGCTGGATATTTAATAAGAACTACTAGTTGCACAATGTAAATAAAATACATCGATGTGCTATATTGGTAACTGCATGTACCGTATGCTGGCATGGTATAAGCCCTATACAGTGCAGCACCTCGGTGGCTGGGTCTCATTATCTGCTGGTGAATCCTGGGTGTTGTTTCTGCAGCACCAAATAGGACAAGCCTGGCTAATAAACGTCTGTGCTTGGTGCAAAACTTCCATTTTTCTGCAGATACTGGTTGTTAATGGGGTTTATTTTGTGTGGTAGGAACCTTGATTCCATTTTCCTTTACTCTGTAAAGTAGAAATGTGAATGATTTTTGTGTGAGCCCAGCAGAATTCCCTGGCACTGGAAGGCTTGCACTGCACATTCCTCTTGCTTACCAATGATTTCAATTATATAACTTTGTTTCTGAAGCCCATTAACTGCCCTTTAGTAGAGTACGTCCCCATTTTGGTTTTCATGCAAGTGAATTAGCCGGGTGAGAGTTTGCAAAAAGTTATCGCTGGTTAAAAATATATTTTTTACATGGATTTCGTCATGAAATAGAACGAATATATGCAGTACCAAATTGATTCATAAACAATATATTTATAATAAAGTGCTAAGGTCTGTTGCAGTGGCGGCTCTCAACTCAGAGGAGGAGAGGGGCTGCCAAGATGCCAAGCACCCTCCTCTGGTGCCACCACTGCTGGTCCCGCCGCCGCCTCCATCTGGCTTCACACAGTGGCGGATTTTACATGGGGGGGGGCTGCAGCCCATAGGTAAAAACCGCCACTGGTCTGTCATGTCTCCAACATGTGCAGTGTGGGGCAGGGGGCATGTCTCAGAGGCCAATAGCTGTTGCATCAGTTAGGGGACAGACCTTCCCAAATGCTGCCATTTTAGTCCAGGTTTTAAGGATATCCTTGCTTGAGTCCAGAAGGTTAAATCAATTTGACTAAGGGGCTAATGAATTCATCAGTGCTCAAGCATGGATATCCTTATAACTAATAAGCGCCTTGAGTCCTATTGGAGAAAGAGCGATATATACATAAAAAAAGAATAATTATTATTATAACTAGGACTGTAATGGCAGAGTTTGTGGCGAGATACAGCAAGCATCGCCAAAAACTTGTGAAGCTTGCCTCCTCATGCACACCGGCGTTTACTATTGCCGTATGCATGAAGAATTCTGCAAAGAATGGCACTTGCGGTATGAGCAGTCCTTGTCAATGATAGGACTTATAGGTGCGGAACCCGTAGTGCTATCTGTGCATGCGTTGAGTGAAGTGCGTGTTGCTGGGAGGGATCCGGTTGGAACCCTCATAGCAGGGGATGTGCGATAGAAGCCCAAAGGCTTCTATGGGCAGCACTGATTTTAAAATCGTATTGCTCACCACATCCAAGCCCCAGTATGTACCGCAAGATACATGTTTTATTACACTATGTGGATAAAAATAATTGCACACTGACACTAATCCATCATCTGCAGTGATGCCTGATAAATCATCTGTCGTATCCATAGAACCGCCACTATGTAGGGAGCACAGAGCTATCCGGAACGTCTCTCTGAGTTAATGTGACCATACATTACAACTAGTGGACTGAGTCCATTTTAACATGGAATTCAATGGGAAAAATGGGTCCTTTTCATACCCCTACTATCCAAGTGGGCATGAAGTTGGATATAAACCTGTGGCTCGCCACAGGTTTATATCCAGCTCCATGTCCACTTGGATAGTAGGGGTATGAAAAGGACCCATTTTTCCCATTGAATTCCATGTTAAAATGGACTCAGTCCATTTTAACATTGAATCCTATGGAAAAATCGGGTCATCGCATCACATGCGATATGGTCGTATGCGATGCGATATCTCATCGCATCTGATTGTATGCCTTAAGTTAAGGCATACAATCAAAAAATCGGCAGCCCAGATAATACATAAGTACCAATGAAAGTCTAACATTGTAACACCCCCTCCATGTTATACTGTATATACCAGGGCTGGGCAACACCGGCCCTCCAGATGTTAATGAACTACACATCCCAGGATGCCTTGCATCAGTTTCAGCATGGCCACATAGCAAAACTAATGCAAAGCATCCTGTGATGTGTAGTTCATTAACATCTGGAGGGCCGGTGTTGCCCAGCCCTGGTATATACTGTAGGCACTTTACACTCTGGCATCAGATGTTCTTCTGGCACGTCCATCTGATATGAAAAGTAAAACTCGTGATTCATCATGTCATAACACTCGCCACCATAGTTCTACTGCCCAGATATTGCGCTCTCTACACCATTGTGTGCACTGTGCTGCATTCTTCTTTATAATTAAAGGTTTATGAGAAGATGCTCGCCCATAATACTCATGTGCATGGGTCACCCTACAATTTGTTCTTGTCAAAATCAACACACTATTGGCCATTTGGATCTCGTGTAGAGGTATGCATGGGATAACTCCTGTTCTTTCACAGCTCCCTGGTTAGACACTGGGTTACAGTTTCCGAAGTCTTTCGGGGTGAGGAGATTTTTGCCTTTTTTAATCACATTAAAGGATTTAGGGAGCTTTCTGACATCCGCAATGCCTCTCATACCTCCGATCGAACAGCCTACGATTATCCACTTTTCAAACTCTGTTGGTTCCTTCCGGCAAACCATTTCCTTAGCAAATGATTTAATTTGTTCCTTCTAACCATTTTATACCCTCATTAACTTGTCTGCTGCAGGAGCTTACCATTTCACTTGCATTAGATAAATAACCATGAATCATTATACTCCACTTCCATTGATAGTAGGTGTCCCCCAAAATTTTATTCTTGGCCCTCTTCTTCTCTATCTCTACACGTCCTCTCTGGGTGAGCTTATTTGCTCACTCGACTTCCACTAGCACATCTATGCTGATAATACTGAAATCTACCTCTCCTCTCCTGGGCCCTTATTCTGATCGGTGCGGATTTTTCCGCATGCGGTCGTACCGCCGATGGTTTTCGACTGCGCATGTGCAGAGGTCACTCTGCGCATGTGCAAGCGGTTTCGCCGCACGTATTCTTTAGACGCCGCACAGGGGGCGGAGAGGGGCGTGAAGGGCTACTTAGCCTCATTACCCTATGTATACGCCCCGCGTTTCATGGGGGTTCCCATGCAAACGCAGGGCATATGCATGGTAATGAAGCCGTGACGCATGTGTAGGGGGCGGGCATCTGACATCGCCGGATGTCAGCTGCCCGCCCCCATACATGATTTCATACGGACAAGTGTCCGTGTGGTCTAGGGTGGCGGGCGCTGGTGGAGCGTGTGGCCCTGCATTCGATGTTCGGCGACCATCGAATGCAGGGGCTGCTCCCAAGATGGAGGAGGCGTATCCCCGTCCACTTTCATGCGGACCGCCACATATCCGCGTACGGACGGAGGTGGCGATCCGTATGGAAGGCGGGGATTCGCCTGCACGGTCCTGGCCGCATATTCTGATCTGGCCGCACAGATCAGAATAAGGGCCCTGATCTCTCTCCCTCTATCCTCACTCATATCTCCAACTGTCTCTCTGCTGTCTACTCTTGGATGACCCAGCACTTTTTTAGACTTAAAATATCAAAGACTAAGCTGGCTTCTTCCCACCCTCCTGCATAAAACCCGACCATCTCTCATCCTAACCTACTGTTTATGCTCACTTCTTCCCATTCTGTGACACCCCTGGCTGTCTGCCCCTTCCCTTGAATGTAAGCTCTCACGAGCAGGGCTCTCTTTCCTCATGTGCCCTTCTTAGAATATATAAACCTCTGCCACCCTGATAATTGCTTCAGTGTCCTGTCCCCTGATGCAACTATCCATATTAACCATGTACTTGTCCTAAACTGTCTTGTGCTGTAATTCGTTATGTGTTTTTGCTCATAACTATTCTCTGTAAAGCGCTGCGGAATCTGTGTGCGCTATATAAGAAACTGTTAATAAATAAATAATCATTTTATTATATGGCGCCACAAGGGTTCTGAAACGCCTAACGATACATAAATGAGCATAAAAAAAATTGAATATAAGCACATGGCAATTTAGGACAAGTACATGATAAATAATGACAATTCCATCAGGGGACAGGACACTGAAGCAATTAGGGTGGCAGAGATATATTTCAAGACAAGCACATGAGGAGAGAGGGCCCTGCTCGTGAGAGCTTACATTCTAAAGGATGTAGCTTTATATTTGAAGGTTTGGAACACTTTCATTCTGCCTTTGCTCATGTACTTTTTTTTAGGGTTTGAAAAGATGAAAGGATTATAGGGTTCGATTCAGTAACGATTGGTCCCCGTCATATTTGCACCGGGGACCAATGTTTTTGCTCTGTATATGCTAATATTCACATTTGCAGGGTCACTGTGCGGAAGCATCTGGCTATTTCCAGTCACAAGGTGATCACATGGGAGGGGGATGGAGGCGGTGATGGAGATGGCACATGGAATGGGCGTGGCCACAAAATGGTGGGCGCACACAGGAAAACACTGGGCGTCCCCACACGAACGCAGGTGGCCGATGCCTGCCAGGGACGGGCTGCTCAGGTTGCATGACGTCAGTGTCCGCCCCATTCTTGGAGCCAGACACTGCAAATAGACAGCGCAGCGAGCCATGCGAGGGGACGCTGTGCACTGTAACCTGTGTCCCTGTCGACTGTGTCGACATTCTGTTAAAAAACCTTTTGACTGTTGACCTAGACCATGTCTACCTAATGACCTGTTGACCTTTCAGTATGTCGACCTAATGACTGTCGACAATCTTAAGGTCAACCATATGATCCACACCCATTTGCGGACGGGAAAAATCGTTTGATGGTCGGTGACCATCGAATGATTTAACTCCCGTGCGAATGGATGGTTATGCTAAACATCAATTCACAATGCAGCAGGGATGTTCGCGGGGCGGCAGGGGGTTGGCCATTTGCTCTCCCGGCATTGGATGGATCACTAAGCACCAAATTTGCACTACTTAGCGAGTCAGTGTGAATCCGGCCCATAGAGAGCACTGCTAGGCACAGTGTGAATCAGGCCCATAGAGAGCACTGCTAGGCACAGTGTTAACAGGATTATAAGACAAATAAGACAAAAACTACGCAACAGAGCTTTAGTCCTCTCAACTTCCAGCTGTGTTGTTCTGGTATCTAAACTACACTCCGTGTAAAGTCAAATAATCATTAATAAAAGATCAGTAACTGCTTCTCACTTCATTATCTACAGTTAAACATTATGTGTGCGCTAATTTTGTTTAATCTTGTTTCATTTCAACAGCGGAGTTGTGAGAGCGCATTTCCACATTCCACTATCAGGATTTGCCAGCATAAAATGACTCATAGTTTTTGGGGGGGTTGATATCTAAACACTGACAGTGATGCTCAGGTTTTCCACAGATCACATTATTTTAGCTTTAGCTGTCCCCTCCCGCAGCTGCACCTAAACTCTCCCCCTAATACTTTCCTTGGGCGTCTTTTTGACATTGTGAGCATTGGGATTCTGACCACACGGTCACCCCCCCCCCCCCCCCCCCCCCCACATTTTTAAATCTCCTGCCCCCGCAGCTCCCCGGGAGTCTTTACATGCGATAAATTGGGACCGACTTGCCCAAAGTGTATGGGAGCCATTACACCTACCTTGTGTGGTCGCATGTTTCAGAATAGGTAGTAAATGCACTACTTACCCATGAGGTGCCCACAGAATGTTTAATTTGTTTCTATGTGAACATTCAGATGCCACCCAGTAGCAAGCATGCAGAGGATATAGGGAAGACACTGATATATGTACAAGTCAGAATAGCTCGTAATGACATAACGATGCATGCACAGTTTATAGAACCTTACCGTCTTCTAGTATAATAAATGACACTTGCAGTGTTTATAGGAAGGAAATAATTGGAGAAGTCTCTTAATTTAGTGCCTCTATATAAATAATGTGACCTGTAAATAATGTACTTCCTCTTTGTCAGCCAGCACCTGTGCACTAGTAGTTCTCTGTTTAGAACCAACCAGGGGTCAGGGAACTTTTTTTTTACCTTTTACCCCCTCAAATATATTTAGATACGCCAACATTGCCCCCAGGGCTTAAAGTGGTCATGCAGAGTTGGGGGAACTCATTCATTGTTCTGTGCCACCTAATTACCCCCCCCCCCCCCCTCCCATTACACAGAGACAGGGCCAGTGGTAGGGTTTTGGCAGCCCCCTGCAATCTAGAATGCTTTTCTGTGAGAATTACTGTTCATGGCCAATGTGGAGGTTAAAATGTTCCACCTCACCATTAGAGGTGGTGGACCTCAGTTGCACCCCGTTCCCCCTCACTTTAACCCCTGATTGCCCCCTTTATTTGAAAGGAAGGAATGCCTATACTAATAATAATTATCACAGCAAAATATATATACTGTGTGTGTGGATTTATCTTACATACATTTAATATAGCCGAGGAGGGCTCATGATTGCAGCTGGCACCGAATACGCACTGACACTGATTATGAAATGGGGCTGAAGACTCCGCTGCCAGTGTCTCCTGGAACAAATTTGCATGAGCCAGGTCCCGGCGGTGCTCTGTACGGCAGAGCCGGGAGCTTCCTGGGGGTAATGTGCGGTCACGTTGCCGATTCATATGCATGCCCGGTTGTGTCTCGGTAGCTAGACTGTCCATTACTCCCAGGAATTATATTTTTGATCTACACCATAATTTAAAGACCAAAATATGATCAGTTTTGATCACTTATGCTTGTAAAGGCCCCCATACACCAATTGGAGAAGTCGCATTGGATCTCCTTGAACTGTCCAACTGCTTCCTGGGCAGCAGTAATGCATGCAAAATATTGTATACGATCATTTTGTATACAATACATTGCATGTGATCCCAGCAAGGCCTGCGGGATCTGATATATCTATAGTGCAGGCCTTGTAATCTAGGAGCCTCTATCCCATGCACCCGGGATGGATGGATGAAACCAGGCAAAAATGCTCTCGTTTAAGGGTTCTGTGGAGGAAATTGCACATGGATAATCCTTTTCGAAAGGAGCACAGGTGCTGAGAAAGAGGGAGGGGGTGGATACAAAGGGGGTTATTCTGGTTCAATCGCAAAGACAAATTCACTCTCAGATGGACAAAACCATATGCAATGCAGAAGGGGCCCCAGTCGACATTTTGACTGTCAACATTGCCCATGTCGACCTAATGCTTGTGTCGACCTTGCTGCCTGTCAATCCAGTGGTGTCGACCCAATGCTTGTCAACCTAGTTGGTGTAAGACCTAAGAACCCACACCCCTCAGAACAAAGGCATTGTCATCAGTCACATGACTAGTTACTAGTTTTGAAAATGTTGACGTTAGAAAATTTTGTTGAGTAGCATAAAAGATAAACTTTTTTATTGTATTATACAGGATATCAGATACTGTATATAGATGTATTAGCAAAGCATTTACATTATCCTCTGTTTAATAATTTCCTTAAAACCTCATTCATGTGTGTGCGCTATACCTACTGTAAGTATTTATGTAACAAATGTAGCTTTAGTCCATGCTTTCAGCATATTTGCTGAGCTACAGATTACTAGGAGAACGCGAAATATCTTAAACCCTTTACATACTATGCAATAAAGGCAGACATTTGTACGATCAGGAAAACCTTGACAATATTATCGTACACAGGGGCGCCGATTTATATTTTTCCCGGGGGGTGCTCCCCCCTGGGGACTAACCAGTCAGGGATCCTGGATCCAGCGGGGTCCTAGCAGCGGATATGCCGTCAGCAGCAGGGTCCCTGCGGAAGATGGGAACTAGCAGCGGTATTAATACCGCTACTAGTTCCCATCTTCTGCAGGGGCCCTGCTGCTGACGGCATATCCGCTGCTGGGACCCCGCTGCTGTGGCCCATGCCGTGGGTGCTCCACACTTTCCGTGGGTGCTCGGGCCCTTGAGCACCCACGGTTTTGGCGCCTATGATCATGCATATCGTTCAGTGCATACGAATAGTGGTTCATTATTGCCCACCATTCTCGGATGCACATTCAGTCAAATTTTGTCTGTTATTTATGACTGTGCATATTGTACAGTGTGTGTACTAGCGATAAAGATACATTTTTCTTGAAACAAGATGGTCAGCAGTAATGCAAACTTTTTTTTATCGTTTAAAATTGTTCAGTGTGGAAGCTTTATATCGTTCATTCTGTAGCTTCCGGGAGTTCAAGGGAAACGGTTAATAATATCATTGTCTGCCTTTGTCGCATAGTGTGTGTGTATGCGGCTTCAGCTTTGTATTCTGCTTATTGAAGTGTAGGATACAAATACTGTAGTGACTATTTCTTAATACAGTAAAAGTACAATAATAAACAATAGAAATTGTGTCTACTCCTAATAGATAACCGCTTACAAGCTATAAGTCAGCTATAAAGGCACAGAGAACCATTGTTTTTGTTGAGTTGGGTGTTAAAGTTTTACAGATGTTTCTTTTTATTTCCTCAGAATTGTATAAGGGTTGAAGCCAAAGAAAAGTAACAGAACTAAAGTCAGCACTATTATTACTATTTAGTTTTTGCTTTTCTAAAACATTAACTGTGGTGCATTGTCTAGGTTACGTTCTGTTGGCAGTCACCCGTAATTGCTGTCCTGTAAATAATATAATCAGGGAGTTTGGCACATTGAAATGCTTTAAAATGTTCTGCAACAGATATTGGATATATCCACTGAAGACCACTGCTACTATGAGCATAAGTATATGCCAAGCATTGGAAAGCAAAACCTTCTGGATCTTGGCCCTGATGGACAATACCATCTATAAATGGAGTTGCCAGTTCAAGTTCAGGACGTGAGACCACTTGGATTAACATAACTTGTTCAGAACATTAAAAAGTCTCCCCATGAGAGGTCCCGTCGCTCACCACAGGTACTATTCCATTAGATATCCATTTGGATGGTGAAACAAATAGCCCGAAAACCCTTGTTCTTAACTTGTGTTGGCTGCAGAAGCCAACGGACTTGAAGGTGAAGAGCCAATGGACACTCTCTACCTTCCCCTGCAGGTAGCACATAGCCATGAATGCAAAGTAGGGCTCCTGTGTCATAAACCTTAAATGTGTCCACACATCATAAAGGACATCTCTGATCAGAAATCTTCATGCATATGGCATTAATAAATGTCGTTATCATTAATAAATGTCGTTCTCATTAATAAATGTCTTTATGCAGCAGTTACATGGAGAAGAACCTGGTTGTGGCATTAGAAACAGACAGTTGTAGTAAATGGAGTGCATTCTATGGAGGGACATGTTACCAGTGGAGTACCCCAGCGATCTGTACTTGGATCAGTGCTCTTTAATATCTTTGTTGGCGACATTGCAAATGATATTGAAGGGAAAGTATGCCTCTTTACGCATGACACACAGATATGCAGAAGGGAAGACAAACAGGGAGGGGTAAAAGAAATGAATGATAATCTAGGTAGACTTGAGGAATGGTCAAGAACATGGCAGCTACAGTTTAGCACCAACATGCAAAACCATGCACTTGGGTCTCAAAAACCCAAAAGCTAAATATAGTCTAAAGGGTACTATAATGGAAACTACTGAGGATGGAGATTTGGGAGTCACTACTTCAAGTGACTTAAGGTGGGGAATCAATGCAACAAAGCAATGCGAAAGGCAAGTCAGATGCTTGGTTACATAGGGAGAGGAATCGGTCAGAGGAAAATTAAAGAAGTAATAATGCCACTGTCCTGCCTTATCAGGTACTCCAGTTATGGAGTCCATGGGCTGAATTGTCATATTGCACCCGATCTCCCATTGCCGGGCACGTGGGTGAAGGGCAATATGCAATTGATGTTTGTTTTAGCGCTGAACATTAGGGTCGGGTATAGTTGTGCATAGCACCCCTGTGCAGTGCCAGCTGAAATGACAGTGCTGCCAGCCGTGCAAACATTTGAATATGGCCCCATATCTCGAGAATTCTATGAATACATTAGAAAGCATACAAAGAAGGGGAAAGGGGGACATGATAAAAATGGTCAAAAAAAATATATCAGGGGTTTAGACAAAATACAAAACGGATATACAGCCACTAGGAACTAGTGGCTGATTGGGCACTAATATACAGTATATATTAAATAATACTTAAGGTTCTTGTGTAGTTTCATGGCGGCAGTTACGTAGTTGGCATAGCGTCCCTGTCAGAATCAGTGTAGTGTTCCCGCAGGCAGCGTAGTCGGCGTCCCTGTCAGAATCAGCGTAGTGTTCCTGCGGCCGCAGCCGTTGGGCTACGCTAACAGCGTAGCTTAAGCTGGCACCGTGAAACTACACAAGTAGTCAGTCAGGCGTCCCTGTTAGTATCAGAGTCGTGTTCCCGCCCATTCGCGGCCAGCCGGAGCTTACGTAGTTAGCGTAGTCAGTCAGCGTTACGCAGTTAGCATAGTCAGTCTGCACTTATTACATTGTGTGGGAACCGTTAACCATTTTAACCTGCCTGACATGACAGGTGTGAATGTGTTCCTGAAACACCCCCACTATCCACGCCAGCCCGAAGCTCTAGCTGGCGGAACCCCATAGAAGCCTATGGGCTTCCTTTTGCGACCCCTGCTGATCCATACCTCCCCTCCACCCTCCCCTCTCCCTCTCCCTTTCCCTCTGTCCATGCAACATTATGCAGTGTTGCCTGGAGCAGTGACCTCCTCCTCCCTGCACCTCTTCTGGGTGCAGGGAGGATGAGGAGGCAGGGTTTCTTCCGTCACTGTCCCCGTGCATGTCAAGAGGCCACGGAGTCTCAGCTCTTGCGGGACTTGGTGTCTTCTCTCTCCTGATGTGTCGGCTCTTCCTGGATCTCCTTGCATGGGTCTGTAAATGATGGGCAGTTTTGCTGTTAAAGCCTTAATGTGGGATGCTTGTTTGCGTAACCAACGTGTTTTGACTAATTTATTTATTAACAGTTTCTTATATAGCGCATACATATTCTGCAGCGCTTTACAGAGAATATTAGAACAGACACATCAGTCCCTGCCCCAGTGCAGCTTACAATCTATATTCCCTACCACATGTACACACGCACACAGACATTATAGGGTTCATTTTTGTTGGAAGCCAATTGACCTACCAGTATATTTTTGGATTGTGGGAGGAAACCAGAGTACCCGGAGGAAACCCACGCAAACACGGGGAGAACATACAAACTCCGCACAGTTAGGGCCATGGTGGAAATTGAACCCATGACCTCAGCGCTGTGAGGCAGTAATGCTAACCATTACACCATCCGTGATGCCCGTGAAGCCTTTTTCAAGGGAATTCCCCTATGGTGATACTGTAGTGAAAACCCTAAATTAACATACAGTAGCTGGGAACCCCACAAAGAACTGAGGCGAACCCATGGACCTTTTCCTCCCCCCCCCCCCCCCCCCTTTTTTCCTTTTTGATTAAGGAACCTTATGCCCATGTTTGTTTTTTTTTTTTTTTTTTTGGGGGGGGGGGGGGGGGGGTTGCTGTATGTATATATATATATATATATATATATATATATATATATATATATATATATATATATATATATATTTATTTATTTATTTTTTCATTTCACTTGCATCTATGTAAAAGAACTTGCAACGTGCTCTTCTGATTATTCCTTATCACAGGAGCTGCCCTTTGCGATACTAATCACATATGTTAATTGCTTGGTACATCCGGGCCTTTGTCCCAACCAGCCAGCTTCTAAATATCATTTTTTCAAACACTGTAAAATATAAGACAGAAGCTAATTGGCTTTTATCTCTCGAAACTTTATCTGTCTCTGCACTTTGATATATATACAGGTTGAGTATCCCGTATCCGAGTATCCGTTATCCGAATTATTCCGAAAACCAGACATTCCAGAAAGTGAAACAAAAATATTTTTTTTTGCTAAAAACTCACTGGGGACATTTGTAACAGCACTACTGGTGACATGATATGTAACTGGCACTATATATGTGCAAGAAAATGATTGCTTGGCATTCAAATTCAATATCTGAGATAGTACACAAATTTTGTTTCATGTTTTGAAACCTTGTTTTTTGAACAAATAAAATATATTTGTGTATATTTTATGTGGTAATAAAATATATTTGTGTGTATTTTATGTGTTTATACAGCATACATGCAAGATACTTCAAAATACATAATTGAAATATTAAAATATTACGAAATACGGAATAATCCGTTATCCAAAATTCTCCTGGTCCCGAGCATTTTGGATACGGGATACTCAACCTGTACAGTATATACACTAGTTATTAGCGAGTGAAAAAAAAAACTCCTTTTCAAATGATAAAACTCAATGCTTATGATAAATCATGCTCTAGCCATTCAGATCCTGTCATTTTTCAAACATTTGACAGATGGTATCGGAGTACATGATAATTAGGAGCTAATTGGCTCTTCGCATACATAATGGGGGTCGATTCTACTCAAAATGATGTAATTAGCGCCGGAAAGGAGCTACCGGCGCTATATTAATCAGCGCACTGCTTAGTTGCAAGTACCAGCATTTTCTGACTTAAGAACCCTGCTGCAATGCTTTTTGTGCTGTACTAGGGCACAAAACCTCATCGCTGTCCTAGCTTTGTTGGATTTCTGCTTGCACTGCTGACATTGTTTTGAATAGAATCTACCCCAACTTTTTTTTTTTTATGATTTTCAGCGAGTTTGATCACTCACTGATAAATGAGCTCTTGTATATGTATCTGTTCCCTGCATCACCACTCTGTTACAAAGTAAACACTCAGGAGGGATTCAGTCAGGGTAACAACCAAGGGGGCGCTAGAGCAGCTATGCAATATCCTGACACATGTAAGTCTTTCTGGTGATAATGGCCATGATTTCCCTACTACACCATGGGGTAAATATGTAATGGCTCCTCTTACCCCCCTCCTGGCCTGGTCTCATCCAAACTTGTATGTTTTTTGTATGTAGCCTTACAATGCTGAAAACAAACATCCATGAGGCCAAAGCTATGATTAGTGTGGCATACAGTTGCTGCTGCTCACGCTGCCGGGAGACTCATGCCTAATTGAATTGGCCACATGTAGGTGTGGAGTTCATGCTCACAATCAGTTAGTGGAATCTTTAGGGGCTGTCATGTGTGACCTGTTACTGGCCAACAGCGAAATACATGCAAACAGTGTTGTTGTGGTAGAGTAAGTGCATTTTGTCACAACTGTAATGGAAACAGATATTGGCCAGTGGGTAAAGGTTCATTTCCAAACCCAATTCTGCCTATGAGTAACAGCTTACTGTTATTACCTTACCCTGTTAAGGTGAAAGTTACACACAGTCCGCTTATTAACACTTGATTTTTTTTTTTCTCAGAGTTTACTCCTGGCTGCAGCATATGTGTACGATGCCCAATATAACAGAAACATCCCATTTGAAACGTCGCCTGAAGCGGTCAGGTAAGTACATTGTACTAATGGTATGAGACTCTGCTAATACCACGTAACAAGACAAGAGAGAGCGCTTGTATTATATGAAAGCACAGTTACTTTTAACAAAAGTTCATTTTAAATTGTCCACAAGTTCCATAGAGATCCAAATAATGAAAAAAAATGATTTTCCAATATTGTATTTTATTCGATTCTTTAGTAGTATGAAAAGTGTTCCAACGCGTTTCATCTTACAAAGACTCCATCAGGGGAACAAGTTACAATCTTTGAAGTGTATCGCAAGTGATATAATCCAACGGAATAGTTATATAATTATGGATAATAGATCTTTATTCCCTAATTGTAGGAACAGGGGTGAGTGTCAACCTGTAATTATGGAAGGCCCTTTAGCAAAAACTCCATTATCGTTGGGATAAAGTTTGAGTAAAAATAACCACGAGGGTATTAGGCAACGTATTTTCTAGTGGCTGTCCTGTGACTCCTTAAATTAACCAAAAAGGTTCCTGATTTGGTGCCAGCGATTTAAAGCTCCTGTGGGGACCTCCTTCTTCTATGGGATAAGCCACTAGAATGCTAATACCACATTGCAACAAACTGTAGGACCAAAAGCTTCATAATGTCATCCATTCAGATCAAACACTCGGACATCTGAGTGCAATTATGATTTCTTTCTCCTATAAATCTGTGGTATTAGCTCTTGGGTGTTTTCCAAGCCTACTAAATAGTTTGTGTCTTGCTAGCTTCTCCCATTTCTTTATGATTGATGTTAATTTATGAGAAACCTTTTGCCTTTTTACTAACTTCCAAATAACATTGAGCATGTGTGGTTGGGTACAAACAACTGTCTTGGCCAAGTAATACAATTACAGTATAATGGCCCTTGCACACTTTTGCATACCTCACACATTGGGCCAGATGCACTAAGCTTCAAAAGTGATAAAATGGAGAGTGATAAACTGCCAGCCAGTTAGCTCCTGTCTTACATGTCACAGACTGTGTTTGAAAAATATCAGACAGGAGCTGATTGGCTGGTTGTTTATCACTCTCCGTTTTATCATTTTTGAAGCTTAGTGCATCTGGCGGAATGTCTGCTTTATTAGTTAGTGGTCTTGATTCTTGGTCTTGATTCTGAGTTGGAAGTAAATAAGGAGCAAGTAAATGTACCAAGTCAAGCTGCAATGAAAGGGGTGCAAATACATTTATTTGCATGCAGGGTAAATACTGGCTAGGTACATGGAATACGGTCATTGGGTCAAGAAGCATGAAGGTTGACATGTTTTTTTTTAGCTGACATGTGCCAACAGGCGGTTTTTTATGCCCTACCATCCACTAGGGTGTGGTGGGAGAATAAAATAGTGTGCCGAGTGTAGTGAGGCATCGTGCCTGAAGCATGGGGAGCGTAATGAGGGGACATGGGGCTACGTTTCAGTGTCCATGTTGACTGTGTCGAAATTCGGGACCCCAAAAAAAGTGAAAACACCAGGTCGACCTTTTGACTGTCGACCTTCCCCATGTCGACATTCAGTCATGTCGATCTTCATGCATGTTGACCTAATGCTTGGCGACCTAGTTGCTGATGAATGATCCATACCCAGGTACATATTGTTCAGTGTGCACCAAAGATAAAGAGATATTTGTCAGGGCTCGACAAATACCGGGGGACCAGATTCTGCTTTGTCGGCAGCCCGACCACCCATCTCCCCCTCCTGTCAGACCAGCGGCTGCGCAGACCTTGCCTCCCCACCAGCCTGTCAGGCACAGGTTGGGAAAGGAAGATGTGCTCGCCCCGCTGCCCGTGTCTAAACGTTTAAGTGCGGCGGCAGCGGGCCCCATCAGGGAGATACTGCTTACCGCCAGCAGCCCCGTCCCTGCCTCTGCCCGGCTGCGGGAGCTCTGTGACCGCCCCCTCTCCGCCCAGCGCTGAAGCATAGTCCCTCTTCCGTGTTGTAGCAGGACCTCCGTGACATCCCCCTCCGCCTTGCCATGTGAGCTCCGTTGCAGCCCCCCTCCGCCCGGCCATGTGAGCTCCGTGACAAGCCCTCCCCCCCGCCCGGCCGTGTGAGCTCTGTGACAGCCCCCCCATTACAGGTCATTATGATGAATACAAACCTTTGCTTAGCAATTTTCACACCTATTTTGACAAATTCCCTTGGCACACAAAGGGTTACTATGGACTGGATTGAAACCTCTTTAATAAAAAATGTTTTTGATATATGTGAGAATTACTTCTCCATTTTGCCTAGGGAACTCCAGAATTGGACCTCAGGTACACTAAAGATAAGGCGTGTAACAGTAGGTGAGCAAATAGCATATACAGGTTACCGAGATTATTGGGAGATCTTTCATTTAGTATTTGATGTGAAAGAATAATTTCACCTTTCCATTTACATGAAAAGAACTTGAAGGCTGGGTCATATGTCCCACGCTGCTTGCCTACCTCACAAATATATCCATTATGTACAGTATGTTAATAAAAGAAGAGAATTAATACAATTGTTTTCCATCACTTTTACTGATCATTAAAATCATTCATAGTGGAAGCTCTATATTGTTCTGTAACCCCGGGGCATTCAAGGGAAATCGTTAATGATGCTGTTAGCTGTCTTTAGGGCATAGCGTGTATGCAGCTTTAGGGGCCCATTTATCATCAAATATTTGTGGCTAATTCCCCGAAAACATTTAATGTGTCGACCAATAGTGGATCCCCTGCACTTTAGGAATGCGTATTACAATGCGATCCTGGGTAGTAAGATTCTGCCCCGATGGAAATCTATTTACGATACTATTTATATGGGCCCCTTAGTCTCTATGCTCATATTAAATCTGTTCTACCTGCAGTGTACCAAGGTTTTATTCCCATGTGCAAAGTTATATGCTCTACTCCAACCATAGAATCAAATGTCCAATAAGGAAGAACAGGTCTGTCCAGCAAGTCACAAGCAGTAATATGGGGCAATGGTTACCCTTACTGTGTAAAAAACACTGGAGTCATGGGTATGATTCCTTCCATGGCACCAACTGTGTGGAGTTTTGTGTATTCTCCCTGTGCTAGCTTGGGTTTCCTCTGGGTATTCAGGTGTCCTACCACAATCCAAAATATGTGTACTGTGTGTGTGTGTATATAGTTACATAGTTACATAGTAGGTAAGGCTGAAAAAAGACTTGCGTCCATCTAGTTCAACCTGGTATAGATATCCATTGCTGATTTGGTAGGTTCTGGTATTTTACAGACAAATTATATTTCTTATTTGTACCCATGGATGTTTTTCTCCAGTAAATGTTTGTCCAACTTTGCCTTGAACGCATTTAATGAGCCAGCCGTTACCACCTCTCTGGGAAGAGAGTTCCAGAGTTTGACTGTTCTGACCATAAAGAAATTCTTTCTACTAGCTGAATTAAATCTTTTTTCTTCTAATCTATACTCATGCCCTCGCGTCCTAGATTCCTTTCTAGTAGAAAATAGGGTGTGTGACAGTTCCTTATATTGGCCCTTGATATACTTGTACATGTTGAGCATGTCCCCCCTTAAACGTCTCTTTTCTAATGTAAATAGTCCCAAATTGCTTAATCTCTCCCCGTAGCTTAAATTCTCCATTCCCCTAATAAGCTTTGTTGCTCGCCTTTGGACTTTCATAGTGTTCATACAAGCACCTTGCAGTTCCTCTCTCCTCCATGTAGTGTCGCTGTTTGGTCTGTATCAGAAGCAGAACACTAGATTGAAAGTGCGTGTATGTATAAATCAGCACATAGGGTGGGATTCTCTAATAACCCCCGGTGCACATCGCCGGCATTCTCATTGTTAATAATCGCATATGCAGTAACATATGCGATTATTAACTCAAAGGCGATGGCCAGTGATGTGCAGCGGGTTCCCCCCTCCCTCCCTGCACCCTTACCTGGCTGTAAGGGCTCAGTTTCCTCCTCCCTACACTCGGAAGAGGTGCAGGGAGGAGGAGGTCACTGGTCCGGGAAGCACAGCAGGAGGCTGCCCGGACACAGGTAAGGGGGGTGCTTTGCGGATCGGCGGGCGGCAGGGGATGCGAAGGGAAGCCCATAGGCTTCCATGGGGTTACGCCATCAAGAACTGGCGTAACCCCCCGCAGTGAAGCCCCAGCGCTGGTGCTTTGCCGCATATGAAAATGCGGTAAAACCCCCGAAAACTGGGTTTTACGGCATTTTTCGTTTGGTGAACCTCGCCCATTGTCACAGGTAAGTGGATACACCTAGACGTGACAGTGTGCTTATTTATACACCTACAATCCCACGGAGTGCGACTTGTCTCTCTGTTGCTGTCTTTTGTTAACCAGGGGAGCTCACTAAGCATTATTTGATTTTGCATAAATGCAGACTTCTGTCTCTTGCCTGGAAGTAAGAATTACAGTATCTATGAGAAAAGCGATTTGCTAGGGGTTCTCTATTTTCTGTCTTTCTGACAATACCCTTTTGTACCCTCTTGAATTACCATAAATCTATGTATAGTCTGTGTGAATTCCCTATCTTGTTAAATAATAATATATTGTTCATGAAGCAGAATGGGTGTTATTTATGATAATTAAAAAAGCTATACTTAGCCTGTGTACAGAGACATACATATTGTCAGTGGATGCAGGTCTGCGCCAGAAGCCAGTCAGTTGTCAGTGCTGTAACAGGGCTGCCAGCTCTGCGGAGTATCCTCAGGACACTGACCCCACTACAGGATGCAGTGTACCCATAGTAACACCCCTTTTAGGTATATGCCACATAAAACTACACCCATTTCTATAACCATTACCAATTGTTTAGCTTATAAATGCGCAGTAGGCATCAATGAAACGCGAAAACCTGTCTAAGCAACTGTATTCTGCCTATAAAATATAACATTTATATAAGCACAGCCAAACATATTACACTAGTAAGCCCGCTTGAAGCAAATGCTTCGATAGATAGTAAGGTACAGTAGCTAATGTGAGAGAGCGAAATATGTAGTTAGATAGATTATTTTTCTTTCAATATTACATTTTGGGTTTATGCAAGAAAATTAGGTTACAGCAAATAAACATGGGAACATTATTTTTGTTCTGCTTTATATTGTATATTGAAAATAGGGCTCATTCCTGATGCTACATACGTTCATGTTGTACTATTATATGTATCATTGGAGAAAAGGGAAGAATGTCCTTTAGTTAGGTGCACCTTACAGAAAGGAATCTAAAATATAACTTTTATTTATTACGTTTATAAAAGGCTGCGATGATTTAAAACCATATAACAAACAAGGGTGGGTAAACACACATAAAAAGTGGGGTGGCAGGCAGGTGTTCGCTGATAGAAGCTGGAATATTAGGATTAAGTTATATCCGCAAGGATGGTAGTGTGTAGGGCTAATGTTCGACCAGTACTATGTCTGGTACTTAGATAAAGCTCTGCTAAAGAGTCTGGCTTATTGCCCTGGTTTATCAGAATTAGTTGTGTGCTCAGTTACACTAACACAGTTGCCGTGTTTATGCTAATCACAGGCAATATTATAACACTGAACTGCAGCTATGATGGTCTTAGCTCTTCCTATATGTCTACTCTCTGTAGATATCAGAGAGACCTTAACACACGTGGATCAGTGTGTAATTGGAAGGAAGTGGGGGTATTTGCTGGGTTAAGTATGTCGCCCAACAGCAATAGTACCCCTATATACTAGAGTCCCAAATGAAGGGTACCCCTAGTCTGAGCACAAAACAGGCTGGAAGCCCTGATAAGGGCTATCAAGTCTGGATATTACTACACATCAATCAAAATGCATTATAAAGAAAATAATAAATCTATCAGCGAAGCACTGCTGCCTGCACACCGCTAGCCGGCGCGCTTCGCAGTTAAGCTTCCTCAGGGCTTCCTCAGGAAGCTTAACTGCGAAGCGCGCCGGCTAGCGGTGTGCAGGCAGCAGTGCTTCGCTGATAGATTTATTATTTTCTTTATAATGCATTTTGATTGATGTGTAGTAATATCCAGACTTGATAGCCCTTATCAGGGCTTCCAGCCTGTTTTGTGCTCAGACTAGGGGTACCCTTCATTTGGGACTCTAGTATATAGGGGTACTATTGCTGTTGGGCGACATACTTAACCCAGCAAATACCCCCACTTCCTTCCAATTACACACTGATCCACGTGTGTTAAGGTCTCTCTGATATCTATAGAGAGTAGACATATAGGAAGAGCTAAGACCATCATAGCTGCAGTTCAGTGTTATAATATTGCCTGTGATTAGCATAAACACGGCAACTGTGTTAGTGTAACTGAGCACACAACTAATTCTGATAAACCAGGGCAATAAGCCAGACTCTTTAGCAGAGCTTTATCTAAGTACCAGACATAGTACTGGTCGAACATTAGCCCTACACACTACCATCCTTGCGGATATAACTTAATCCTAATATTCCAGCTTCTATCAGCGAACACCTGCCTGCCACCCCACTTTTTATGTGTGTTTACCCACCCTTGTTTGTTATATGGTTTTAAATCATCGCAGCCTTTTATAAACGTAATAAATAAAAGTTATATTTTAGATTCCTTTCTGTAAGGTGCACCTAACTAAAGGACATTCTTCCCTTTTCTCCAATTGTCCATTTATCTTGTCCTGAGGTAGCACACCCCTACTAACATTTCCAGATATTATTGCTATATAGGGGTCCCTTCTATATTGCAGTCCTGTGCGATCACCCCAAACCCCCTCCCCTTCCTATTATATGTATCACCTGCTTATTCTCATAAGCTCTTTAAATAAAGATTTTTATTTTTTATTTAACGGTGCCCACATCATAAAATCCTAGTCATTAATCCATGTATTATTGCTCCTACAAGATCAGTAATAAATAAATAATGCTCTTTTAATGTACAGTAATTGTATGTGCCAACCATTGTTATATATTAATAAAGTGATTTTGTCACCATATTATAATGATTATTTTTGCTTCCGTTAATCACTAATTGCACTGTTAATTGGTCAGACAGCTTAAACTTCCTTTTTCCAGTGGTTGTCCAATCTGTAACTTGACATGGTTTGTTATATGTGTCATGTAAATCTAGAGGGCAATTTTTTAATTCTTTCCTCTTATTGGAAATGTTTTTATTATTACAGCACAGATCCTCATATAGGTGTATTTTATACTGTAGTAAATCTTGCACCACATCTTTATTCTCTCCCGTATTGCCTGCCTAGTTATTGTGTGTGTTTGTGTGTTTGCTTTGCAGACTTTACTACTTTTATAACCACTGGGTAATGCAAGTAGCAACCTACATCTGTATCATTGTTGATCTAGCTTTGGCGCTTTTTGAGGAGCCTGCTGTTTATCCGCTCCCATTCCTGGTAAGTATAAACTACAGAATGCAATTGCTGTTTTTATACACTCCAAAATAAATGTTTCTTCAGCCAGCAGAAACAGAATACTATCATCCGGTGGCTGGAAAAGTGTTCTTAAGTATGCTTTAAGCCAGTGGTTCCCAAACTGTGTGCCGTGGCTCCCTGGGGTGCCTCAGGACACTTGCAGGGGTGCCCCAGGTTGGTGGTCCAGGACCAATTCAAATTATTTATAGTTAATATTTTATGGGCAAAACCAGTGCTGGTGGCTGCCAATCATGAAATATGTGCACAAACAGATGCAAATCCTGCCCTTTACCACATAACTGACCCTAAGAATTGCATATAAACCCAATCTAATTCATTTTTGGGGGGCCTAGGGGTGCCGTGAAAAAAATTCCGATACTCTAGGGTGCCGTGATTCCAAAAAGATTGGGAACCCCTGCTTTAAGCAGTGGCGTGCGTTGGGGTGAGGCACAGCCTTTCCTGTCATACTAACATATATGCCGGAGTATTGAATTTTTAAAGAATGTCAAAAATACAAAAAATATATAAAAAAATTCTTATTTTTATTATTCTAATCATTTTTCTTGTCAAAACTCTGGAGTAAAAAGTCTATGGCAGGTGAGGCAGTGCCTCACCTGGCTAACTTTTCTGCGCCTCTCTTATCAAGTGTACTGTATATTGCTGCACATGTGTATAATGTTGGCATGTACCCCAGGGCTCATATATTGTGTGCAAATCTGGCTCTGCTACTTGCCAGGGACTCCCCTGACATTTACCTCACCACACGCCCCTGGCTTTAATTGCCACATTATTGAGAAATGACTGAAACCTTATTCAAATGATCTGACCTACAGCTAATTTGGAACATCACTGATTACATGATTGGCTATGGTATTATGTTATGTTCCACAGCCAATTCATTCTATGTAAAAATAAACGCATAAGATTCCAGTGTGATTCTATTTAATAGTCTGATTTCAGTTGATAAGTCGACATGCCATAGGTCATCATGAAAAGGGCCGACATGCCAATAGTTGACACAAGTTTTTTTTTTTTTTTCAAAATTCTTTATTTAGTCAAAGCTTCAGAATGCAGCAAAGTAGTGAAATACAGTATTTGAAATGCTATTCGAAGAGACTTGTGAGTCCATGTTGACCATTGTCGACATAGATGTGAAAAAAAGTGAAACTCTTTTCCTGTGCAGATAATTGTCATGTAGACCTTTTTCACGTGTCGACCTACTGACCTACTGCCTCTCAACCAATCTTGTTCAACCTATTGACTGTAGACCTTACAATCCACACCCATACATTCTTATCAAATTGAATAGGACACACAAGTAGCTTCTGCTGATTAAATTAATATGTGGCATGCCTATACTGTGTGAGACTGCATCAGCATCTGCATAGGAAATGCTATGTTTCAGTGTTTTCCATTTCACTTGCAGATGCTGCTGTGGGCACAAACAAAATATAGGTATGTCAAATCCGCAGGGTCTGTTTTGTATCTCATTTACATAGTGATGTAAAGAAGACACACTTTTGCCAAAAAAAAAAAAAAGATGCCAACGCTAGCATAGTTGCATGGTACCTGTCAGCTCACTTACTGTATGCCGAGAATCGCCCACTGCGTGTGGCATATTGAAGCAAGATGTATGTTGAAAACAGTAAAGAATTATTTTTATTTGCAGGCTACTTCCATAATTGAGGTCTTCTGCTTAATGGCATTTTTTGGCCGCCTTCTACATTATGGTAAAGTTACCCCTCGCAGCGTTTTCTGGAAAGACACGAAGAACATTTGCGTTATGGTCACAATATTAGTAAGTTATTTGTGCCGTATGAAACCTGCTGTTAAAAATCTATACAATACTGTTGAGCAGATGTACTTAGCCTTAGAGGGGGTAAAGTGGAGAGAGGAAATCTAGCAGCCAATAAGCTCCTGCCATTTTCCAAACACAGCCTGTAACATGGCTGTTAGGATCTGATTGGCTGGAAATGTCTCTCCGTTTTCTCTCTTGTCTAAGTCTTGGCCATACACCTACAGACTGATTGTCAGATCTGGCTGGTTGGAACAAAAACCTGGTAAAATCTGAAGGACAGTTTGGCAGTTTTCCAGCATTTCCAAGCAAATGGTCAACTGTCATCTGCTCTCATTCGTTACCAGGGTTTTGTTCTAACCAGCCAGATCTGACAATAAATCTGTAGGAGTATAGCCACCTTTAGTACATATCCCCCTGTTTATTTAAAAACCACCTGACTGTTAATGTTTGGTTTCTTTTTGAACAGCTCAATCTACTTGATCTGATTATTTATGGATCTTTGAGTATAGCTCAGATAGCCAGCGTCCGATGGTCGAGAGTGCTACGTCCAATTTACTTGGTGAATTTTGCTGAAAGTCGACAGGTAATAGATTATTTTGGTTTATATCGTTTATTTACTATGGTTTATATAGTGTATGATGCTTTGATGGGGGAAACAAAAATTTGCAGTGTATTACACATTAACCTTCAGAGTGCCATGATCACCCAATACATTTTGAAGGCATTTCTAGGACTGGAGAAGCCAGGGGTATCTCCAGGTAAGCTGGCTCTCAGACGTTATCATGTGGCCTTACACTGGGCTATTAAGCCCAGACATATATGTTACTGCTAATGGGATGGGTTTGGGAGTGTGGTGCCCCCTGTGTTGGTATGGCTGGTCTGCTCCAGGTTAGCACACCCTAACACTTTATTAACACTTATTTTTTCCTATCACATTGTATATATTTTGTATTTTAATCACGCCTTCACTTCCCTATATAGCACATATGTGCTTCTTATTAACCCCTACTAATTTTCATTTGTTTGCTGCCCTGGAGTACTCAGCCTGTGGCGGCATGTTGGGGGCCCACACCCCAGACCCATACCCAGTATTAGGGACCCCCAGTGACAGAGATGCCTTGACGTACGGCCTGGGGGCTTAGCCCTATATCTGCAGATATATGCAACCAAGATCTCTGTATTATCTGATTATTATTTAGTTATTTTTCACTCAGTGTGCAATTGGGATACAATATGTTTTTTTCCATTTCTAGGACTGTACTCCCCAATCTGTACTCTAGCTTTGTACATACAAACTCCAGATACATGTTCATTGCAAGTGAATCACATGTACCGTAGATCATGTGAATTAACTGCGTCCAACATCGACCTTTACGCCTTACTCAAAATCTGTCCCTAGTGTTTCCAGATTTAATTTTTGTTTTTAACATATATTTTTTGTCCTTCATATGACATCCTCTGAAATAGAAACTAAAGGAGTAATAGAAAATCAAGAACAGGAACAATTCCTATATGCTAGTTTGGATATCAAGCAAGAAGAAAAAAAAAGGGTTGTCACAGTTTGGTGCACCAGAAGAAAGACTCATAAAATGTTACTTTTATTAGTTAATGACATAAAAATGCAAAATTTTAAAACCCACACATACACACACGGTTGGAACAAACACAATAAAGGTAAAATTCTGTGTGGGTGTTTAAATGCACTTACAGTATTCTTATTGTATAACCGCTTCAGCTGGTACACTGTAACATTTCAATTCTGATGGAATCAGTAGGTACTGTAACAAAAATAAGCAACATTTGTTGCAACATATAAAACTATACTGATGGAATTGTATCCGTATTTCCAAATACTATAAGCTTCTTTATGATAGATTACCTTAGAAAGTGAATGTTATTATGTACAACCACTATATAAATCCATTGGATATCCCTCACTAAATGAGCTCAATTAGTGAGCTAAAAATCTGTGTCATTTGTAGCAAATGGCATATTCCAACAATTGCTGACCGTTGTTCTTGTATCCAAATTTATTTGAAAATCACGTATCCTCAAATATGTGTCCCTGATTTGTTAACTCAATGGGTCTCCCCTAGAGACTGGTAACTGTGATTTCACTAACGTCCTTTATGGGATACTGGGAATGGTCTTAAGACATTGGGTAATAGAGGGTATCCGCAGGAGACAGGCACATCTATAACTTTGAAGCTGGGTGTACTGGCTCCTCCCCTCTGATTCCCCACCCAGGAACCAGTTTAGAAAAATGTGCCCTCAGGAGAGGATGCACACTGCTGGAGCTCCAGAGAGTTTGTCTTCAGTTTATTTTCTTTTATTATTTTGGGGTTACTGTGTTGGACTCCACAGTATCCCTGCTTCGAGGGAGTCAGTTGAGGAGGGTTCAGCTGCAGGCCTCTTAAGGTACCGAGCTGTCCCTGCTGCAGGACCACTGTCCTGAGTGGGTGTTTGTACTCACGGGCATTGCGCTGCAGTGATACTCACCCCCAGCATGCCGCACACTCCTGACACAGTCCGAAGACGTCTGTGGTGAGTAAAAACCGGGGTCCCCACAGTGGGGTACCCCGGCTCATCGTGCGGCAAGATAGCGGTGGCGGCAGACGCGGTACCCTGCACAGGGGCTGCGCAGACCCCCCGCCACAGACTGGCAGCGGGTGACAGTCCCTGGGCTACCAGGGCAGATCCCACATTAAACGCTGTTCAGTGTAAAGGGCGCCATTAACTGACAGCCAGCGCCAGTATGAAGATCAGTGAAGCCCCTGCGCCATCACAGGGGGGCGGGGCTTCAGCGGAGCGAGGCCAGAGCTCTGAGCGCGCATACACTACTTCCTGCTTCTCCCTGGGCGCCATTACTGCCTCCAGATCACTCCTCAGCGGTGAGGTGTTGGACAGAGGAAATCTGCAGAAAACAGCAAGTGTATTTAGCGCTAAAATCGCTTAATTGATCACACTGTTTTGTGTTTGTGCGTGATACCAACTCCTAAATAGGAGTTTAGGTTGTACAGGGTGTGCTGGTCTCCTCAGTGTAATCTGAGCGCTCCCCCACGAGCTTGTTAAGCTACACACTTTCAGTGATAGAGCTCACACATACTGTAGATAGCTGCTATACACTGCACATTGATTTTATATATATATATTTCATTGTGATTGTGGTGTGTTTGTGGAAAGAGGTTACTTATTCCTTCACCATGGTAAGGAAATTAACCTGTCTCATTTGCAGCACCAAGTTTGTGCCTAAGTCCACCTCACAGATTACCTGTGAAGAGTGCATGTCCACTCAGACAGGGGTGTCACCCCAGATCAGTGGAACTTCACAATCAGACTCTCAGGAGCCTGAGTGGGCTGCTGGCATTAAAACCATGCTGCAGGCTGTGTCAACCCAATTGGCTGCAAATACAGTGCAGACCAAACAAGTGCAGCAGGACTTATCAGTTCTAGCCGCACGGGTGGATAATATGAATCCCACAACGGCCAGTCACGGAAGCGTGCTGCGGCCGCCATGTTGCCTGATTCAGATGATGATCTACAGGCAGGTGACGACACAGATGATAATGATCCCTGATTCACAATCATCCCTCAGAGGCCCGGAACCTCTTATCATAGCAATAAGAGAAGTTTTAGACCTTCCCTTAGCAGACATGCAGGAAGGCGACCCATTTTTTGGGTCACAAAGGAAACAGCAAATTGTTTATCCTGAACAAGTTGACCTTGATGAGACGTTTAAGGAGGCTTGGAAACAACCTGAAAAGCGTTTCCAACTGTCCAAAAGGTTTAAGTCCAACTTTCCCTTTGACCCCGTCACTAGAGGGGTGTGGGAAGAGCCTCCGGTTGTGGACGCTTCGGTGTCCAGACTGTCCAAGAAGGTGGTTCTCCCCGTTCCAGGGGCAGCAACACTGAAGGATAGTACAGACAAAAAGCTGGATACTACCCTTAAGGCCATGTATACTGCGAGTGGGGCGTCTCAGAGACCTGTCCTCGCCAGTTGTTGGATGGCAAAGTCCATTTATACATGGGCTTCTCAAATCCAGGAAGGTATGCTGGCTGATATGTCACTGGCGCAAGTTGGAGAGAGACTTCGCCATATCCAGGATACTGCAAAGATCCTATGTGATACTCAAAAGGAGCTTGGAGCTATAAATGCTCGCTCTTCCGCAATGGCGGTTTCGGGTCGCAGGGCCCTCTGGTTGAGACAATGGGTAGCTGACCCAGATTCCAAGCGTAGTGTGGAGAATTTGCCTTTTAAGGGAGAAAAGTTGTTTGGTAGTGAACTTGACGACCTCTTATCCAAGGCTACAGCCGGCAAGTCGACTTTTCTGCCGACGGCTCCCACTCACGCCAAGCGTCCCTTTCAGGGTCAAGCGTCTCAGTCCTTTCAGGCCTATCAGTCCTTTCGGCCTTCCAGGCCCAGGCAGAGGGCGAGAGGCTCCAGCTCGGCCGCCAGAGGGGGCCGTGGTAGGTTCAGAAAGCCCGCCAGCACAGGATCTCAGGATCGTGCCGCTAATGCCACCGCCTCTAAGCCTGCAGCATGACTCGGGTTCCGGCCCTGGAGTCACATGCGAGGTGGGGGGTCGCCTTTCAGCTTTCAGCCAGGTGTGGTCGGTCTCTCACCTGGATTCCTGGGTGAGGGATCTTATTACCAACGGCTACAGGTTGGAATTCGAAAGACCTCCCCCTCACAGGTTTTTCAGATCAGGGTTGCCGGCTCTGCCTGCAGAGCGGGTGAATCTGCAACAGGCAATACAACGCCTACTGACGTCACGGGTTATGATACCTGTCCCGCTGGAGGAACAAGGGAGGGGGTACTACTCCAACCTGTTCCTAGTGCCGAAGCCGGACGGCTCGGTACGCCCCATATTAAATTTGAAGTCTTTAAACCCCTTTTTAAAGGTTTACAAATTCAAGATGGAGTCCCTCAGGGCTGTAATAGCAAGCCTGGAGGAGGGAGAGTTCATGGCATCGTTGGATGTGAAGGACGCCTATCTCCACATACCAATTTGGGGTCCACATCAAGCATTCCTGAGGTTTGCGTTGAAGGATTTACACTTCCAATTCAGGGCGCTGCCATTCGGCCTGTCGTCGGCACCTCGTGTTTTCACGAAGGTAATGGCAGAGATGATGGTGCTGCTCAGGAGGTCGGGAGTCAATATCATCCCTTACCTGGACGACTTGCTGATCAAGGCAAGGTCGGCACAGGTCCTGCTGCAGGATATTGCAAGGACCAGACAGGTTTTATCCGAGCATGGGTGGATCCTGAACATCCCCAAGTCTTCCCTGACGCCGTCGCGTCGTATCCTCTTTCTGGGTATGTTCCTGGACACAGAGGAGAAAAGGATTTTCCTCCCTCGGAAGAAGATGGTTGCCATACAGTCCCTACTGACGGTGATTTTGGCAAAACCTCAGGTATCGGTTCACCAATGCATCCAGTTGCTGGGCAGGATGGTGGCCACCTTCGAGGCCATTCAGTTCGGACGCTTTCACACCAGGGTGTTCCAACTGGATCTGCTGTCAAAATGGTCGGGCTCCCATCTCCTGATGTACAAGAGGATTTCTCTGTCGCATCAGTCCCGGCAGTCCCTTCTATGGTGGACTCAGGAGTCGAACCTGCTTGCAGGTCGGAGATTTGGCATCCAGGATTGGGTGCGACTCACGACGGACGCGAGTCTGCTGGGATGGGGTGCTGTGACCATGGACAGAACCTTTCAAGGTCAGTGGACTCGCTGGGAAGCGAGACTCCACATCAATATCCTGGAGCTGAGAGCTGTATACTATGCAGTGTTACAGGCCCAGGATCTCCTCCAAGGTCAGGCGCTCCAGATACAGTCCGACAACGCCACAACTGTGGCCTACATAAATCGCCAGGGAGGCACGAGAAGCAGGACTTGCATGAAAGAAGCGTTCAAGATCCTGGCTTGGGCGGAACTGTACGTGGTGGCTCTGTCGGCCATCTTTATCCCGGGCGTGGACAATTGGGAGGCGGACTTTCTCAGCCGTCACGCCCTCCACCCCAGGGAATGGAGCCTGAATTCACAGGTTTTTGCAGCAATTGTGGACCGTTGGGGCCAGCCATCGATAGATCTGATGGCATCCCGGTTAAACCACAAGGTCCCCAAGTACTGCACAAGGACCAGGGATCCCTGCGCAGTGGCGATAGACGCCCTGACAATTCCATGGGTGTTTCCCTTGGTGTACCTGTTTCCACCCATACCACTACTGACAAGGGTACTAAAAAGGGTTCGAAGTCAGGGAGTGGAAGCCATTCTGGTGGCTCCGGACTGGCCAAGAAGGGCTTGGTTCGCAGATCTACAGAGCCTGCTGATCGAAGATCCTTGGCCCCTGCCTCTAAGGAGAGATCTACTCACACAGGGCCCTTGCGTCTTCCAAGATTTAGGGTGGCTACGTTTGTCGGCATGGAGGCTGAGCGGCAAATCTTAGCTCAGAAAGGTCTGCACTCATCAGTTATCACCACGATGATTCAGGCCAGAAAGCCGGTAACAAACACCCATTACTACAAAATCTGGAGAAAGTACGTGGGTTGGTGTGAGGAGCAGAAGGTTCCCCCTGCAAAGTTTAACCTGAACAGGTTATTGTGCTTCTTACAAGCGGGATTGGATTTGGGTCTCCGTCTGGGCTCATTAAAAGTCCAGATTTCGGCCTTGTCCATATTCTTCCAAAGAAAATTGGCTGTCATCCCGGAAGTACAAACATTTCTTCAGGGAGTGCTTCACATCCAGCCTCCCTTTGTACCTCCTACACCTCCTTGGAGTTTGGATGTCGTCCTAAACTTCCTTCAATCCTCCTGGTTTGAGCCTTTGGAGTCGATAGAACTGCGGTATATTACCTGGAAGGCGGTGGTCCTTTTGGCCCTAGCCTTAGCTAGGAGAGTGTCTGAATTGGGAGCCCTTTCCTGTAAGAGTCCCTATCTAATTTTTCACTCAGACAGAGCGGAGTTGAGAACAAACCCGCGATTTCTCCCTAAGGTGATTTCTTCCTTTCACCTTAATCAGCCAATTGTAGTCCCGTCTGCGTCAAGTTCACCGGATATTCCGGTATCCCTGGATGTGGTGCGCGTCTTGCGTGTTTACGTCCAGAGGACTTCAAGAATCAGGAAGACAGATTGTCTATTCATCCTGTATGACGCACAAAAGAAGGGACACCCTGCATCTAAGCAATCCATTGCTAGATGGATAAGGACTACTATCCAACAAGCTTATGTGACGGCAGGCCTGCCAACACCTTCGGTTTTAAAGGCTTATTCCACCAGATCGGTGGGCGCATCCTGGGCGGCTGCTCGGGGTGTGTCAGCTCTGCAACTCTGTAGAGCTGCTACATGGTCGGGGCAACACACCTTTGTAAAATTTTACAAGTTTGATGCCTTGGCCAAAGAGGATACCCAGTTTGGGCAGGCAGTACTGCAGCAGTCTCCGCACGTACCCTCCCTTTCTGGAAGCTTTGGGACATCCCCAATGTCTTAAGACCATTCCCAGTATCCCATAAAGGACGTTAGTGAAAAAGGGAATTTAATACCTACCGGTAATTCCTTTTCACGTAGTCCTTATGGGATACTGGGCGCCCGCCCTGTGCGGGGGTCTGGCTGCAGCTTTATTTCTGCTGATTAAAGTTCAGAAGTTCGCTTTAGTGTCTTCTGGTTATAAGGTCTAGTTCAGTGACCTTGTTAAAGAAAATCCACCCAGTTGGTGGTATTATAGTTGTTTATTATTTTGATGAATGCGGGTGTGCTGGCATGAATCTCACCACACAATTCACACTTATGTTTACATAGGTGACATATAAGTCCTCTCATATGTTCATTCTCCTTCGGGCACAGTTTTTCCATTAACTGGTTCCTGGGTGGGGAATCAGAGGGGAGAAGCCAGTACACCCAGCATCAAAGTTATAGATGTGCCTGTCTCCTGCGGATACCCTCTAATACCCAATGTCTTAAGACCATTCCCAGTATCCCATAAGGACTACGTGAAAAGGAATTACCGGTAGGTATTAAATTCCCTTTATTGTCATTAGTGACCATTATATATAAATTGATGGCTTTCTGTTTGCTGTTCAATAGGGTTGTACAATACCTCCCAGCTTTGTAAATTGCTAAATCTGGGCACATGAACAGAACACATCCACATTCTCTTTTGCTGAGGCATGACCACACTCTGGGGGCGAGCATAGCACAAACAAAATGACGAAACACCCCAGCTCCCCTTTACTTCTCTAAAAGCATCCCTCTCCACCAATACACAAAGGGCTTCAACCTCTGGGGACATGCCTTCCACTTCTTTACCCGCAATGGGAAAAACTGATAATAGGGGTGACTGTCTCCTCAAATATGGATGGTCTTGCTTAATTCAGGTCAGTTGGGAGATATGCTGAAGTAGATTGCGCCACAAATTGAAGAAAAGTCCTCAATTGCATAACAGGTCAAGGGTGATGGAGTGGTGGTGACCCAGCATAGCCACAGACGACCTCCCCTTCTGGCGTATATATGTAGTTTTTAGTATGACTTCTGATTGCACAGTATTTTCTGTTTTTTTATTTCCCCTAAACATGTTTATTGCCGTATCTTCTGCAGATTCGCCGAGCGTTCCGCAGTATCAGGAACACGTTACCGGAGATCCTCTATGTCTTCCTTCTCTTCATGTTTAGTGTCCTCATTTTTTCTCTCATGGCTCTGAAGCTTTTTGGGAACAGGTAAAAGATAGTTTACATAAACCTACCCACCAATCTGTGGTCCCAATGTAATAACCAGAACATACCTTTCACAATAGGTTCAATGTGAAAGGTACAAAAACGGTAATTAACCAGTAATATACTGTTTAAAGCATGCACTGTGAAAGGGGTAAAACTTGGTCTGACCCGGTTAAAGAAACTTTCAAAAGCCGGGTCAAAGCAGGTTTTGCAGTGTGAAAGCAGTAGAACTCTTCATAAATAATAAATAAATTATTCTTAGTAGCTTGGTTTCATGTATTAAAAAATGTATCCAAGATTTTTTGGCATATTACTTTATTTGGTACTTGTTTCCTAGAACGGGGCCCACGATTTCCATCGTATAGGCTTCTAAAAATCGCATCCCCCTGGAATATAGCGGCATGCGATGCGATGCAATTCGATTTTTAATTGTACAAGCACCCATGCCATGAGATGTGGTGGGTGCTTACAATGAGATGTAATCCCCAGTATCCACGGCATCCCGAAGTGTGGCGAGCGCAGCGGTACGCGTCCTCCGACCTTTTCATACCCCCACTATCCACATCGGCGTGGAGTTGATTTTTAGAGCCCGAAGCGTGGCGAGCAGACGCGAAATATGAGCCTGAAGCGTGACGAGCGAACACTGATTACTTAACATGTATTCCACGTCCCCTCGCGGGGCTCACTGCACTTGCCACACTATCTAAAATCAACTCCACGCCGACGTGGATAGTGGGGGTATAAAAAGGTCGGAGGCACCCATCCCATCACATCTAATGCCATGGGTACTTGTACAATTAAAAATCGCATCGCATCCCATTTGCTGCTATGCGATATTTAATTGTACAAGCATCGCGCGCATTGCACACCACTAAATAAGGTACACGATGGCATGCGATGGGCGCCGTGCTAGGAAACAAGTACCCTTTATTTTGCGGTTACTGCTAAGGGCTACGTTTTTTTTTTATATAAAGGAGTCAAAATGTGGATCTTAATTAGAAATGATACCAGGTACGAGAGTAATTTGTACTGTACATATCGCTTTGTGCCTCTGTGACGTCACTGGTTCCTAATGGATGGCCACCAGAAATGTTGCCATGTAAGACCGATGGGAAGCTCCTAATATCTCTGCTTTGCTGTAGTATAGATTTTAGCTGTATAGATGTTGTATGAATTGGCTCCATCTTCAATTCTTGTTATTTGCAGAAAGCTGAAGACCGCTGAAGGAGAGCCTTACTTTGAAAATTACCTGGATGGTGTATTTAATCTTTATGTGCTGGTAACTACTGCTAATAGTCCTGATGTCATGTAAGTATTACGGCATACAATGGAATAATTGCATAAAGCAAGGGTTTATTAGGTTCTTATTTCATATTTAGTTTGCTATGTAATGCAGCATTTTGAAGTTACTATTACTTTCACACAACAAATATGTTTTCATCAAATTTTCATCAAATTTAAAAATGAGGGTAACTGAAGTAATGGTGTGATTAATTTGAGGCCCATTTCTAGTGTGGATCTGTTTCTAATTTGGTGGTAGAGTTAATAAATATTTTAATTGACATTACACACATATACCTTTTTAGTAAATAAACTATAGTAGTCCAGGCATACCTTCCAACTGTCCTACAGACTGAAATTGGGACTGTTCTCTCTCCTTAAAGTCAGATTAATAGATCGTAATACACCCCCATATTTGGCATGTCATCCTCTTGCAGATGCTTTGTCCCGATTTTACAACAAGGAAAGTTGGGAGGGATGGTCATGTGCTGCAGGGATAATTCAGTCTCTGATTTAAAGCTTTTGAGATGAAACTCCTGATGAATATACAGTGAGATTGGTTGTTTGATAGTTTATTGCTCAAATAAAACCCCAAAAGCATCTTTGCCTTTTACATACTACAGCTAAAATGATGTGGTTTAGATCAAACAAAACTAAAACCCTATATAAGACCAGAAAATAAAAATAGTATAGTGTAAAAATGTAAATGAGTTTAGTCATGAATACTTTGCTAAAAACAAAACAAAAAAAAACCCAATTTAAACAGGTTTTTAATAGGACAAAAATAGTTTATCTATATAAATAATTCAATACACAGCAGCAGATTAGATTAATATGCCTGTGGAAGCATATAAAAAATCTCAGTCCTCATAAGAGAACAAGAACAAATGTGAATGACTATCTTGGCTTCTTAATTAGTGGATTATAAACTGACATGGAAGAATTTACACCACAAAGGGGTGTATTCAATGCTGGGAGGTGAGCGATGACAGCAAGCAGTGCTGTCTGCTTGCTGTCACCGCTCCCCAGTCAGTATTCAACTGACCCCCCTCCATACGCCGAATTGGCGAATGTGACTGCAGAAACAGCGAGACTCGCGGCTAAATGCAGCGGGCTCCCTGCAATAGCTGAGAGCCTCACTGTTTTGGGGAATCCTTGCCATCCTGTGACAGTGAGGATTCCCCCGAAACATTGAATACAGTGAGCGGCCAGCGCAGGGGTTAAACGGCGAGGATCGCTTGTTTTCTGTGATCCCCGCCATTTAACCCCCTCGCCGGCCGCATTGAATTCGGGCCTAAGAAAGAGGTCAAATTTTTATAAAGCAATTAATACTAATGACCAGTCAAATAAATCGCTGCATAGCATAGAACACGTTAAAAACTAAACAATAACCTTTATTAAAAACACATAAATGTTCAAAGAACATAATGCAAATCTATATTGAAAGGTGGATGATCCAAAAAATAAGAATAAGTAATGAAAAAGTCCTCCAACCACGTTAAATATGGACATGAACAATAAAGCAATGCGAAGTATTTTATGTCCACAAAACATAGTTGTAGGACTTTTTTATTTTTTGGAAGATCTACCTTTCAATATAGAAATGTATATTTGCATCACGGTCTTGCAGATGTATGTGTTTTTAATACATTTTATTGTTTAGTATTTATCATGTTAAATGCTATGTAGCGATTTTATTTGACCGGTCATTAGTTTTGCTTTATAAAGATTGGTAGTTAACCCTTTCTGTGTGGTGTAAATTCTTCCATATCTGTTTACAATCCACTAATTAAGAAGCACAGATAGTCATTCACATATATGAAGCATAGAAAACATTTGTTAACATTTTTTTTTTCAATATAATTTGGTGACACTGCCCCAATACATTTTGATGCTAAATGAAAACCGCTCATGTGTCCTCATGTCTGCATGTATCTGTATCACATGTTCATATATGATTCATTCTACCTTTCAGGATGCCAGCATATGACTACAATCGGTGGTACTCCATCTTCTTTATAGCCTATATTATTCTGAACACTTACATCTTTATGTCGGTCTTCTTGGCTGTTGTATACAACAATTACAGAAAGCACTTAAAGGTAGGCTATTAAGTTTATAGGGCTAGGGTTTTTAACTGAATGCTTTTTCTTGTTGATTAATCCCTTTGACAATGTTACAGTGACCTGATTTTACTTTTTACTGAATACTGTTAGTGCCAGAATAAAATATCTACAGGTGACCTGGAAAACTGGAACAGGAGGAACATCTTAAGAATGACCTCTGCCCTCCTCCCAGAATTACTCCTCACCATGTGCACTAGCAACCAATCACATTTTGTCTATCACCTTTTAGAATGAATTTAAAGTGATTGGTTGCTATGGGCATCCCCACTACTGTTTTTTTTAAATCAAGTTATTTTATATCAAGCATTTCAGTGTGGTTCTTGTCTATAATATATGCTGCAAATGGAAGTGTTGGAGCCTGTTTTGGATCAATGGCTATGTACAAGTTTCCAGTCATAGGACTACTATATAACATGTGGCATATGGACAGTGTATTACTGGGTGAACAGGACTGGTCTGGTACTATGTGCAAGGGACTTTTTTAAATATTTTTGTGCATAGATTAGTTTGACTGTGGGCACATGGCTTGTACATTTTATAGGTCTATATGATATATACAGCTGGTAGGTAGATTATGGGGCACAGAATAGTAACTCTTGGGTACTTTTGGTCTGTTGTTAGGGGGGCAAATGTCTGGTCATTATGACTAATAGTGTGTACACACGGTGCGATATGGCTTCCGATGTTGCCGATTATAGTGAACATCGGAAGCCATATCACATGCTGATTGTGTTTTTTTTAGGGCTTGCGAGCCCGATTCGCTGCCGATGCGCGCTCCCGTGTGAGCGAAAATCGGCAGCCAAATAGAGAGGACAGGCAAGACTATATAGTGCAGATCTGCACTATATAGTCAAAATTGTGCCCATGCATGCCGTGCTATGTCAAGTCCCGATACGATCTGATCGTATCGGGACTCGCATATCTACCGTGTGTACACACCATTAGTTGTACTGTCTACTGTAAAGAGTTGACCAACTTAAAGTGGTTATCCATTTTTTTCGCCTTATCTTTTATTTTATATGCAGGTTGTCTATTTTAAGTGCTTTGGTTACAAAATGGCTCTTCTGTGCTCATAACATTGTATACAATGACTTACAGAGGTCATGGAACCCATGCATAAAAACTTAGTCTTACTTAAAGACCACTAAAAAGACAAATATGGTGTGTGGGTTGCAAGAATATTTTAAAAATTCATCTCAACATAACTTATACTCAGTGACAAAATGTTTTTGCTCTCAGAATGAGATCCGTAAACTGGCTTACATGAAGCGTCGCAAAATGGCGGAGGCTTTTAATGCTCTTAAGGTGAAAGTGGGTCAAGAATTTGTTATTGCAGAGATCACTTGGAAACAATTGGTGAAGTTGGTGGCACCAGACATCACAAAATCACACCGAGAACTTCTACTAAGAGTATCTAAAGATGAACACCAAGCATATGTGGGTGAGTAGCCTTTTTGGCATAAATATACAATATAATTGATACTTCCTGAAAATTTTGCAACGGTTATCCACAAGTGTTTCTCCAATTTAAATTTTTATTGCAAACTTAATCAAATTAGTTGAGCAAGTTAGAGATCTAGGGGAAATACATAGATCACGACAGATTTAATCAGTGAGTACTTGACATCACATGATTCAGTAACAGAAAAGCAAATCTACATGACACTACTGCCTGAAAAACTGAAAAATAGGCGTCTGAGCATAAGGTCTTTCACTAGGATAGCCCAGTGGCTGGAAAATTGAGTAAAGATCCCTTACCTTTTCCTTCTTTCCCTCAGGAAAGCAAGCTTTCATACGTCTGGCTGACTTACTAAACATTAAGGTGATCACGATGAAGGCGCGTATGCATCCGTTTGAGTGCTGGATGCCAAACTTTTACAGATGTGCCGTGAGCCGGTTTATTCGCAGAGTTGTCAATCATAAGTAAGTGTACTTTATAGCAACTGGGATATTTTTAATCTTTGTTTTGTATGTGCATTTTATTGTTTTGATGGAATAGTAAGTGTTCTCTTTTTCTCTCTCCTATGTCAGAGGATTTGTTTATGCTTTCGATGTGGTCATTCTTGTGAATGCCATATTTATTGCCCTCGATGAACGAAACCCCATGATATCCCATGCTGAATGGGTGTTCCTTGCCCTCTACGTCATAGAAATACTTCTGAAACTCTACACTTATGATCCAAGATCTTTCTTTGCATTGAACCAATTTTGGAACTGGTAAGCTTGATTTTGTCTCTAATTTGTTTTTTATACCTATTATAGGTTCATACTTCAACATTCCCACTATGTTTGAAACAAGACGGACAATTCTGCTCTGAGCTGTGGCTTATTATTGGGGCAAAGTATAGCTTCTGGTTATGGTAATGGGCGGGAAATTGCAGCTTTAGTGGAACCCCAGTCTGTTTGTTGTCTCTTGTCAGAAATTAAATACATTTTAATATGCTTGGAACTGCCACGTAGCTACAGGCCCATGTACATTGTGTGTTTCTGTGCCTCATAGTTTTTGATTTACAGCTCAATCCCTACTTTACATATTAATTTGAAATTTTGACCCTTTGTCCATCACAATATGCAGATTTCAGAAATATGATTTATCATTGTTGTCTGACAGATGTGTATGCATACATCTAGCCTCAACATGCAATGCATGGCTGCAACTAGGATATGAAGCTATGGGTGCACCGGAAACAGTTGTCAGATTGGAGGTGTTGTGGCAATCACATACAGCACCAGGCCATCTGCATAAGGAAGAGTGGCAAGGGTTTTGTAGTTTCTTTTTCTGCTCAGACTATATGCAGTAAAAGTAAACTACAAATCCCATAAGGCATTGCACCCTTGAAAAAGTGGCCACTGATAGGAGCTCTGTGCCCAGTGAGCGATGACCGCTGCCATGATCAGGGGCCACTCTGCGGCCTGAGAACTGGAGCGAGCTGTCCTCCTGGGTGAGTGACTGATGCCGTTGTACCTATAATTTTCTGTTCAGTCTCATCCCAGGGGCACTGTTTGTACTGGTCACTAACTGAGGACATTATAAAGGCTACTACTGTGTGGTTTCGTGTGAATAAGGGGTACATCTGTGAGGTGTAGAATGAATAAGGGGTACTTTTGTGTGGTGTAATGTGACCTTTTTTTTGGGGGGGGGGGGGGGGGGCACATAATTATTGCCTTGAATAGGGTGATAGAAAGAAATTCTAGTTTCAGCCCTGCACCATGTATCACAAGATGCCTTGTCGTAGTGACCCCAGCAGCTCTGCTAGCCTCTGTTGTCTTTTTATTGCCGAAAATGCATGGCTTTTGTATTCCTTTTCAATTTTGTGTTCTTATGCGAACTTTTAATTTCCTTTAATTTGTCAGGTTTGACACCTTTATTATCATCGCAGCTCTAATTGCTACAACAGTCAATACATTGCTGAGTTCAGGTATAGTATGTCTGCTGTATGTAGTAATTAGTTCATGGCAAGTGTGTGGGTGGTGCACCGAATTCAGTTGAAGTCTGACATTTACACAAGAACGCATGAATGGAAAGGAGCAAGTGTAAATTGAACTGAAAATGAACAATATTCACTGTCAAAGAGTAATAGAACAGAGCTAATGCATTTAGATTGATTAAACTTCTTTGGGAAGCCGGCAATGGCAGTCTAGCCATTGTATACATTGGTTGGAAGATTGTAGTGTGACATAAACTGATTTCAGTGTCATTTTATTTCTACACAGTGAGTCAGTACAACAGCCAACAGGTCTTAGACATTGTCTTCATTCTCAGAGTTCTCCGACTCATCAGGATCATTGACAGCATTCAGAGGTATTACAGCTGTGTTCTCTGGCAGCCAAAACTCTGAGGCCCTTATTCAGATCTGATCCCAGTACAAATTTGTTCTCAAAATGGGCAAAACCATGTGCACTGCAGGTGGGGCAGATGTAACATGTGCAGAGAGCGTTAGATTTGTGTGAGTTATTTTGTTTCTGTGCAGGGTAAATACTGGCTGCATTATTTTTATACTGCAATTTAAATTTCAGTTTCAACACACCCTACTCAAATTTAATACTCTCTGCACATGTTACATCTGCCCCACCTGCAGTGCACATGGTTTTGCCCATTTTGAGAACAAAATTGTACTAAGATCAGATCTGAATAAGGGCCTGAGTGCCCATTTTTGGGAATGTGTCTTCACTGTATAATTCCCCCCTGTATATTTGATATATGGTGACTCTGGCTGATTAAACTTGCATGCAGTTATTACAGGAGTAATTATAAACAAATCAGGCGCAAAAAATATATATCAGTTAGCTAATTAGTCTCTCTATATGTATCACAAATAATAATTAAGGCGTGCTTGTGTCTGGTATAAATGTGCCGCTCCCAGAAAATGACACTGAAGGTCAATAATCAAGAAAATGTAACTAATTAAAGAGAGCGTATGTATACCAGTTCAAGTAAATTTATTGTAAAAATATCAACAATTAAAATACATTTAGTATCAATAAAACACATCAGATATAAATTCTTGAGCATTGTCCATTTATATAAACATTTTATTTGTAATGTCCAGAATCATAAATATATGCAAGTCTGGGTTTCTTCAAAGGACAGATTATAGCCACTTCTCAATGGGTTAATTTGTATCCATTAAAGTGCCTGTACTTGAATTGATTTGTTTCAAGAATGTTAAAATAACGCCAATTGTAATGTACCCTTAAGGTCTTGTTTGGAATTAAGCGGGCACTAATGTACTTGTAGCTCAGTCCTTGACGCGTTTCTCCATCATACAAGTTAAGGCCCCCATAAACTATGCGATTTTGGGCCGATTCCACGCGATTTCAGCACTTGGGCAGATAAATTGTGAGAAATCAGCCCAAAATCGTATGCGTGTGACATTTGATCTGATCCGATGCGCGGTCCCGTGCGCATCAGATCAGGCGGTGATATGTGTGTGCGCCGCAGTATCGGGCATGTGCCGGTGACAGTGGGGCGAGCAGCGGCTATTACAACTTTGAAATAACATTGTCAAATGACTGTCCGGCTTCTGCTGGGAAGGAGGCCGCTGATTGGCTGAGAGTGCTCTATCTCAGCCAATCAAATACCGGACAGTAATTTGACATGTTATTTCAAAGTTGTAATAGCCGCTGCTCGTCCGCCCGCTGCGACACACACACATATCACCGCCGCCTGCCCCACTCTCACCGGCAACCCCCCCCCTGCTGCTGTCCGCCCGCTGCGGCACACACACACATCACTGTCACCAGCACCCGCCCCCCCCCCCGCTGCTGCCTGTCCCCACTACCGCCGATGCTCTCCCGTCTGATCCTCACCGCCCTGCAGCTCCCTGTTGTTTTTTTTTACATGTGATATATCGCATGCGATTTATCACATGTAAAAAATGGCACATCAAGTGCCAAATTGTATGTGAGCCGCCCGGGGAGCTGCCTAATGTATGGGGGCCTTTACACCTGAGGAAACCGTCAGATTTGTATGACTGGGAAACGCGTCAAGGACTGAGCCTATCCCTTTGAGCTGTCCAGGTCTGTATCTGCCACCCTTCCAAATACCCACAGGAACATGCAGGTCTGATTGCACCATTTGCAGCACCCACGCCATACCATTCATCAGGCAGCGGAACTTTGTCCATACCACCATCCAGCATCCATGGTGAGACCAACGTGCGGCGCTGATGCTGCGCACTGCAGGCGGCTTCTAGAGAACAAAATCGGATCCGGTGCCCGTCAGACTTCTGACATGTGGCGCCGAAGACCGCTTTATGCAGACGGTGCCTGGGACATTAGTGCCCGCATAATTCCAGACAAGACCTAGAGGGTATATTACAAGTGACGTTATTTTAACATTCTTGAAACAAATCAATTCAAGTACAGGCACTTTAATGGATACAAATTAACCCACTGAGAAGTGGCTATAATATAATCTTTGAAGAAACCCAGACTTGCATATATTTATGATTCTGGACATTACAAATAAAATGTTTGCATAAACGGACAATGCTTAAGGCAGTGGTTCCCAAACTGTGTGCCGTGGCTCCCTGGGGTGCCTCGGGACACTTGCAGGGGTGCCCCGGGTTGTTGGTCCAGGACCAATTGAAATTATTTATGGTCAATTATTTATGGACAAATCCAGTGCTGGTGGTTGCCAATCATAAATATGTGTACAATCAGAAGGAAATCATGTCCTTTGCCACATAACTGAACCTAAGAAGCATATATAAACCCAATCTACCTAATTTTATATATTATTTGGGGGGCCTAGGGGTGCCGTGGAAAAATTCTGATACTCTAAGGTGCCATGATTCGAAAAAGATTGGGAACCCCTGGCTTAAGGGCTCAAGAATTTATATTAGATGTGTTTTATTGATACTAAATGTATTTTAATTAATATTTTTACAATAAATTTACTTGAACTGGTTTACATGCGCTCTCTTTAATTAGTTCCTATTACAGGAGCAGTTCATCTTTGTGTTGTAGAAGAAGTCATCTATTTAGGGCAGTGGTTGCCAACCCTGGTCCTCAAGTACCCCCAACAGTGCATGTTTTGCAGGTCTCCACACAGAATCACAAGTGCTATAATTAGCTCCACCTGTGGATCTTTTCAAAGGTGCCTGAATAAAGAGTGCACCTGCCGGGTGACCTGGAAAACGTGCACTGTTGGGGGTACTTGAGGACCAGGGTTGGGAACCACTGATTTAGGGCATCGCAAGACTTTTGAAATGACAAGATTATAGCACAGTGTTCAGCTTTTATAACACTGCTTTATAATTTTACCCATTCCTACAGCCATTTCATCCCACCTTCTGTTTAACCCTTTGAGTGCCAACATCTCTGTGAAAGATGTTCAAATGATCCGCTAAAAATGCCAGTGTCACTCACATTTGTTATACAAATTCAAATAAAAAATGTTGTGCAAAAAATATAGGTACTTGTGTATTATCGCATCGATTTTTAATTGTACAGGCACCCTGATGGGTGATTACTCTGTTAAATGCACCCCCATTGTTAACGCCACCCCCACTATCAACGCCAACCCGAAGTGCGGCGAGCGCAGCGGTACGCGTCCTCCGACCTTTTCATACCCCCACTATCCATGTCGCGTGGAGTTGATTTTAGATAGTGTTGCGAGCGCAGCGAGCCACCGAGCCCGAAGCGTGGCGAGCAGACGCGGATTACTTCACGTGTAATCCGCGTACCCTCGCGGGGCTCGCTACGCTCGACACGCTTCGGGCACTATCTATATTCAACTCCACGCTGACGTGGATAGTGGGGGTATGAAAAGGTCGGCGGGCGCGTACCGCCGCCGCTAGCCACGCTTCAGGTTGGAGTTGATAGTGGGGGTGGCGTTAACAATGGGGGTGCATTTAACATAGTAATCACCCATCAGGGTGCTTGTACAATTTAAAATCGCATTGCATGCCATTTTAATGGCATGCGATGCAATATTTTATTGTACAGTGCGGGTCTTTGGACCCGAAAATCGGGTCCCATCGCATACCTTAATTAGTGGTATGTGATGCGATGCGATGGGCGCCGTGATAATACACAAGTACCAAAATATATATAATGTCCTATATAATTCACTTGGCACTAAAAGGGTTAACAACACACCATTATGCCTATGTTTTGTGCTGGCACTAAGAAAGGATTACACAATATGAACATTTAAATGGATGTAGTAATAGGGCCAAACAAAAACTGTTTCATAGATAACATTTTATCAGTTTCCCATTTTTGCAATATGCATATTGCACTTATAATAGATTTATAAAAAATACCAATAGACAGATTTACATGTTCTGTAAGAAGACTGTCCTGGTTTAGTCTATTGCATTATACATGTCCTGGAGATGTACTGCAAAATAACCTATTTCATGTGATGATGTTAATTAGAATATCAATAATAAATATAAGTTATAATGCATACATTACACAGGGCCCCGTTGCGGAGAGTATATCAGTCATTCCCATCAGTCCCTGCACCAGTAGCACTTGGAATCTATATTCTCTGTCCCATAGACACAAAAAATAAGATTATTTTTGTTTTGGGGTAGAAGAAATCTTGCTGTAATGCTCATTGTTATCATTTCCATTATTTATTTTGCACTTAAAATAGCTTTTTATAGTGTTTACACTGTCTTGCAGGTTTCGGGTCATCATGAATACATTGATAAACATCCTTCCCACTATGTTCACATTCTGTGGTATTATATTAGTAGGTATTCTGTTTTTAAGTATGTTTGTGTTTAAGCAATATGTTTTTACTTAAAAAGTGGAGGATTCAAAAGTTGGTCTGAAAGCTGTAGTTAAGGCAGATGATTAGGGGCACCTAGAAGAGCGGACTAGGAAATCAGTTATGCTGGTCTTAAAGCCATCATTCTAGCATTTTGGCTTAACCCTCTATACATAAAATGCCCTTCTGTGATCGTATGAATCTAAAGTTTTATTTTTTAAATCTTTTGTTTTTTGTTTTGCTTAAATTGATGCTACTCAATACCATAGTTTGCTGAGCTTTCTACACTACAATAGATATTTTGTTCTTTGCCTGCCCTACAGTAGTATGTTGATTGTGTCATAGTCCGTACGGCAATGATGATGAGATGAGCCGGCTAAGTATACATAAATATCTGTTAAGCTACAGTATATTCCCATAAACCTGCATTCCTCCTCTTAGGCGATATACTACGTTTTTGCCATCGTCGGAATGGAAATTTTCAAGAACAAAATCCGTTTCTTTCCTGAGAATTCTACTCACCCTTACGCCCAGGAGTGTGGCGCAGAAGCCTTGCGGGACTCTGCCTTTGCCAGAGGCAAATACTGTAGGAATAACTTCAATGACATGGGTTCAGCTTTCATTGTACTAGTGGAACTGACTGTGGTCAACCAGTGGCATGATATCCTTTAAATGATAGAAAATGGGGTTCCCTCAGCATGTATCTGTTGTGAGGGAGGAGATAGAACTGGTGTAAATTCTATATACAGCTTCGGCTTAGAGTAACAATAAAAGCTACTATAGTTCCCATGAATTAGGGGTCTATTTACTAAGCAGTGGAGGGCGATAAAGTACCAGCCAATTGGCTCTACTCTTCATTACATTGTTCTGATGTAAACACATGGTACGATATGTTGTCCTTTTGTCCGGCATATCGTCCGTGTACACATTGCTCCAGTGCATTTAGTAAATAGAACTCCTATTCCTTAACAAACCATGTCTGCCGTAATCAGACTATATGCATAATATCCTAAAGCCTACAGAAAATGATAGTTTTTTTTATTCATATTGTATATTACTCAGTAGGTGGACTTTCCTACCAAATCCATACACACTCTGGATAATACAAAAAAAATTAAATTGCTGCCTTACCCCCACTCATATAAATACATTAGAGCAGGGGTAGCCAACTCTAGTCCTCTAGCGCTACCAACAGTTCATGTTTTCCAGCTCACCTCACATGTGAAAGGGTAGTGGATAACTGGAACAGCTCCCATCCGATGTGGTAGAGGCAAATATGAGCCAAGTGGTTCTTATCTGCCGTCAAATTCGATGTTTCTATGTTTTTGTCAAACACCCATGCAGAATCCTCCAATATCACACGTCATGAAAGGAGCCCGAAGCCCTAACCCCCTCCTCCCAGTTCCTCGTTCTGAAATCTTGTCTGACCAGACTTATTAGCTAGACACATTCAGTTATTTTTTCATGATGAACAGTTGCATCACTGTACTGTTCAATTGAAATTACAGTTACAGTCCATTTTTAAACCACTTACGATGCAATTAAAATAAGTTACAGAACTTGTGATTGCTTCATACACAATACAATTTTGATCTGACTGAACAAAATAATGTTTTCAGTACACTGGAAAGTTATATGATAGAAATAATTCTTCAATTACAAAACACACTTTGTGTGAGATATTCTACCTCAGGGGTGGCCAAACCAGTCTTCGAGTGCTACCAACAGTTCACGTTTTCTAGATCACCTAGATGCTGCAGTCATTATTTACTCACATTTTCAAACATGCTGCATTCATTGCTAACCAACACATTCTACAGATCCACAGGTGGTCTTGAAAACATGAAAGGTGACATTTAATAGGATGAGAGTTTTAGTAACTTTTCAAAATCGCCCATTATCGCACTTTTTAAAATCGCATTTTTTGCTGCAAATTCACATATTTAATGAGCTGCGTATTCCGGGCAAAAATTGCGATATGGTGCAATAATGGGCGATTTTTAGTCCTGAAAATTTTTTTTTTTTTTTTTTTTATGGCGTGAGGTCCCCCCTCCTGAGCATAACCAGCCACGGGCTCATTGAGCCGGACCTGGTTCCAAAAATACGGGGGACAAAAAATCTGGGGGGCCCGTGGTGTCATGCCACAGCCGAGGGACACTTTTTTACATAAGGTCTACCGGCCGAAACATGAGCGCCGTGGCTGGTCAGCCTTGGACGGGGTACCTGGAGGAGTGGGGACCCCCCAGTAAAGGGGTCCCCCCCCCAGGCTTCACCCATCCAGGGCTGAAGCCCGGGGCACTTCCTCTCGAATTCATTAAATATGCGAATTCCGGAAAAAGGGCGATTTCGGCTGTTTTTTGCCTAAAAATCGCACAAATCACATTTTCACATCTCATTAAATGTCACCCGGACTGTTGGTAGATCTTGAGGACCGGTGTTGTCACCCCTGTTCTACCTAACCTGGTTTGTGTGTGGATGACTTTGATGATTGAAATTTCATAATATTGGATACATTATATATGCTATTTTTTTTTTTAATCCATATGTTCATGCAATAGTCTACCAAAGAGTTGCTCCTAAAAAAAATATCACCCCTTTTTGTGTTTTGGGGGATGGTAGTTCGTTCCCTGTGCAGACCAGTTCTTCCAACACTCTGAGCGCTGTTGTTGGGGGGGTCAATGAGTAGCATGGTATAAAGCAGGTATTCCCAACCACGGTCCTCAAGGCACACCTTGCAGGTTTTATAGATATCCAGGCTTGAACACAGGTGACTTAATTAGTATCTGAGGGTGACTTAATTAGTATCTGAGGGATTCTGATTAAACCATCTGTGCTGAAGCCTGGATATCACTAAAACCTGCACTGTTGGTGTGCCTTGAGGACCGTGGTTGGGAATGCCTGGTATAAAGGATTCAACTAACAAAATGGTCTTAAATTATATATAATCCTTTCTATAGTTTGTCAAATGGATGATTTTGGAAATCTGTAGTGGAGTACTTGTAAAGATTTGTATAATCACCATGCAGGGCGGACTGACAGAAATATGGGGTGGATAGTTGTGATTTGTTTATTGTACCACTTTGATGTGTGCACATATTGTAATTAAGTTCAGTTTTTTCTTTTCTTAACATACTACTTCTCGCTACTGGGTTCTCTCTGGTAACCCGCCCGGAAGCCAAACTTTATTTCATCACTTTCCACGTGGTGATTGTGATTATGATCATCAAGTGAGTTTTACACTAAGGAATGCTTATGCAGAATGTAAATTTGTTAATAACACTCCGGAATGATAACTGGTGATCTTAAGTAGGCGAAACACATTAAACACAATGGAACTCACTTGCCAACCAGACAGAAAAAAAAGCACCTGTGACACATTGTGCCTACTTATCGGTCTCCTTCCCATAATGCCCTGCTTTCCAGTTAAACCTCCTTTCATTAAGAAGTTTGGCCTATACAACGTTACCAAGACAGATGAAATAATTTGCGCTGTCACAATGTTGCAGCTTCATAATGAGGTTTATTTAAAGAAGTATTGTAGCCTATAGTGAAGCCCCATACACAATAGGGGATAATGTAAAAGATATCGCTCAGAAAGGGGATTCTAAAAGGGCGCACGCACTGTTCAATCCAGCCAGTGGACGATATGTGTGTATGGGACTTAAGACATTTAGTTTTGATAGATTTTGGCAGAGATATTAAATAGACACCAGCCAAACGGGCAAAAAAAATACGCGGGGCACGTGCATTGGGATCGAATCTGCATTAAAGGCAGCTAACAATGTTCAATTCAGTGTCCTTTTCGAACTATATAGTCCAAATAATCGAAGTGTGTACACAGCAAAAGACTGATCTTGACCAAATCTCCAATTTAAAAAAGAAAAAAAAAAGTTATGTTCAGTTATTCAAACCCACCAAACATACATACATCTAACAATTCTAGATGTGTGTGCATTGTGAGGACAGCATGTTACTATTGCTTTTGGAAGTGGATGAGATTTTCCCATGTATCTATATGGGCAACGCATTCCATAGATATCTCTTAAAATAACATGTTCACTTGGGCACTGAGTGCGATTCCTTCTTAGTAATGGGAAAGAAAGCAAGCATGGTTTCATCGGTACTCTTTACTTAGAACGGCGCCGCCGATCAAAATCGTGGTCATCGCGGGTAAAAATCGCGGTGATCGCGGTAATCGCGGGCATCGCGGGTAAAATTGGATGGTCGCGATGCCCGCGATGACCGCGATCACCGCGATTTTCCCATAGGGAACAATGTTAAAAAGCCTGATTGACCGCGATTTTACACTTAAATGCCTCAATGGACCCGATTTTGGCATATAAATCAATGTAAAATGGGCCACACAGCCCAAATAGGGCCAATGAACCGTTAAATGTCCCCCCAAATTTTTAACGCCACCCCACGATCCACGCCAACCCGAAGCGTGGCGAGCGCAGCGAGCCCGCGAGGGGCGGCGGTACGCGTCCTCCGACCTTTTCATGCCCTACTATCCACGTCGGCGTGGTGTGAGAATATAATAGTGTGGCGAGCGCAGCGAGCCACCGAGCCCGAAGCGTGGCGAGCGCAGCGAGCCCCGCGAGGGGACGCGGATACCTTCACAGGTAGACGCGTCCCCTCGCGGGCTTCACAGGTGTCCGGGTCGCCACGGACACCTGTGAAGCCCGCGAGGGGACGCGTCTACCTGTGAAGGTATCCGCGTCCCCTCGCGGGGCTCGCTGCGCTCGCCACGCTTCGGGCTCGGTGGCTCGCTGCGCTCGCCACACTATTATATTCTCACACCACGCCGACGTGGATAGTAGGGCATGAAAAGGTCGGAGGACGCGTACCGCCGCCCCTCGCGGGCTCGCTGCGCTCGCCACGCTTCGGGTTGGCGTGGATCGTGGGGTGGCGTTAAAAATTTGGGGGGACATTTAAGGGTTAATGGGCTCTGTGGCCCATTTAACATTGATTCCTATGGCCAAATCGGGTTGATTGAGCCATTTAACACTAAAATCGGGTCCATCGCGACTTTTAACATTGTTCCCTATGGGAAATCGTGAGCATCGCGTCGCGGGCATCGCGGGTGCATTTATGTGCGGCCGCGACGCGACCGACACGATTTCCCTGTTTAACATTGGTTTCAATGGGAAATCGCGGGCATCGCGTCGGTCGCGTCGCGGCCATACATTAATGTACCCGCGATGCCCGCGACGGGCGCCGCACTAAGTAAAGAGTACCGTTTCATCTATCACAGCACCGACATAAATTGATAACATTTTCAATAAAAACAATATATAAAACAGTCTATCTTTACCAATCCTTGTTAATTCACTTTTATATAAATAGCTCCTTCTAGCGCTTGCTTCTATTTGAATAATATAAGCGTTGCATAAAGTGCCTCTCTTCCTTGTTTTCCTTCTACTTTTTCTTCTCATTGTTCTTTTTTCTCCAGAACTGATGTTTTTGTTTTATAGCATTTTTGTAGCATTTATTTTGGAAGCCTTTTTTGTGGAGTATTCACTGGAAAAGAGTGAAGTTGAAACTGCAATTGAAAAGAAGATCCAGGAGCTGGGGATGGCAGTACAAGAGTAAGTGACGTGTGAGTAGGGAAGGTGGCAAAAAGTGTACACAACTAACATGATGATTTTTGACACTTTTTTATTATTCCAGATACCTGTACAAACCAACTGATTAATTTGTTTACGATTTACACTTCATTGTCATTAGTCAACTTTATGTTCCTCCAATTCACTTTGTGTTATCTCCATATAACTATATGGTGATAAAACATATGTATGGCTTGTATTGTATATTATTTAATATTACTTATATAGTGCACACACATTCCGCAGCACTTGACAGAGAATAATTGAACTTTCACATCAGTCCCTGCCCCAGTGGAGCTTATAATCTATATTCCCTACCACATGCACACACACAGACACACATTATAGGTTTAATTTTTGTTGGGAGACAATTAACCTACAATTATATTTTTGGAATGTGGGAGGAAACCCACGCAATCACAGTTAGGACCATGGTGGGAATAGAACATATGACATCAGTGCTGTAAGGCTGTAATTCTAACCACTACACCGTCCGTGCTCTGTCCCACTAGAAGCTTCTTCAGCAACTTTTTTCACATGTAGAAGTATAGTAATCTATTTATCCATTTATCTAGAAATTGCATATTTTATTAATTGTTGTTATTGGTTTACTTCTGTAGTATAAGGTATGAATCATGGTGGTGCAGACATCTAGAAGGATGTATACTACACTCCCCACCCCTTATTATACTATTTTTTTACAATTCCATTCAGTTTGAGCTGAGCTACTGTAATTGCATTAAGGGATCAATTCGTTCAAGTGGGAGGTATCCAGAGAGGTGAAGAGTGGCTCAGCACTTACTTTAATTGTGATGGGACATCCAGCTAAATTGGCTCATAATTGTTGCTTTTTGTTACTGATCTTACTGTGGTATTCATTACAAAGGGGAGATCTTCCTTCTGGAAATTTAGTAGACAACATGGAACACTGTGAAAACGATCTTGGTGCATTTGGGGAAGTGAACCAGAGAGGATTGATGTTTAGAATAGCTTCAAAACGTAAGTGGGGTGTTTTTGTTTTTATATATTGTTTTACCATAGAAGTGTATTTTTATTTTTGTTAAATATCCTGATGGGTACACTATTAAATGCACCTGTTATTTACACATGTTGGGAACAGCTCAAACAATAGTTCCCTTGGATGCCCTAATCATATTTTTTAGGGCCTAGTTAATTCATAGCTGCATTATCATTAATATTGGCTTAGCTATAGAATGGATTCATGAAATAGAGGGGTGAGTGCACTGTACCTACTTATAACCAACGAATGCAGATATATTTATAATGTTCACTACCTGATAAAGATCTCCCTGTATAAAAAGAGATTTCGATAGTAAAGATGTTAGCATCCACCCCAATTAGTGTTTTCGGGATATTCTGCTAGTTAGGAGTCAAAATGCCCAATTGCAGGATAATGCTAAATAGAACATCGTTAAAGGGTACTTCCTCATCTTTGCGGCCACTGCTTATGCTACGGAACTTACGTACTGTCTTTGTGCACCACCACCCTGTGTCTACGCCACCCTCCTGTTGACCACACCACCATCTATTACCTTTAGTAAAGTTGTGGCAAGCGGAGTGAGCCACTGAGCCCGAAGCGTGGCAAGTGAAGCAAGCCCGCGAGGGGACAATGGTTACGTAGCAGTTAAGTAGTGGCTAACGTAACTGACATAGCGGTGGCCACAAAGATAAGGAAGTACCTGTTAAAATATTTGAGCAGTGATATCCTTAAGGGGCCTATACATATGGTGATATACAGGCATTTTTTAAATGATCTCACTAGATCGCTTAGAAAATGCCCCTACGTCGGTTGATGTGTAGGGGCGCTGCGTGTTGCTATCGTGCGCAGATATTAATAGCCAGGGCCAATGTTCCCACTAGGGAACACTAGCCCTGACAAATCGCTCAGCAGCACATCACTATGCAGCGCTGTGTGCTGCTCAGAATGCTCATAATCACATCTCCCCGTGTGTAGGCCCCATTCGATTTTAGTGCATTAGCCATATAAATTTAAAATTGAGATTACTATGAAATATATTACATGTGTTTTCCATTGTATTTCAGGGTACAGGACCGTGGATGCCTTGTTACAACGCATGTTTGAGGCAGAGATACCACCAGAGGATGAAGGCCCACCAATGGAGGATATTTTAAATCTTTCACCTGATGACCTGTATATTGAAAACCCAACATACCATACAGCAGCTTAGTATTGTATGTTTTATATTGGGAACATGAATAGGAAGGAAAGGTAGCAATGGTTTGTGTAGAGAATCACTAGCTCCCCACTGCCGCTATTCAATGATGTTTTTTTTTTTTTTTTTCTAATAAGAATATTTATTTTTATAATGCAATTCTTTTATTAAAACACAATCAATGTTAAAAAAAAATGAATAATTATATGAAGACCTCAAATGAAAGGCCCAGACTGGATAAAAAGCAAATCCTTCACAAGACTTGATCTAATTATTTTCCGGAGAAGACTTGTGGAGACTGACATATTGTGGGAGGGGCTAGGCTCTATCCTCATGAGTAATGTACAAAATGGCTTTCCCACATTGTTTGTTAATTTCACAGGCAAGGTTTTCTACACTCCTCTAACACGAAACCCAGAACCTCAACACAACTGCTCTTTTTCATCTCATTCTATGCACTTCACATAGCACATTAAATGATGGTGGAGGTCACTATATTATCAGATGCATTTGGAAAACCATATTCTTACTGTAAAGAACTATAGGTAAAAATGTAACTGCCTGTAAGTGCTGAAGGTGCAGTATTTTGTGCGGTTATGCCCATTTTTGTTAAAACCTTTTTTTAAAGCAACAATCATTTGCAAGGCAAAACCAACCTGGTTCTGCTTTGGAAATGATCACGGCTTGATAAAAAGAAGTGGGCAGACTCTCAAAATCCTGTACCTTTGGTAACTTTGAGGTTGTTACATTTAGGCCCAATGGATGGAGAGAACCAGAGTTAACTAAAATGGTAAATTGTATAGTATCAAATTAAAATATTGCTGCCGTCAGGCTAGTGCATCTATAATAATTACTTGTTTAGTTGGTCAGCACTAGTTTTCATAGCTCCACATATTTCTTATTTAAAGCACTTAATGTTTACATACACATGGATTGTAGCTGTCCATGTGTTTTAAGTCCAGAATAATCCATTGGTTGAATAAGTTATTGTACTCTTGTACAAATTAGTGTGTTTGTAATATGCTGTACTGGCGGAATGACTGTCCGGTACCCACAAAGCTTCAGGGTACTTACCGCACATCCTGATATATAATTACATGTCCAATGACCGTCTTCTATCTTGGAGCTGAATTATAATAAATCTGTTGTAAAATTATTAAACAGGAAAAAAAATGTATTCAAAATAAATGGATTATTTATAAGTACATGTAGACCTGTATTTATGTCAGAACGTTAATGGTTTAATGGTTTATATTATCTGTTTGTGTAAGGTATGGGGTCATAGGGTTGACAGTCACTTGGTCAATGGTGACATGCTGTTTTTTCTTTTTTTTTTTGGTGTCTATGTTGACATGGACACTGTATAAGTGTACCGCGTCCCCTTACATGGCTCGCTGCACTTGCCATGCTATGCTCAGGACACTATTATAATCTCACTCTATGCTCACTTGGATAGTAAAGTATGAAAAACCACCTTTTATGAAAAAAAAAAAGTGAAAAACTCATGTCACCCTAATGCTTGTAGACTACTGGTTCTCAAACACTGTCCTCACACAGTTCCCGTTTTCCAGGTCACTGTCACCAACTATGAGAACCTGTTGTAGACCTAGTGACTGCATCCCGTTGGTGTGTCATGCATAATGAGAGGTAGAGCTATAGTACAGAAAATGATTTTACTGGGAGAGAGAGCTTTCCATGCAGTCTCATAAGTGGTACTTAACACACTGATATCCCCACCACCAGACCTTTTATACACTATTGCAAATGGGCAGGTATCTGTTTAGCTACTATACTGAACAGAAGTGCCAGAGTTCCTCACCCATACAGAGAATGTATACATACTCATAAGCCTACTCGAAGCAAATTCTTCAAAAGCTAGTAGATGTACTGTAGTTTCACTTATTGCAAACAGATGGCAGTGTTTTGGAGTCGCACAGACACTAGACATATATATATATATATATATATATATATATATATATATATATATATATATATATATATATATATATATATATATATATATATATAGATGATGAGACCATGCATATGACTGCTATATCTCAGCATTATGCCTGTGTTTACCTTACTGCATGCCCTGTATACAGTTTAACCCTAAATACTATTGTTGGTTAAGTTCTCTTCCATTCCACACACACAGCTAGATGTACTACACCTATTTCTGTACTGCATATACCGTCATTAAAACTAATATGCAGAATTGCAGAGAAGATGTGACCTATAATAGACTAAGGTCAGAGAGGACCTATGCACAGAATTTACGTATACAGACCCGCATGTTACCAGCCATATAAATTGCAGGTGATTGACAGCTGGTGCAAATACAACGTAATGGTTAGGACAGTCTTCAGCACTAAACGAACCAGTGGTGGCCGGCTGCTAGCTAACGTGCATCTGAAGCAGAAAGGTGGTTTCTTTTATCTTGCATATACATTGCACAATTTCAAACATTATGCCGCTTCTATCACTGGTGAAGACAAAACAAGTTGAATTGGCTGAGAATGCACAGAATGAGAGAAATCGGGGAGGATGATGTACATTAGGTGGAATGCCCACCGAGCCACCAGATGAGCTTCCAAGAGAAGTACTTCGGCAACTTCTGATTGTACTGAAATGCATTCAAGTGAGTGCCTGTGGGGCTCTTACCACACAGATAGTAGCTGAGAGATATCCAGAAGAAGAGCCTGCTCACCAGAGGGAAGTCTAAGGAGCTTAGGAAGGTAGTAGTCTTTATTTCTCCTCCATCCACTAGGTGTCACTGGAGTAACAGTGGGAATAGAAGGGTGACTACAGGGTCAATGGCACTTTAAATTTAAATGAGTGTGGCCAACTCCTCCCCTTCTACTTCCCCTCCTAGGCAGTCTTAGAATGTGCCCTCATGGGAGCTGGTCACACTCTGGCTTGCTCCAGGGCATAATGTTATAGCTTAAAAATTTACAAGATTTGCACAGAGGACAGACAGGCAGGGTCATGCTGCTGCCTGTCTGCAATGTGGGAGTTGCCCGTGGGGGGGGACGGGGACCCAGCCGCAGCTACGTTCGGCTTGCGCCCCGGTCCCTGGCTGCAGAGACCACCGTCCCTCCCTCCCCTACCGCCTCCGGCCAGCACGGCAACTCGTGTGTAGGCCTGATTCCCCCCCCCCCCCCCCCTTCCGTTAGCCGCGGAGGTCAGTTTCTAAAAAGATGGCGGTAAAGCAGGGTCCCGTTTTAAACATGGCGCCATTAAAGGGAGAGGGAGCTACCGCATGGCAGGTTCCCAATGGCCCCAGCTTCTCCCCAGTGTGACTAGAACAGCGGGCGCCCATTTTATGAATCAGGACGCAGCTGCAGGCTTCCAGGAGGCTCGCCATGCTGTGACAGTCTCCGGACGCAAGAACAGCACTCTTCTCCCGGTGTCCATATCTGCTACAGCTCCCCGAGGTTCTGTGAGCAGACAGTGGGGTTAGAGCTTGGTGAGACAGATTGGGCTGTATGCAAATTAGGCTATAGTGCCCCCTGATCTATACCATAGTGCTGTTGTTAGCCTGTGGCAGCTTCTACCTACTTTTACTGGCTCTCCTGTCCAGTGTTTCACCCTGGTTATCTCTGTACTATCATCTTGTATGTGTGAACAGTTTTTAACTTGATATATTTAACTTAATAAATATATATATATATAGACACATATATATATATATAGACACACACACTGTATTTCAATCACAGTTAATATGGCAGGAGGAAGCTCCAAAAATTTGTGCAAGAAGTGTAATACAAAACTGCTGAGGGTAGAGCTTTCAGCCTCACAGAAGGACAGAAAAACCTCCAGAACACAGCAGAGAGATTTAACTCTGGCTGTGGAAGGTTTAACAAAAGCCTTGACCCCAGAAATGGTCCAGCCCACTCTCGGGGCCAGAGCACAAGATTCTCAGCCCCCCATGTTAAAAAGACTGCTTACGCAGGTTTTAGACACTGATACGGATGAGGACATGCCAGACCTAGAGGAGGGCGAGTATGCTACTCTAGACGCTGAAGAGCAACTAGCTTTACTACCCCAGGAGCCTGAACACCCAGGGATTAGATGATCTTATTGAAATGGTAAAGTTAGCTCTGGACATTGATGACGGAGCTGCTGCTCCCAGTCGTCCCTCCCTTTTTGGTAAAAAAAACAAAACGGGCAGCATCTTTTCCTCCTTCTGAGAAATTAGATGAGCACATGGTGTTGGCATGGAAACCCCTGATAAAAACAGTGGTGAGAGCTGCTCAATCAAACTAGTAATGCCCCCAGGTGCTACAAGGGAGGGGGATTTAACCCCCAGCACACCAAAGGGCATTAGTAATGAGATTTGAAAAACCAACATAATAGAGGGTCATTCACAGATCTTAGTTACATATATTTTGCAAAAGATATGATAAGCTTCCGGGCCTCGTCAAGGCTTCTCTGATACCAGAAGTCCTACACTACATGATAACTGCGCCCAATCTGGGCCATTGAATTGTCTACTGTAAGACATGGTAACAGCACTTACCAATATATCTAAGTTAAGAGCCAGCCTATCAGGAGTTACCCCTAAATCCTCCTGGTGGCACCACAGGAACCTGCATGCCCTCCAAATGCAGGTCCCAACAAATCCTGACAAGAAATTCAAAATTTCTTACAGGCTGTTGGCATCGAACCCCTTGGCTGCTGAAGGCAGAAAAAAAGGTGGAAACGCCCCCGGTGGTTGACCCTTCTCTCACCCGTCTGTCTAAAAAGACAATTCTACTGGTACCAGGGGCCACAACTCTCCGAGATGCCTCGGACCGCAAGCTAGAGCTTATGCTTAAGTCCATTTATACAGCGGCTAGTGTAGTACAGCGTCCGGCTCAAGTCGGATGCTGGGTGAACAAGGAAATGGGGGTTTGGGATGCTCAGATTGTTACGGACCTAAATCAAGGTGCTGATGTAGAGGGCCTTTTGCAATTGGCAGAACACATTCTTGAAGCTTCAGCCTATATGGTGGAGGCCTCTAACGATGTATCCTGCATCATAGGAAACCACATCTCTGCACTCTCTATTTCAGCAAGCAGATCACTCTGGCTCAGCCAGTGGCCAGCTGATGCGGAGTCCAAGCAGGCTGTTGAGTCCCTCCCCTTTGCAGGAGATGTTTTGTTTGGGCCCGAACTTGACAAGTGGATCTCTCAGGCCACAGCAAGAAAGTCCACTTTCCTCCCTTCCACAGCCCCTCCTCCTCCTGCTCGCAGCATGTTCCAGGGGATATCATTTCAGCTTCAGCCCTCACAACAGCTACAGTTTCTGGGGTTGATCTTGGATGCAGCTCTGCCGGACGACAAGATACAGTCCCTCCAGGCCTTAATTAGCCTGGTACTCCTTACCCGGCAGCTGTCTGTACACACATGCACCAGGCTATTGGGAAAATGGTTGCCTCTTTCGAGGCGCTCCAATACAGTTGGTTCCGGTCGAGACCGTTCCAACGTTGCCTACTCCGGCAGTGGTCAGGCTTTCAGCTACACCTGCACCACAGAGTGAGGCTGTCTGTGCGGGCATGACACTCTCTACTGTGGTGGCTGAACTCAAGCAACCTCAGAGAATGGAAGAGATTCAGCATCTGGAATTGGATACTGCTCACCACAGATGCCAGCCTTCGCGGTTGGGGAGCAGTCACCCTGGATTGCCAGTTCTAGGGACGTTGGACTCCACAGGAGTCTCTCTTATCGATAAATGTACTGGAGCTCAGAGCAGTATATTATGCTCTTTTGCAGGCTCATCCCACCAGGGTACAGTCCGACAACTCCACGGCTGTTACCTATATCAACAAGCAGGACGGCACGCGCAGTTGTGCAGCCATGAAGGAGGTAAGTCGAATCCTGATCTGGGCCCAAGCTCAAGCGTTGGCCATTTCTGCAATCTTCATACCCGGCGTGGACAATTGGGAGGTCGACTTCCTAAGTACACCAAGAAGAATGGTGTCTTCATCCGCAAGTGTTTCAACGCCTGATTCGCTGGTGGGGTTGTCCTCAGGTGGACGTCATGGTGTCTCGCCACAATTACCAGTTGCCCCTGTACTTCGCTTGGACAAAGGATCCACAGGCAGTAGGAGTGAACGCTCTGGTAGCCCCTTGGCCGTTCCACTTTGTTTACATCTTCCCTCCATTCCCACTGCTACAGATGGAGTACGGGCCATCCTTGCAGGGGATGGCGCTGGCGACGCCAGCCGCCATCCCCCGCCAGCGCCATATCGATGGCGAGAAGGGGACGCACGCGCACAAGAGGAGCGCGCGTCCCCTTCCGACGGCGCTTCCATCCGTTCCCCCGGGTCCCCGACGCCTGCCCGCCCCCCCCCCCTAACCCTGTCCGTCTCCCTGAGGCGGAGACGCACGCGCGTCTCAGTATGTTCATTGGCGAGGCTGCTGGTGGATCGCCAGCGGGGACATTCTGGCGATCCACCAGCAAGGATGGCCCGTACTCCATCTGTACCTCGGGTACTGCAGCGGATCCGGAGGGAGAAGGTCACGGTCCTACTGATAGCTCCGTATTGGCCTCGCAAGTTGCGGTACACCATCCTCACGTCTCTGCTAATCAACAGACCATGGCCTCTGCTCAGTCAAGGGCCTTTCCTCTTTCCGGACTTAGGTCATCTTAATTTGATGGCGTGGCTGCTGAAAGGTCCATCCTAAGGCGCGCAGGAATTTCAAAGGCGGTTATCCCTACCATGATGAAGGCCAGAAAGGACGTTACCTCAAAACATTACCACCGCATCTGGCGGGCTTATGTGTCTTGGTGTGAGGAACGTGGTGTTTCCACTACCCTTTTTAAGAAGGCAAGACTTCTTCTCTTTTTGCAGGCAGGCTTAGCTGCGGTACCCTGAAGGTGCAGGTCTCAGCATTGTCAATCTCCTTTCAAAAACGATTTGTTCTCTTGCCAGAGGAACTTACCCTTTTTCCAGGGAGTATTGCGGCTGCAACCTCATTTCCGTCCTCCTACGGCTCCCTGGGACTTTGATCTGGTCCTTGGGTTCCTACAAACGGCATTTTATGAGCCATTAGAAGAGGTGGATCTAAAGTACCTTACATGGAAAACGGTTCTCCTCCTGGCCCTGGCCTCAGCCAGAAAGGTCTCGGATCTTGGAGCTCGTGCCGACCACCATTTTTGGTATTCCATGCTGACAGAGCGGAGCTCTGTTCTAGCCTCTCCTTCTTGCCAAATCGGTATCGGCTTTCCACATCAACCAGCCGATTGTGGTGCCGGCCTTTGTGAAGGATACTCCTGAAACTAGGACTCTTGACGTAAGAGCTCTGCGTATTTATGTGGCCAGGATGGCATCCATCGGGAAGTCGGATGCTTTGTTTGTCACATATGATCCGGTCATGCGTGGCTGGCCGGCCTCGAAACAGACGTTGTCTCGATGGATTTGTCTTACTATCCCTCAAGCTTATGTCGCTGATGCTAGACAACCTCCTATCTCCATTATGGCGCATTATACACGCTTGGTGGGAACCTCGTGGGCGGCTGCCCGTGGGGTCTCTATTCAGCAGCTCTGTAGAGCTGCCACCTGATCTGGATGTCAGACTTTTGTCTGGGTTTACCTGTTAACACCAAGCGTCCAAACTGAGAAGCTGGAGCCGCAAAGGTGTCAAAGGGGGTCATGTTTGATGGAACTTCCTGGTATGTTCTTGTGTCGTGTGTATTGCTCAGTGTTGTTTCTCACTGATATTTTCACTTTTCAATCTATAATGGTTTGATTGTTAATGTGTGTTAAACCTCCTCTTTCTTCCAGCTCCCTTCAGGCACATCTTTGGGACAGCCTAGGAAGGGAAGTAGAAGGGACCATACTCATTTAAATATAAAGTTCCTATGCTCCCTGTAGTCGCCCTTCTATTCCCACTGTTACTCCAGTGACACCTGTGGACTCGGAGAAAAAGATTTACGGTAAGTACAAAATCCCTGTTTTCCATGGCCCAGAATTGGGAGGCAGAGAGAGCCAGCAGATGACATTTTACCTCTGGACTTGAGTGAGTTCTCTAGATTCTCAAGACATGATGTTTTTTGTTTATTTCTTGTGAATATACAGAGTAGATGCACTTGATTTAGAGGCTGCTGCTGAAGGAAGAAATGCAGTTTTGTCTCCTGGCTGAGACAAAGGCAGTGGATACCTCAGTGGTTAGCATACTGGTGTCTAGAACCACCTCTTCCCTAATATGTGTCACTAGAGACAACTGGACTATGAGTAGAAGCTCTCTTTCAGGGCATGCACCTTGCTACGGATGGACAAAAAAGACACAAGAACAGCCATGCAATTGCATTGGTGTGGGAATAGATCATTTTCAATTTATGGGATCCTCTAGTGAAGTCTCATTAGGAATAAGAAGGGTACCGCTTCTACCCAGATGAGCAATATGCTTGTCATAAGGGGAAGGAGACTACCACTTAGTACATTCCTTGGCAGGGAGCAGCTAAAAACTGTGACAGTAGGAGACTGAATAAACCTATTAGGAACAGTCCAAACCTCCACGAAAAATTATGCACTTTGCGTAGACAGGAAATTCAACAAAAGCCTGTTTTTGAGGTTTGTAAACTGGAGCCTTGCTCTTAGAGGCTAGCTCCTTGTCCTCAATGAAAAGGACCAATTTAACCACTTAAAGTAAAGCCACTATATCTACCTGAGACAGGGATTTCTCCTGCACAGAGGAAAGCTCAACATTGAAAGTAACAGACATATTATCCGCAGTAGGAGAAAAACTTTAGAGCCTGATGCATTACCAGACTGGGAAGAGGTTTAGGGGGTTATTCAATATGTGCCGATATTTCCCGAAAGGAGAAATATCAGCACTCACCTATTCAATGCTGCTTTTAACAAACGGTTTTGTTGGAAACAGACATGGATTGTCGAATGCATGGCCATTTTGCAACAATCTGCTGCCGTTTTCACTGATCCACGGACTTTCCAACACTTGACAACTAGAACATTAAATTCCCACTATAGAGTTACTATCGGGGGATACGGTCACTAGGTCAAAAAGCATTAGGTCAAAATGTCGACATGGGGGTTTCCACTTATTTTTTTGAGCGGTCAGGCGGTATTTCATGCCCTACCATTCACTATGGCATGGTGGGAGAATAAACTAGAGCCATGCGAGGGGACGCTGTACTACGTTTGTGTCCATGTTGACTGTGTCAACATTCTGGACAAAAGAAAATGGAAAAACCCCATGTCACCCTAACCCATGTCGACCTAATGACCCTGTCAACCTAACCCATGTCGACCGTCCAGCTCCATGGATATAAGTTGTGTAGCACTGAATACAGAGATCTCCTCTGGACCGGATCTTGTAGGGATGGAGAGACTGGTGGAAAAAGTTCTGCATGTACATAACAAGGGAGCTCCCAACTTTCTTAGGATCTTGGAAGACAAAACAATCCCCACACACCAGGATCAATCGAAGTAACAGGGATAGTTCAATGAATATAAGGCCACACAAGTATAGAGTGGGGCCTAGAGGAGGGGGAATACAACAAACACCTTAACCCAGTGGTACCCAACGCCAGTGTTCAAGAGCGAACAGCTAACCTTTTCCAGGTCTCCTCACAGAATCACAAGTGAAGTATTTAGCTCCACCTGTGGATCATTTATAATGTACCAGTGAGTAATGACTGCACCTGTGCACCTGCTGGGTGGGCTGGAAAATGTGAACTGTTGGTAGCTCTCGAGGACTGGAGTTGGCTACCCCCTGCCTTAGCCTGTCCAGGAGAAAGACTGCATAACAAAGTAAGCCATATAAAGAGGGTATGGGGTCATTAGGTTGACTATGTCTACAGTCAAAAGATTAACACATGAAAAAGTTCAACATGGTCAAAAGGTAGATGCTGGTCATGATTTTTTTTTTTTTTTAAATAGACTTGTTCATATTTTTACCATACCACTGGGCATAGAGGGAGAATATAAATGTGCCCAAAGTATGGCAAGCGCAGTGAGCCATGCAAGGAGACACTACACTTATACGGTTGTCCATGTTGACCTATGTATGGTTGATAAAAGCAAAGGGTTGACATACTGTATGTAAACCTTTTTCATGTGTCAACCAATAGTGGTTGAGCTTGACACTATCTTCGTGGTTGCTGATCATTAGTAGGGCAAAGTACTCATACAGGACAAACAGTCACATTCAGTGCAAGCTGCGGTAGGCTGGAAGGAACTTCTCTGTATACTGTAAAAGCACTTATTTTCACGCGGCTTTAATTTTCGCGAGCCTTCCGTAATCGTGAAACTTAAAGCCGCGCAAAATATCCCCCCCCCCCCCCCTTCGGGGGTTCTATTCACAGCAGGTACAGTAGTTATTCGCAAAATTTTCAGCTCGCGAATTTATACAGTAACCGTAGAGAGTTATACAGGGATGTAGGAGCCCGGCTTTTCAGGGACTAGTTGCAGTTGGCTGAGTGGGAGCATCTTAGATGGAGGGGAAAAAGTCCAGTAGCAGAAAGCCTCCGTTAGGGACTGCTCAAGGTGAGGAGCTAACAGGAAGACTCTACTGCCCTCTACTTACAGGAGGCCCAAGGCAATGGCCACCTACTTAACAGTGCCCCTTTAACTATGCCCTGCTGTGAATAGGAAGCTGGCTAACCTGTCCCCTGTGTCTTCACCATGGTTCCCAGCGTGCTGCGGAGAATCAGCTGACCTGCTTATCTGGCAAAGGGGGGTTGGTGGAGTAGCAGTGCAGGCATCCTGTAAGATGTCTGGCACTGTCCATTCAAAAAGCAAAATAAAATAAAAGATGGTACTTGTGTATTATCACGGCTCCCACGATTTCCATCTTATGGGATCTTATACAATTTAAAATTGTATACCATTGTATATGGCATACAATGAGATGAGATTTTAAATTGTATAAGCACACTAATGGGTGCTTTCAAGGTCAATTGGCCCCCCTATAAGATTTTTAATTGTATAAGCACCCTAATGGGTGCTTACAATGTTAAATGCACCCCCACTATCAACGCCAACCCGAAGCGTGGCAAGCGCAGCGAGCCCGCGAGGGGCGGAGATACGCGTCCTCCGACCTTTTCATACCCCCACTATCCACATCGGCGTGGAGTTGATTTTATATAGTGTGGCGAGCGCAGCGAGGGGACACGTAATACTTTACATGTATTACGCGTCCGCTCGCCACGCTTCGGGCTCAGTGGCTCGCTGTGCTCGCCACACTATATAAAATCAACTCCACGCCGACATGGATAGTGGGGGTATGAAAAGGTCGGAGGACGCGTACCTCCGCCCCTCGCGGGCTCGCTGCGCTTGCCACGCTTCGGGTTGGCGTTGATAGTGGGGGTGGCGTGGGGGTGCATTTAACATTGTAAGCACCCATTAGGGTGCTTATACAATTATAAATCTTATAGGGGGGCCAATTGACCTTGAAAGCACCCATTAGTGTGCTTATACAATTTAAAATCTCATCTCATCGTATGCCATATACAATGGTATACAATTTTAAATTGTATAAGATCGGGTCCCATCGCAGCACATCTCATCTCATTGCATACCATCTTAAGCCTTATGGTATGCAATGAGATGGGATGAGATGGGAGCCGTGATAGTACACAAGTACCTAAAAGATAGACTACTAACAGCAGCCCCGGTTATAAATGTGCATAACTCCTGCTAGCACCAAACAAAAAAACTGTCCTGGCTGGGAGATTAAGCTGCTGGTCAGTCAATGTTTTCATTGTTTGATGCCCAGTCCTTCAGCACAACCTATACCCCACTGCAATCCCTGTGTACCCCTATGGGGTGATGAAGAAAGGAACAGCTAATAGGATAGACCCACCACATAATTTGGTGAGTTAAAGTAAATGGTAGGTTTAATTCCAAAAAGCAGCTAGCTGATAAATGTAATCACCAGATGTAAATAGTAGGGAACTCATCCAGCCTTTAGTTGATTAAATATTATTACAAAATTACATAAGTTTATTAAACTTAACAGCTGAACAAACAAATAAAAATTATACATTGGTGTTTTTCTTTCGGTTCTCGGTAACACTTGAGGGGCAGGACAGATAGATATGAGGGTTTGCAAATCTTATTTGCACAACCCAAGCCTGGTATTTAAAAAATAAATAAAAATCAACATTTCAAATTGTAGAGGTGATCTCTAGCAAAGCTTAGAGAGAGAGAGAACATACACAATGAGCTCGGGTCATTTTACAAGAGCTGATTGGCTGGTACTTTAAGCTGTCCAATCTTTGATAAATGTCCCTCTAGATCAGGGGTAGCCAACTCCAGTCCTCGAAAACTACCAACAGCTAACATTTTCCAGGTCTCCTCACAGAATCACAAGTGAAGTAATTAGCTCCACCTGTGGATCATTTATAATGTGTCAGTCAGTAATGAGTGCACCTGTGCCCCCCAGCTAGGTGATCTAGAAAACATGAACCGTTGGTAGCTCTTGAGGACTGGAGTTAACTACCCCTGCTCTAGATCATCAAATCTAATGGAACGTATATAGAACGTATGTACTTTGTTTCATCACATATCCATTCCAATGGAATGTGATCATCCATTATAATTTAGAGGAACAATACATTTTGTGGAGCAGGGATATAGGGTTTCCTAATCCATAACAAAGGTCATCTTAGACACAGTGTTCCTGCAGGACTATTATCGCGGCACCTACTGTTCCAATATGTCACTGCAGCCTCTGATTTGTCACTCTAACATTAGCGTACAGTAAACCCCAGTAATACAAAACAGGAGACCATAAACTAATAATGTGTATTGTACAGGTACAGCAGTTGCAAGTCAGAATGGGCAAGAAAGGTAACCAACATTATGTACATACTATATTGTAAAAATGGTGTTTTTAAGAAATGTACATTAACATTAAAACTTCGGTTTATACTACCAGATGAATTTGCTTTAAAATTGAGCTGTATTCTTGATGTTTTTGTGGAACTTGAAGACTCCAGTGATACGTGATACTCCATATTCAACATCTAAATAAAATATTCTGAAAACACAGAAAGATTCTCCTCAGCTTAAACAAAATGGAAATCAACGCCTGAGTTTCTGTCCGTTCCATTGAAAATCAGTTTCTGGAAGGCGATGAGGCGGTTGCTTTCACTGGGACCCAATGATTGGGTAGAATCTTATTTTCTTGTAGGCCGGTTTTCTAAGAGCAGAATAGAAAGTCTTTTGAGCAGGGATTTTAGCTTGCTGGAGTAGATGGTCATGAATGAGGAGGTCAGATTCTCCCGCAAAACTCCAAGGGGAGATGGACTGTGACAGTCTGGAATATTCAGTAGTGTATGGAAAAAGTCCAACCACAATTCTCCATTTGGCAATCTAAAATAATGCAAAAAACAGTTAGTCTAAATCCACAGAAACTCAAATTGTGCTATAAGCATCATGGTCATAAATTAATATATAATACAAAGCTATGGTTCCCAAACATGGTCCTCAAGGCACCCCAACAATCCAGGTTGTAGGTGTATCCTTGCTTGTGCACAGACTGAAAAATGACTGAGCATGGATATTGTTAAGACCTGGACTGTTGGGGTTCCTTGCAGACTGTTTGGAAACCACTGCTATAGAGCAGGCATGTCCAAACTGTGGCCCTCCAGCTGTTGTGAAACTCCACATCCCAGCATGCCTTTCCATAGTTTTAGCATTTCCTAATTGCAAAACCGTGGCAAAGCATGATGGGACTTGATTTCACAACAGCTGGAGGGCCATCGTTTGGAGATGCCCGCTATAGAGGATTACATTTCTGTAGAACTGACCTTTTAAAATTTCGCTCTGTCCTCCAGACTCCATATTCCTCCCGCACCTTCATGTAGGTGCCGAACAACATGCAGTAGACTGTCCCAGCCACTCCAAAGTAATCCGTCTGAAAACAGCCATCAAATAGAAGTTCTTAATATATTTACAGCTAAATTAGCAACAGCATCCAGAAATGACATTAGGAAATTGTAGTAACTAGCTAGGAGCCTCTACGTAGGAGTATCCCTTTAACATTAATTTAGTGCCGTCACCAACCCACTGCCCACCTGCCTGCTTTGCAACATGATGATCTTTACTTTTTGCATACAGCCCTACTCTGCCTCTCACACACTACCATTGGGGTCACTTCAATATTTACCTTATTTTTTAAAGAAAAGCACTGTTTTTTCAAAGACGATAACATTAAATTAAATGTTAATGTAGTAAATGCCTATACTAGCTGCAAACGTCTGGTTTTTAAAGGAATGCCTACACTGGTGTATAGAGTCCCATTTTTAGAAATCTTCACTCCGGTGTTCTAATAGTACATTGTTTTTTTCTAAGACATTAGAAGACTAATGGAAGATTAGAAAGCCCTTTGTGCAATTATGTTAGCACAGCTGAAAATGGGTTTGCTCATTAGAAAAGCTATAAAACTGGCCTTCCTTTGAGCTAGTTGCATATCTGGAGCATCACATTTGTGGGTTTGATTACACTCTTGAACTGATCTTAGAAAAGAAAGCTATTACAATGTGAGAAACTGACAAGAAACTTTCATTTCCTACAACGGTATGTACAACTCCCTTCAGAGAACAGCACAAACAGGCTCTAAACACAGGAGAAAGAAGTGGGAGGCCCTGGTGCATAACAATAATTCTATGGATGTTTCAGGGAAGTACTACATCATGAGTTGATTGTTGTATACCTGGTAGTTCCATGGTTTACTGGTAAGCATTTCAACACACTGGAATCCGGATGTGTCACATTTTGCACTGAATGCTGTTCCCTTGGGGAAGAGAGTCATATCTATACTCTGACCAAAATCTATTAGTGCCAGTCCATGTGATACAAGGTCCAGCTTGGGGGAATCATTATCAAGAAACCTTGAAAAGAAGAAAAAAAAAATAATCATAAGAGCTCAACAGTATAATATTTTACTTTATGTTAGAACGCTTCTTTCTTGGGACATGCCTGCTACAACCCAAAGACAATGTTAGCTCATTCTTGAAAACCAGTTTTTTTATTTTAATGTGCATTCCAAGATATGTTTTTGGAGGAGAAGAGTGTTTTATATCCATATGTTCACATGTAGCTGCCCTGCTTACAATCATTAGACATGCAATACAAAGAAGCACCCCCCCCCCTTTCAAAAAATAAAATAAAAAATATTTTCCCCCACAGTTTGCAATAGGACAGCACAGATGCTTGGTTGAAGCTCAAGTAGTAACTACCCCCAGGATGACTGCCATATGTAGCTTCCGCAGAGGTGGGAACAACACCTTGTAGAACTTTGATATCACAAGTGAAGATGATCAGACTACTGCTCTACAGTAGTCTCGTGCTCTGATTGGTCACTAAACTTCACCTTTTTACAACAAATACACAAACAATCCCCCAGCAGCGTTACATAAGGGGAATGCTCTGCCCCCACAAGATAAAAACAAAAATAGGAAATATATGAAAAACAGCACTAGGGACACAATTATGGATAACAATAGTTTAATATCCTATATCGATTATTGGCCAGTGACAGTTATTCAAAAGAATAAAAAGTAAATTGAAATCAAATAGATTTCACAGCCACACCCCTTTGCGCCGATCGTCAGGCGGGACATTGAATCCCGCCTGTCGCTGTCGGGCTAACCGTAAACGGGCCAGGATCACAGCTGTCGGGAGGGATCGACTGCCATGATCCTTGATTGAATACCCCCCTAAAAATCCATAGTACTTAAAAACAGAGGCCAGAATTCGGCACATTGAGAAAGTATAAAACCATTACTCAAGATATCCTTGAAGGAACAGAAGATGGATGACATGAAGAATCCTAAAGGTAGGAAATCATATCCAGACAAAAAGTCTTCCAACCTTATGGTAAATGCATGAAAAGTAAGTTTGTTGCACCCTCAGTTGTGTAAATTATGACTAACACAACATAGCTCTTTACTTTGCACATGGATGACAAAAAAAATGGGTACTTGGCAAGAGTGTTCTGGCTTAAAATACTCTGGCTGGATGATATAAAGGTTGGTGAGATTAGCTAACCTCATCTGTAACCTCTTTCAATGTGGATTTTGAGGCATTACCAATGTTAAAAAAAAAAAAACCATGAACTAGATTCACCAAGGAATAATGACTGCATTAATGAGCTGTAGCCCTAGAAGTTAGAGCAATAGGTTAGTGAGTATGATGATACCAGTAGTAGTGCAGTGGTTACCAAAAGTTTTTAAATAAGTATCAGAATTTAATGGCATCCCTAGGCCAAAGCTTTCTTACTGACAAAATCAGAAAAAAAAATGAAGTAAATTGTGTTTATATCTCATCCTTCGGGTCAGTTATGTAGTAATGGACATGGGGCCTGATTCTGGTTCACTCACAAAGCACATTGTTTGCTAATGGACAAAACCACGTGCACTGCAGGAGGGGGGGGGGGGGGCAGATGTAACATGTGCAGAGAGTTAGATTTGGGCGACTTATATAGCTTATGTGCAGTGTAAATACAGACTGCTTTATTTTTACACTGCAATATAGATATCAGTTTGAAGTACAAACTCCACCCAAATCTAACTCTGCGCATGTTACATCTGCCTCACCTGCAGTGCATATGGATTTGTCTATTAGCAAACCCAATGTGCTTTGCGAGTGGACCAGAATCGGGCCCATGATTCACTTGTTTGTCCACAATTTTCCTATTACATTGGTCAGAATTAATTTAATTGCTCTTGTACCAAAAATCCAGGGCACCCCTGCAAGTCTTTCAAGGCACCCCAGGGTGCCATGGCACACAGTTTGGGAAGCTCTGCTCTTGTGCCATAAAATGAGACTTACAATGGAAACTTTCCTTCTCCATGTCCTCTCATTTAGCTAGATGGAGAGGTAGATTGTAGAGATGCCGGAAAAGGACTGCTTCACTGCAAGATGCAAGTGCCAAAGGTGAGTTCAGCACTTTACGTTAAGACTGCAGTTTGTCATTAATGCATGCTAATACAGACTGGAGAGCATCCCCCCACCACAACCAGGTGAGGTAAAATGGATATACAGTTTTAAAAAAGGAGTTCCACAAGCTCAGGCAGCCATATTGGCCCTTGTTCTAGTTCACTCGCAAATTCCCTCTCAAATGGGCAGAACCAGAACTGCAGGTGGGGCAGATGTAACATGTGCAGAGAGAACTAGATTTTTGTGCAGGGAATATACTGACTGCTTTATTTTTACACTGCAATATAGATCTCACTTTGAAGTAAAACCACACCCAAATCTAACTCTCTCTGCACAAGTTACATCTGCCCCACCTGCGGTGCACATGGTTTTGTCCATTTGAGAAGGAATTTGCCTCTGCGAGTGAACCAGAATAAGGCCCATTATGTGTAAACGTGGTATATAGGATGGTTTCCAAAGTTAAAATCCGGTTTAAGATTAGGGGTAAAATGGAGACCTGACATGCGATGAATCCGGGTTCTGCATATGAAAGGCATTAGATAATGAGATTTTGACAGGAAAATGGGCCTGCTATTTGCTCTTAATGCATCAGAGGCCACATCTGTAGTGTTCACCCACATTTGCAGCCAGGGACAGGGTTGGGTGTAAGAGAATTATGCATCATTAGTAAGTGGATGCATGGGGTACAATGTAACCCCTCTTGCCACGCTGCAGAGTCAGCACAAGGCCATGAGCCCACCCCTCATACTGGCAGCAGCAGGAATCTTATTATAGATGCGGAAGAGTTTGCAATCGCTGATGAAAATGGAATGGTAATCAATTGATCCTGTGGTATAGCTGGCTTCCATAACACAAGTTCTGTACGTGTTTACATTCTCCTGTTCTACAACAGATCACATACAAGAAGCAAAGAATGCTGCCTAAAGGACCAACACTCACTTTTCTCCCAAAGCAAAGTTATCAGGCTTGATGTCCCCGTGGATGATGCCAATGTTATGGAGTTGTTCCACTATGTATAGTAAGTTGATGGCAAAATACATGACTAGCGGCACAGGCATCACTTTCTCGACGACCTTCTTGTAAAGATTGATGGCGTTCTAGAGAACCAAAAATAATCAAAGACGATATTAACAAGAATTAATACACTTTCAATATTTCAGATTTGAATACCCTTTTTACCAATACATCCATTTTTTGCATATAGATAAAAGGATAATACTGTTGTCCTCATAGCAATAGATCCTCCATCTTGTTGTAGCAATGAATATACTATGAGCGTCAGATGAATGGGTAACTCCTAGGGGAGGAGCCTTGACACATGACATATATGGCTGTAACGAAACCCGTGTCCCAAACAGGTGAAAGGATCTTCTGTATGGTCTGCTTGACTGATCTACCGGCTATAGAAATTCCTCAATTTGTAATGTAATATTTAACGTATGTGTCTTTATGTCCTCCTTCCGTAAAAATAAGGGTGTATTAAATATAATAGTAATTATAAATATTAATGATCTAAGATGTGTGCCAGGTATCTTTGTAATTACCAGCACTTATTGTCGCAGTTAACATATGTGATATGCAAAAGAGTACTTGGCCCATGAAGCAGTGAAGGCTATATCTTACCAGTAGTGACCCCAAGCTGAAGAGATCTCCCACCAGTACACTCCCATTCTGGAAGATATGGGCAGAGTCAAAACTGATATAGAGATGCCTCAGCTCTGGATCCATTCTCTGTGTAATCTGTGTTCCGATGTAGAACTCCCACGGCTTTGCCGGCTTCTGGACCTGGTAACAGAAACACCATTGTAAGTAGCCCAAAACCTTACGGGTTACGTTATGCCACAATAAGAAGTCTAATATTTACCTTCAGAATAACTTCTCTATTGTCGCGGATTGTAATCTCTGATGTGGATGCTTGATACACATGTGCAAAAGCGCCTTCTCCAAGTAGTTGATCAACATGAAATAGCTGGGAACCTGTAAGAGCAAACATCAAGATATAGTCATCATGGTATATGCACCGTTCTGCATGTCAATGGGAAGGAGCAGGTAGAAGCAAGTGTAGTTACAATCAGGGATCCCACAAGCCATTGCAAAAGCCTTAAATACTGCTGAATTGCACTATAGCTCCAGCTGACCTAATCCCAAGGTTTACTTCATGTTGAAAGGGCAGTGGCACTGAAGAGCAATATAATTAGGCTGGGTACATATTGGACAAGTATCGGAATGCTATATTGCCCATATTACCCAGTGTTTACCTGAGGGCTGTCCTTTCGGATGTGCTGCACCCCCAATGATCTTGGAAAATGACAGAATGCAGGTGAAAGCGGCCACGAACAGTATATCACACAATATAGCATTCAGTGTGTACGGTGTAATAAATAATTATATATATATATATATATATATATATATATATATATATATATATATATATATATATATATATATATATATATTATACACACATATATTCCATGTAGTCTAATTACCCATAGACAAGGCGGCGCTCAAAACAGACTTAATAGTAATAATAAAAGTAGTTTTAGTAAGCCGGTGTTTCAAGGCCGGATAGCCTTTCATCTGAGTGTGAGTGAAAGTGAGTGTATGAGAGAAATATAAAAAATAAAAATAAAATTAAATACAATATATTTATAATTTTTATTTTTGTTTAAGTGGTGTGTAGAATTAAAGGTACTCTCTAAAGATTTGATTAAAACTGAATTTCTAAAACTTTATTTGCATGCCATTATGACAACCCTCCATAAGGATCTTTTTTCAAGACTTCTTCACATAAATAATTACTATATTCTGATTGGACATTGCATAAAGAGGTTCTCGTGAGCAATACCCCATTAACAACATGACATGTTAGCAAGACAGAAGTTATTTCTGAAGTTAACTCTCTTTTCCAACTGTACAGTAGCTGTGTTTCGCCCTTCTAGGCATTCCAGCATGGTGGTTGAGAGAGACAGACCCTTTTTAAAAAAGCCCCAGCCAGAGCTACCATCTTCTTTAGAAAATGGGTGGTCACATGGGTATAATCTTCTGGCTGCATGACACCTTACCCTTCTCAGGCACTCTCACCATTATATTCATGATCATCATTCATTGGGAGGGGTGCACCAGAGAATGTGCTGTCCCTCTCAACATTATCAGCTTTAAATTACATTTGTTGCTACATATTCACCTGCTCAAATTTGTAATGGGTACTTGTTTCCTAGAACGGCCACACCGATGTTGATCGGGTCGGTCGGATCGCATCTCATTGCGACCAAATCGCATGCGATGCGACCGACGCGATGGTCCCAATTTTTACATTGATTGAAATGTGAATAGGGTCCCTGGGACCCTATTTTACATTGGATTCAATGTAAAAGTCTCCCCAGACCCCAATTTTAACCCCCTCAACGGCACCCCATGATTGAAGCCAACCCGAAGCGTGGCGAGCCCGCGAGGGGCGGCGGTACGCGTCCTCCGACCTTTTCATACCCCTACTATCCACGTCGGCGTGGAGTTGAGAAAATAAAGTGTGGCGAGCGCAGCGCGGCGAGCCCCGCGAGGGGACGCGTATAACTTTACAGGTATACGCGTCCGCTCGCCACGCTTCGGGCTCGGTGGCTCGCCCCGCGAGGGGACACGTATAACTTCACAGGTATACGCGTCCGCTCGCCACGCTTCGGGCTCGGTGGCTCGCCACACTTTATATTCTCAACTCCACGCCGACGTGGATAGTAGGGGTATGAAAAGGTCGGAGGACGTGTACCGCCGCCCCATGCGGGCTCGCCACGCTTCGGGTTGGCGTCAATCGTGAGGGGTGACGTTCACAATGGGGGGGGGCATATACAATGAGAAATTGGCCTTATTGGCCCATTTCCTATTTTTTCCAGATTACAATGTTAAAAATATTTTAACATGGAACCCTATGGCAAAATCGGGTGCATCGCGTCGGTCGCGTCGCGTGCCATGTTAATGCACCCGACCGACGCGATGGACCTGACTTTGCCTTTGCCGGCAAAATGGACCTGATTTCAAAGGAAATCGGGTCCATCGGGGGTAATCGTGTACCTTAAGTTAAGGTACACGATTACCCCCGATGGTGGCCGTTCTAGGAAACAAGTACCTTTGTAATGAAATTAAACTGATTGCAGGACGCAATTCACTACACAGCTGAATCTTTCCCGTAGTGGTCACACTAATCTGTTTTGATGCTACGTCCTGACCGATGTAACCCAGGATGCACCTGGTTGTTTTTTTTTTTTTTTCTGTAATGCTTGATTGCACCTTCTCCAGTGTATGACACTCTGGGGATCCACCAAAGAGCATCAAGGAGATGGGATGGCCAAAATGCTGAGCCTGGCCTCAACCTAGCCCTCAGGTGCCTAAAAATCTAAACAAAAAGGAGGGAGAACTCCTCTGGCTCCTTTCCATTCGCCCATTTTTATTCGGCCCTGGTGTCTGTCATTTCAACAGGCTTTTAAGGAGTAAAGTATAATGTACTATGCAACTTTACTATAAAGGAAATATCCTGGTCAATGAAAAAAGACAGAAGGAGCATGTAGAAAAGATACGAATCCAGTCTTTGGCATATTACATACAAACTATGTACTTGTATTAAACAGGAGACCTCGTCCTATCTACAGGTTGCTGTGAGTCTGTAGTGTATAATGATCTATTACACAACCGCTACGAACGGGAAGATTATTGATTTAGTGTATGAATAATCTATATCACAGTTTGCCACACTTACCCAGCTTTGTGTTCACCTTGGGCCTTAGAGATGGCACATTGGTTTGCCACTGGTAGTAATTGCTCAGGCAGCTAAGTGGTGTTGGCAACGAAGACAGAAGATCAGCAATCAGCTTGTCATCCCAAGCATTGCTAACTATTACTTGCTCTGCAAAAATAAACCATAGTTCTGACAGTTACAAATGTTATTATGTACTGTAATTGTATACAGATTCCACAAATTTAAAAATCCTAAGCAACCAATTGCACCTGGTGCCGCCATTTACCGACTGATTCATTGCAACTACTTTACTCATTCTAGCATATTTCTATATATACCCGACACTGGGGTTTATTCTAGTTCATTCTTTCTGACAAAATCCTTCTTAGATGGACAAAACCATGTGCACTGCAGGGGGGCAGATGTAACATGTGCAGAGAGAATTCGATTTGGGTGAGTTTTTTTGTTTCTGTGCAGGGAAAATACTGACAGCATGATTTTACACTGCAATATAGATCTCACTTTGAAGAAAAACCCCACCCAAATCTAATTCTCTCTGCACAAGTTACATCTGCCCCACCCGCAGTGCACATGGTTTTGTCCATCTAAGAAGGATTTTGTCAGAAAGAATGAACTAGAATAACCCCCACTGTGAGGAAAATTAAGCTGCAACTACTAAATGGCTAACCTTAAACCTCTATAATACACCCAAATCCATACCTGGTTTCTGAATGGTCACCTCTGGTTCTTCTTCCTCATCATCCACACATATATTGAATGGTTGTGCGGTCACACCCCAGGGATCTTCAATGTTCGATTCAATGCATTGTAAGGTGTCTGAGAGTTTACATGATTCTAGGCGCTTTCCAGTGAGCTCCACCTCATCCGCCTGCAGCTTGGCCTGTGTACTCTGTGCGGGAAACTCGCTGTACGAGGAAGCCGTAGGGACACACTCCGCTAGTTTAGACTGCTCTGGACTTTGCTCTTGGATAGGACTACCAATACAAAATTTGAAAACAGCAGGTATAAATAGTACAGTATTACGGTTGTGCCTATCACATACAATTTCTGATTACCGTGGCTATAACCAATTGAAAAAAAAGAAAATTGGGAGACTTTTTACTTAACCCTTGGAGTTTCAAGGGAATTTGTCAAAAAAAAAAAAAAAAAAAAATGATTTTCTATATAACATTTTTTGGGTTGGATTTATATAAGAAATGTGAGCAACGCTGGCATTTTTAGTGGATATTTTGTGCATCTCTCAGATGTTGACGCTGAAAGGGTTAAAAAAACAGCAAGAAATGTAAAGTGTGTGTGTGGGAGGGGGGGGGTTCATATATATCACTGTCCTAAAGAACAAATAATTGTTCCTAATGGTTTTTCAATATAAGGTTTTTCTAACGTTTGCATTTTTTATATTAAATGCTATATCTTGAAAAGGCAAAATTGACAAAAGTGCAAGTCTACGTTCAAATCGAATTTGCAGCTGTGTAAAAGGGATACTCAACCCTTTAAATACAAAAAAAGGTACTTGTTTCCTAGCACGGCGCCCATTGCATGCCATCGTGTACCTTATTTAATGGTGTGCGATGCTTGTACAATATTGCATAGCATCGCATGCCAGCAAATGGGATGCGATTTTTAATTGTACAAGCACCCATGCCATGAGATGTGATGGGTGTTTACAATGAGATGTAACCCCCAGTATCCACGCCATCCCGAAGCGTGGCGAGCGCAGCGAGCCCCACGAGGGGCAGCGGTACACGTCCTCCGACCTTTTCATACCCCCACTATCCACGTCGGCGTGGAGTTTATGTTATATAGTGTGGCGAGCACCGCAAGCCCCGTGGAATACATGTAAAGTAATCCGTGTCCCCTCGCGGGGCTCGCCACACTATCAAGGTCGGAGGACGCGTACCGCTGCGCTCACCACACTTTGGGATGGCTTGGATACTGGGGGTTACATCTCATTGTAAGCACACATTTCATGGCATGGGTGCTTGTACAATTTAAATGGAATTGCATCGCATGCAGCTATATTCCAGGGGGATGTGATGCGATGAGTTTTGTAGGAGCCCATACGATGGAAATCTTGGGCGCCGTTCTAGGAAACAAGTACCCAAAAAACAAATATATACAGAAAACAGCGCTTTTGGATTTCACACACTTGGAATTGACATAAAATAAATATTCTATGTAAAATCCAAAAGCGCTATTTTCTGTATACCGTATAATGCTATAACTTGTTTGTAGGGGTATGTTCAAATTTGTTCAATTCGTATAAAATATTAAAAAGACATAGCTTACAAAAACAACTGCCAATGTTTAACACATCTGTCCCATCCATACAACTGCCCCAAATGCCTATCAAACGTGTTAACCTTTTATTCCGCACTTTGCAGACTATAATATAATTGCTTCGTTTAGCTAATTGAAAACTTCTAATTGACTAACTGATCATGGGGGTAGGAGTGTCCAAGGGGTTTGAAATCATGTCCCAGCATTTTCCGTAACTGCGAACAATTGAATATGCCCCATAGTACTCCAATAAGTAACGTTAGACATTTCAGAACCATTCATTCTTCCGTACACCCAATGTACAATACCTGAGTTTCCTGATTTTTGATGCCTGTACGATTTTGTCCTCCGAAAAGTCAAAACCCATCTGACAGCCCTTATCTTGATCTGCAGCAATTACATTTTCTAACAAGGAAAATAAACATGGGAGTTGTACAGCAAATAAAAATCATAGTGCTGCCATCATAATTTGCCATTAGTAAAGACTTGTGATTAAAACAGGATTTGTATACTTCTGTTAAATCATTTCTCTGCGGGACAATGGACCATGGGGTTGTAGAGACTCTATAAAGGTGATTGGTACTTATACATAGAGCAGCTTTGTTAATACAAGAGACTCCTGTTTTAGCGCCATTGATTCAAGTGGTTCAAACGGATGATATTGAAATGCATTCATCAATTAATTCAAGTCCCTAGGAGCCAGTGGAGGACCACCGTGGACAAACGTGTTACACCCCACAAAAAAGTCTGCATTACTGGGAAGAGTGGCAAACTCAATTTTAATTGGCTATTCAGAGGATCATTTCAAAAATAGGAGTATACAAATTGGAAACCACCTCTCCATACACCAAGAAACAGAAGCCTTCCAGACCCTATGACAGTAACTTACAGATACAGCAGGGTTTATTTATGAAGATGTTGATATGGGCAACCAAATCATCTTCTAGAATGTGCTAAATAAATGGAAGGAAGTAGAATCTAAAAGGGGAATACAAATTTTCTAGATGTGCCGAGACCATTGGCTGCATCACTGGCTCTGGCAGAGCGATTACACAGGACATCCCGAGTAACCAGAGAATTCCTCAGATATCGGCTGATCCGATGCATCAGAGGATCACAAGAACAGTGGTAGGATATTCTGGCATTAACGCCCACTGCTGATGTAAACCCAAGTACAGCGGATTTGCGGTTCTCGATGTGGACCATCCGTAGCACCAGCCACACAAACGAATACCACTTTCACACAGAAAATTAAATACCCGGGTGAAGCAGTTCCACCTGGGAATTTCATTAAATACACGGGTCCTTTTTTTGTGTGAAAGGGCACACCCGTGTCGTAAATGACCCGGGTTGACCCTTTCACACAAAATAAATACCTGTGTTATTCAGCAAATTACCGGGTAGAAATTTTCAACACGGTAATTTGCTCTTCTGTGTGAAGGAGGGTCAGGCTGCTCCCGGCAAAATGACACGGCATTTGAAATGCTGTGTATTTGCTGGGTTTTTCAGACTTTTCTGTCTGAAAGGGGTATTACATAGCATTTGACAGTTTGTACCTATAAAACGAATGGTATGCTCGCGACAGCATCTAGGTAGAGCAGTCAAAAGATCGACCAATTTTGAAAAACAGTCGACATGCATTACTTAAAAAAAAATGTTGACACAAATATAAAAGTCATCATGGGTTTTTCATAAAAAAAATTTGTAAACCGATTTGTTCATACTTAACCATGCCAGTGGGCATAGAGGGAGAATAGAAGTGTGCTGAGGGCACACTCGCTGCGCTTGTCATACAAGGGGACACGGTACACTTATACAGTGTCCGTGACGACCTATTACAGACACCTAAAACCGTGAAAAACTCATGTTGACATTTGCTTGTTGACGTAGACACTGTCGACCTAATGATTCACACCCTTAATGAATAGCACCTCTACTAGAGGGTCCAACAAAGATAAGCGGGGTCACTATAACAAATGAGGTGGAGGGGCAGTTCCCTTCACGGTCATCCTGGCGTCGTACAGCTGGGCCATGGATAAACTAGGCTGAATGCGTCAGACCTGTGGCAAATATTGCGAGCGCCTGTGACAGCTGAAACCTTGGAAATAAAAAGGAAGAACAAACCACCTTGAGGTACTGGATTTAAATTGCCACATGGCATTTAAATGGAGAATCTACATCCACATGGTTCAGGGTCACCTTGGTGTATGAATGAGAAATTCTATATCGTACCTATGTAACATTCGTTTTAAATATGTCTTGTACATCCTGCATGCAAACTATACCACAGGAAGCTCAAGCAGTACAATATGGCGTATAACCCAAAAAACTATTTGGGGTCAATCCAATCACCTGTGAAGTGGGTGGGTTACTGTTGTCAGCATTTGCACACCACTGCAACCGCAACACAATTCACAGCCCCTCCTTCCACAGCTGGTTCTTTCCCTGGCCTTATGGAGTCTTGCACACTGCCTTATGTGGCTGCTCTATATGTGCGGCACTTACTGACACCACTTTGCAGCTGTGTGTAATTGGATGGACCCCCTGTCCTAGAAGACCTAAAAAAAAAAGTAAGGACTTGCTACCTTTATCCTCCAGGATCTGCCAGTCTTGATTGGGTGTCTTGCTGTTGGAAGGAGTGGATGCAAGTCGAGCAGCCAGTGCGAAGTCTGTTGTGCTGTTTGGGCTAGGGGCCAAAGTTTTGTTAGAGCGTACAGCCCAAATGGTGCAGTCCTCTACCGGTGATCCAGTTCCTTGGCCCTCCTGCTAAGAGTTACCTTATGTTATATGCATTCACTAGTTCTTCACAAACTACATTGTTCAGGCATCAGACCTATGGGGTGGTATTCAATTGTTATATCACGCCCGATCTCCTGTCTAAAGTGATGGGACATCATGGAACAACATTCAATTTATCTATTTTTTTCTTTTGTGCATATTGCCCTCCATATGGTCAGCCAACCATTCATGCATTTCAGCTCACCACCTCCTGGGATAGCGAGTTGAAATTCTGGTGAAAAAAACAGAATACCACCCATGGGCCTATGGAGTTGAACACGTTTTTTTTTTTTAAAGCCACCAAAAAATAGGAATTTAATACCTACCGGTAATTCCTTTTCACGTAGTCCTTATGGGATACTGGGAATGGTCTTAAGACATTGGGTATTAGAGGGTATCCGCAGGAGACAGGCACATCTATAACTTTGAAGCTGGGTGTACTGGCTCCTCCCCTCTGATTCCCCTCCCAGGAACCAGTTAATGGAAAAACTGTGCCCGAAGGAGAATGTACATATGAGAGGAATAACATATATGTCACCTATGTAAACATAAGTGTGAATAGTGTGGTGAGATTTATGCCAGCACACCCGCATTCATACAAAACAATAAACAACTATAATACCACCAACTGGGTGGATTTTCTTTAACAAGGTCACTGAACTAGACCCTTGAACCAGAAGACCATAAGGTGAACTTCTGAACTTAAACAGCAGAATAAGCTGCAGCCAGACCCCCGCACGGGGCGGGCGCCCAGTATCCCATAAGGACTACGTGAAAAGGAATTACCGGTAGGTATTAAATTCCTATTTTCACTAACGTCCTTGATGGGATACTGGGAATGGTCTTAAGACATTGGGGATGTCCCAAAGCTTCCAGAAAGGGAGGGTACGTGCGGAGACTGCTGCAGTACTGCCTGCCCAAACTGGGTATCTTCTTGGGCCAAGGCATCAAACTTGTAAAATTTTACAAAGGTGTGTTGCCCCGACCATGTAGCAGCTCTACAGAGTTGCAGAGCTGACACACCCCGAGCAGCCGCCCAGGATGCGCCCACCGATCTGGTGGAATGAGCCTTTAAAACCGGAGGGGTCGGCATGCCTGCCGTCACATAGGCTTGTTGAATTGTAGTCCTAATCCATCTAGCAATGGACTGCTTAGATGCAGGGTGTCCCTTCTTTTGTGCGTCATACAGAATAAATAGACAATCTGTCTTCCTGATTCTTAACGTCCTCTGGACATACACACGCAAGACACGCACCACATCCAGGGATACCGGAATATCCGGCGAACCAGATGCAGACGGGACCACAATTGGCTGATTTAGGTGAAAGGAAGAAATCACCTTGGGAAGAAAACGCGGGTTTGTTCTCAACTCCGCTCTATCTGAGTGGAAAATCAGATAAGGACTTTTACAGGAAAGGGCTCCCAATTCCGACACTCTCCTAGCCGAGGCTAGGGCCAAAAGGACCACTGCCTTCCAGGTGATATACCTCAACTCAATTGACTCCAATGGTTCAAACCAGGAGGATTGAAGGAAGTTTAGAACAACGTCCAAACTCCAAGGAGGTGTAGGAGGTACAAAAGGAGGCTGGATGTGAAGCACTCCCTGAAGGAAGGTCTGTACTTCCGGGATGACAGCCAATTTTCTTTGGAAGAATATGGACAGGGCCGAAATCTGTACTTTTAGTGAGCCCAGACGAAGACCCAAATCCAATCCCGCTTGTAAGAAGCACAACAACCTATTCAGGTTGAATTTTGCAGGGGGAACCTTCTGTTCCTCACACCAACCCACGTACTTTCTCCAGATCTTGTAGTAGTGCGTGTTTGTCACCGGCTTTCTGGCCTGAATCATCGTGGTGATAACTGATGAATGCAGACCCTTCTGAGCTAAGATTTTCCGCTCAGCCTCCACGCCGACAAACGTAGCCGCCCTAAATCTTGGAAGACGCAAGGGCCCTGTGTGAGAAGATCTCTCCTTAGAGGCAGAGGCCAAGGATCCTCGATCAGCAGGCTCTGTAGGTCCGAGAACCAAGCCCTTCTTGGCCAGTCCGGAGCCACAAGAATGGCTTCCACTCCCTGACTTCGAACCCTTTTTAGAACTCTTGTCAGCAGTGGTATGGGTGGAAACAGGTACACCAAGGGAAACACCCATGGAATTGTCAGGGCGTCTATTGCCACTGCGCTGGGATCCCTGGTCCTTGTGCAGTACATGGGGACTTTGTGGTTTAACCGGGATGCCATCAGATCTATCGATGGCTGGCCCCAACGGTCCACAATTGCTGCAAACACCTGTGAATTCAGGCTCCATTCCCCGGGGTGGAGGGCGTGACGACTTAGGAAGTCCGCCTCCCAATTGTCCACACCCGGGATAAAGATGGCCGACAGAGCCACCACGTACGTTTCCGCCCAGGTCAGGATCTTGGAAGCTTCCTTCATGCAAGTCCTGCTTTTTGTGCCTCCCTGGCGATTTATGTAGGCCACAGTTGTGGCATTGTCGGACTGTATCTGGAGCGCCCGACCTTGGAGGAGATCCTGGGCTTGTAACACTGCATAGTATACAGCTCTCAGCTCCAGGATATTGATGTGGAGTCTCGCTTCCCACCGAGTCCACTGACCTTGAAAGGTTCTGTCCATGGTCACAGCACCCCATCCCTGCAGACTCGCATCTGTCGTGAGTCGCACCCAATCCTGGATGCCAAATCTCCGACCTGCAAGCAGGTTCGACTCCTGAGTCCACCATAGAAGGGACTGCCGGGACTGATGCGACAGAGAAATCCTCTTGTACATCAGGAGATGAGAGCCCGACCATTTTTCCAACAGATCCAGTTGGAACACCCTGGTGTGAAAGCGTCCGAACTGAATGGCCTCGAATGTGGCCACCATCCTGCCCAATAGCTGGATGCATTGGTGAACCGACACCTGAGGCTTTGCCAAAATCACCATCACCAGGGATTGTATGGCTTCCATCTTCTCCCGAGGGAGGAAAATCCTTTTCAACTCTGTATCCAGGAACATTCCTAGAAAGAGGATACGACGCGACGGCGTCAGGGAGGACTTGGGGATATTTAGGATCCACCCATGCTCGGATAAAATCTGCCTGGTCTTTGCTATATCCTGCAGCAGGACCTGTTCCGACCTTGCTTTGATCAGCAAGTCGTCCAGGTAAGGGATAATGTTGACACCCGACCTCCTGAGCAGTACCATCATTTCTGCCATCACCTTCGTGAACACACGCGGCGCTGATGACAGGCCGAATGGCAGCGCTCTGAATTGAAAGTGCAGATCTTTCAGCGCAAACCTCAGGAAAGCCTGATGTGGACCCCAAATTGGTATGTGGAGGTAGGCGTCCTTTACATCCAGCGATGCTAAGAACTCTCCCTCCTCCAGGGTTGCTATTACTGCCCGGAGGGACTCCATCTTGAATTTGTAAACCCTTAAAAAAGGGTTTAGAGACTTTAAATTTAAAATGGGGCGCACCGAGCCGTCCGGCTTCGGCACGAGGAACAGATTGGAGTAGTAACCCCTTCCTTGTTCCTGCAATGGGACAGGTGTGATAACCCGTGACGTCAGCAGGCGTTGTATTGCCTGCTGCAGGTTCACTCGGTCTGCCTGTAGAGCCGGCAGACCTGATTTGAAGAACCTGTGAGGGGGAGGTTTTTCGAATTCCAGCCTGTAGCCGTTGGTAATAAGATCTCTCACCCAGGAATCCAGGTGAGAGACTGACCATACTTGGCTGAAAGCTGACAGGCGACCCCCCACCTCGCAAGTGACTCCAGGGTCGGAACCCGAGTCATGCTGCCGGCTTAGAGGCGGAGGCATTAGCGGCACGATCCTGAGATCCTGTGCTGGCGGGCTTCCTGAACCTGCCACGGCCCCCTCTGGTGGCCGAGCTGGAGCCTCTCGCCCTCTGCCTGGGCCTGGAAGGCCGAAAGGACTGAGAAGCCTGAAAGGACTGGGACGTATGGCCCTGAAAGGGACGTTTTGCGTGAGTGGAAGCCGTCGGCAGAAAAGTCGACTTGCCGGCTGTAGCCTTGGATATAAGGTCGTCAAGTTCGCTACCAAATAACTTTTCTCCCTTAAAAGGCAAACTTTCCACGCTACGTTTAGACTCTGGATCAGCTACCCACTGTCTTAACCAGAGGGCCCTGCGGCCTGAAACCGCCATTGCGGAAGAGCGAGCATTTATAGCTCCAAGCTCCTTCTGCGTGTCACACAGGATCTTTGCAGTATCCTGGATATGGCGAAGTCTCTCTCCGACCTGCGCCATTGACATATCGGCCAGCATGCCTTCCTGGATTTGAGAAGCCCATGTATAAATGGACTTGGCCATCCAACAACTGGCGAGGACAGGTCTCTGAGACGCCCCACTCGCAGTGTACATGGACTTAAGGGTAGTATCCAGTTTTTTGTCTGTACTATCCTTGAGTGTTGCTGCCCCTGGGACGGGGAGAACCACCTTCTTGGACAGTCTGGACACTGATGCATCCACAACCGGAGGCTCTTCCCACACCGCTCTAGTGGCGGGATCAAAGGGAAAATTGGACTTAAACCTTTTAGACAGTTGGAAACGCTTTTCAGGTTGTTTCCAAGCCTCCTTAAACGTCTCATCAAGGTCAACTTGTTCAGGATAAACAATTTGCTGTTTCCTTTGGGACCCAAAGAACGGGTCACCTTCCTGCATGTCAGCTAAAGGAAGGTCTAACACTTCTCTTATTGCTGTAATAAGAGGTTCTGGGCCTCTAAGAGATGACTGTGAATCAGGGATCAGAGCCCCGTCGTCCACATTATCATCTGTGTCGTCACCCGCCTGTAGATCATCATCTGAATCAGGCAACATGGCGGTCGCAGCACGCTTCCGTGACTGGCCCGTGGTGGTGCTTATATTATCCACCCGTGCGGCTAAAACTGTTAAGTCCTGCTGCACCTGTTTGGTCTGCATTGTATTTGCAGCCAATTGTGTTGACACTGCCTGCAGCATGGTTTTAATGCCTGCCGCCCATTCAGGCTCCTGTGAGTCTGATTGAGGATTAATCTGGGATGAACCCCCTGTCCCACTCGTTTGAGTGGACATGCATTCCTCACAAGTAATTTGTGAGGTGGATTTAGGCACAAACTTGCTGCTGCAAATGAGACAGGTTAACTTCCTCACCATGTTGAAGGAATGAGTAACCTTTCTTCCACAAACACACCACAATCACAATGAAATAAATATGTATATATTCAGTGTGCAGTGTATAGTAGCTATATATGTGTGAGCTCTATCACTGGAAGTGTGTAGCTTAACAAGCACGTGGGGGAGCGCTCAGATTACACTGAGGAGACCAGCACACCCTGTACAACCTGAACTCCTATTTAGGAGTTGGTAACACGCATAAACACAGAACAGTGTGATCAATTAAGCGATCTTAGCGCTAAATACACTTGCTGTTTTCTGCAGATTTCCTCTGTCCAACACCTCACCGCTGAGGAGTGTATCTGGAGACAGTAATGGCGCCCAGGGAGAAGCAGGAAGTAGTGTATGCGCGCTCAGAGCTCTGGCCTCGCTCCGCTGAAGCCCCGCCCCCCTGTGATGGCGCAGGGGCTTCACTGATCTTTATACTGGCGCTGGCTGTCAGTTTTAATGGCGCCCTTACACTGAACAGCGTTTTATAGTGGGATCTGCCCTGGTAGCCCAGGGACTGTCACCCGCAGCCAGTTTGTGACAGGGGGTCTGCGCAGCCCCTGTGCAGGGTACCGCGTCTGCCGCCGCCGCCATCTTGCCGCACAATGAGCCGGGGTACCCCACTGTGGGGACCCCGGTTTCTACTCACCACAGACGTCTTCGGACTGTGTCAGGAGTGTGCGGCATGCTGGGGGTGAGTATCACTGCAGCGCAATGCCCGTGAGTACAAACACCCTCTCAGGACAGTGGTCCTGCAGCAGGGACAGCTCGGTACCTTAAGAGGCCTGCAGCTGAACCCTCCTCAACTGACTCCCACGAAGCAGGGATACTGTGAAGTCCAACACAGTAACCCCAAAATAATAAAAGAAAATAAACTGAAGACAAACTCTCTGGAGCTCCAGCAGTGTGCATCCTCTCCTGAGGGCACATTTTTCTAAACTGGTTCCTGGGAGGGGAATCAGAGGGGAGGAGCCAGTACACCCAGCTTCAAAGTTATAGATGTGCCTGTCTCCTGCGGATACCCTCTAATACCCAATGTCTTAAGACCATTCCCAGTATCCCATCAAGGACGTTAGTGAAATAATTGCTGCTGGTATTCAAAGTAACCTTCAGCCAGTATATTTATCCCTATATTAGTATTTAAGAGGGAACAGAAAGAACTCTACAAATAAAGGCCAGTGCAAATGGTAGAAAGGGACTGCCACCATTTTTTGGTTTTCCATAAGTTATGAATCAACATATGTTAGCATACCAGAACTATTTTTATATCGCAGTGCATTCAGGCATTAATAATGGACTTGTAGATGCACTTTCCGAAGAGTTACAGGAAACTAACACTTGTTTTAAAGCTTATTAGTAGCTGGAACTGGTCATTAAGCGATAAGTGGATTTTTTTTCCCACACAAACAATAAACAACTTTACATAATCATCAACTAGTATAAGCAGATTCACAAAGCAAAAGATGCCAGGGTTTTGTGTGGATAAATCTATACATACAGAACATAGCACATAAACAACATCATCAACAACAATAAAATCATACAGAACATATCACATTAAAAAAATAATAATAATAATCATCATGTAGGAAGAATAACTGACCGGAAACTGTACAGAATAGAACATACAAAAGGAGGGATACACAGTGCAGCAATAGACACAAATAACAGGTGGGGGATTGTGTACCAAAGTACGCCTGGAGAATTTATAAGGGGCACCGACTATCAGATTTGAGAAGGGCATTGGCTCTTGAGAGACTGCTCATAAGAAATTGCTGCATTACCCAAACCCACCCTAGAACAGTATAAAGGGTCACATGCAGCCATCCAGGGAACACGGTCTCTAGTTAACCACATAAAGCTGTAAATAGGAGTTTACAGAGTCAACAGCACATACCAGGCATATAAAAGGGTTAGATAAAAGGTATCCTAATACCAGTCCTACCCATACATTTCCCAATCAGAGACCAGAACGAGAAAACTTGAGGGCTGGACCAGAGCAGGTGCCAGAAATCAACCCCAGATGCTCCACATGTGGCACAGGAATCAGAAGTCAACTGCCAAACCGAGATCCAGTGAACTCTATAATGTACAGAGTGCCCCAGTCCACCTTACATAATCGCCTAAGGGAACGCAGATCACCAACCAGAATCATATTATATTGAAGAATATACCAAATATATAGGACTTCCAGCTGGACAAGGCAGGGAACGCAGATATAGTGGGGAAAGCACTCCCACACTATGCAGAGATTATGCGTGAATCACAAATACCTATAAAATCGGTTTATAAGGTCACAAACCAGGCTACGCTGAGCAAAGGATTGCATTATCCCATTCTTATATACATAACCCACAGTATCCAAGCCTTGTGACTGCCATGAGGACTTCCCTTCAAGAGTGCGGAATTCAGATATTGTTGTTCAATAGTGGACAGCCACTGCTGCAGACAGACCAACTTTGTGTCCCAGTGCGTGATAATCAGGACAACAAGAGAGTACAGATGAGTGGGTTCTGTTTTACTTGGTTCTCATCGCCAAATGATCACAATTTTGGATTTTTACGACTGGCTGTCACGTGCTTGAGATCCAAGTAAAAACAAACCCGCTCAGCTCTACAAGAAAGCAGAGACATTCCTCAACTAAAAATAGGATTTTAATACCTACCGGTAAATCCTTTTCTCGAAGTTCTTATGGGATACAGGGAGTCGTTCATAACGATGGGGAAAAGAGCTTATCCGAAGGAGACAGGCACATATAAAAATTTATACAGGGTGTACTGGCTCCTCCCCTCTGCTCCCCTCCCTCTAGCTTCAGTTAAGTGAACTGTGCCGAAGGAGAAGAACAATATAAGAGGAATATGTGTATATTTACCGTGGTGAGATTCATCCAGCACACCCAACATTCAACATAACAGACCACATTAGCAACCCCATAACCTGGGAAGTCTAAGGGCCTAAGAACATGTCAACATGACAACTATTTTGAACTGTGTTCCAACTGGAACAATGCATAGAATAATCACCTAAGTGACCATGTACACTCGTGAACCTTTAAGGTACACTATGTAAGATTAAGTTACCTAGGTAACCTACACCCTATGTCCGCCAGGAACAAGAAGGGTAGCAGAAGGACCCAGAATTGGTCCATATCTCACAAAGTGAGCAAGGCAAACCTCCGCACAGAGGCGGGTGCCCTGTATCCCATAAGAACTTCGAGAAAAGGATTTACCGGTAGGTATTAAAATCCTATTTTCTCTATCATTCTTATGGGATACAGGGAGTCGTTCATAACGATGGGGATATACCAAAGATATCAGAACGGGCGGGATTGTGCGGAACCTATTGCCGCAGCACCGCTTGCCCAAACTGAGTATCCTCAGTGGCCAGAGCATCAAACTTATAAAATTTGACAAAAGTGTGTTGGCCAGACCATGTGGCTGCTCTACACAATTGTAAGGCCGAAACTCCTCGGGTAGCCGCCCAGGATGTCCCCACGGAACGAGTAGAGTGAGCTTTCACCCCAACAGGCATAGGCAGCTTTGCTACCGCATAAGCCTGTTTAATGGTTGCACATATCCATCGTGCAATAGACTGCTTGGAAGCAGGACGTCCAATCTTTTGGGCATCATAAAGGACGAAAAGTCCATCAGTTTTTCGAATCCTTGCTGTTCTCCTGATGTAGACACGGAGAATCCTTACTACGTCCAAGGACGTCGGCACCTCAGAATGAGGCCCACCAGCAGGAACCACAATTGGCTGGTTCACATGGAACGCAGACACCACTTTGGGCAGAAAACGCGGGTTAGTACGTAATTCTGCCCTGTCCTCAAAGAATATCAAATAAGGACTCTTGCAAGTCAACGCCCCTAGCTCCGAGACCCTCCTAGCCGAAGCTAGGGCCAGTAAGACCACTGTCTTCCAGGTTAAATATTTCAGGTCAATTTCCTCCAAGGGCTCAAACCAGGAGGATCTAAGGAACTTCAGCACAACATCCAAGTCCCACGGTGGAGTAGGGGCCACAAAAGGAGGTTGTATGTGCAATACTCCTTGCAGAAATGTCTGCACTTCAGGAATATTAGCCAGTTTCCTCTGGAAGAAAACTGATAACGCAGATACCTGCACCTTCAAAGAGCCTAGGCGTAGGCCGAGATCCAGACCAGCTTGAAGAAAGCTAAGAAATCTTTCAAGTCTGAACTCTGATGGAGAAAACTTTCTCTGTTCGCACCAACCCACATATCTTTTCCAGATATGGTGGTAATGTGCAGCTGTTACCGGTTTCCTTGCACTTGTCATAGTTCTGATGACCGAAGTGTGAAACCCCTTCTGAGTCAGGATCTGCCGTTCAACTTCCAGGCCGTCAAACGCAGCTGTTCCAAGGCCTGGAAGACGCACGGTCCTTGCATGAGTAGATCTCTTTGCAGGGGTAGGCGCCACGAGTCCCTTTGTAGACTTAGAAGTTCCGGGTACCACGTTCTTCGTGGCCAGTCTGGGGCCACCAGAATAACCTCGGTTCCTTCTCTTCTTATCTTCCTTAGCACCCGAGCCACTAGGGGAATCGGTGGGAAGACATAGACCAGGCTGTTGAACGTCCACGGTATGGAGAGGGCGTCCACTCCTTCTGCCTGAGGGTCTCTTGCCCTCGAGAAGTACCTGGATACTTTCCAGTTGTTTCTTGATGCCATCAAGTCTACCAGTGGGGTCCCCCACCGAGCCACCAGAGAATTGAATACCTGGTGGTGTAGACTCCATTCCCCGGGGTGGAGCTCGTGGCGACTGAGGAAGTCTGCTTCCCAGTTGTCCACCCCGGGTATGAAGATGGCCGAGAGCGCTTGGCAATGCCTCTCTGCCCAGGACAGGATCTTCGATGCTTCCCTCATACAGGGCCTGCTCTTGGTCCCGCCCTGTCTGTTCAGGAATGCCACCGTGGTGGCGTTGTCTGATTGTATACGGACCGCCTGACCGCAGAGGAGAGGGCCCGCCTTCAGAAGTGCGTAATACACAGCACGTAACTCCAGGCTGTTGATATGGAGGCGTGTTTCCCATAGGGTCCACTTGCCCTGAAAGGACTGACCCATGGTCACTGCCCCCCATCCCGTGAGGCTTGCATCCGTGGTGACTAAGACCCAATCCTGGATGCCAATCCGACGCCCTGCCAGCAGGTTGGGCGTGTGGAGCCACCACTGTAGTGACAGCCTGGTCCGAGATGACAACGCAATGCGCCGGTGCATCTGATGGTGTGAACCGGACCACTTCGCTAGGAGATCGAGCTGGAAAATCCTGCTGTGAAACCTCCCGAATTGGAGAGCCTCGAAAGAGGCGACCATCTTTCCCAATAGGACAATGCACTGGTGTACTGTCACCTGGGGGGTCCTTAGCAAGTCTGTGACCAGCCGCTGGATGTCCAACACCTTGTCCTGTGGCAGGGACACTCTCATGAGAGCTGTGTCCATCACCATGCCCAGGAACTGGAGTCTCTGTGAAGGGATCAGAGAAGACTTTGCCAGATTCAGGAGCCAACCATGGCCCGACAGGGTCTGTATGGTAACTTGTAGAGCTGTCTGTAGTTCCTGTGGCGACCGCGCCTTTACCAACAGGTCGTCCAAGTATGGTATCACGCAGATACCCTTTTTTCTTAAAACCACCATCATCTCCGCCATCACCTTGGTGAATATGCGCGGGGCTGAGGACAAGCCGAATGGCAGTGCGCGAAACTGATAGTGCTCGTTTAACAGCGCAAACCTCAGGTATTTCTGATGAGGGGGCCATATTGGGATGTGAAGGTAGGCGTCCTTCACATCTAGGGACGCCAAGAACTCCCCCTCCTCCAGTGCCGCTATCACGGCCCGCAAGGACTCCATCTTGAATTTGGTTACTTTCAAGAAGGGATTCAGGGATTTTAAGTTCAGAATTGGGCGCACTGACCCGTCCGGTTTCGGAACTACAAATAGGTTCGAGTAATAACCCTGCCCCCTCTCTAGGGGAGGGACCTGGGTTATAACCTTGGCCTGCACCAGCTTTTGGATTGCTTGCTGCAACACCACTTGGTCCTCTGGGGACGCTGGGAGGCCTGATTTGAAGAACCTCTGAGGTGGCTGAACTGCAAACTCCAGCTTGTAGCCGTGCGTAATAAGAGCCTGTACCCAAGAATTGAGGCACGAGGCTTCCCAAACCTGGCCGAAGAACGCCAGTCTGGCTCCCACCTCTGCCGGAGCTAATGGTGGAGCCCCACCGTCATGCTGCGGGTTTTCCTGCAGCTGCCCCAGATGGCCGCTCTGCGGTGGCCGAAGCGGAAGGCTTCCTGAATTTACCACGGGAGCCTCTTGCAGCGTTTGAACCACCTCTTGCTTTAGGGCGGAATTTACTAGCCCGAAAGGACTGCTGCTGGGAGTGAGCCTGAAAAGGACGCTTTGGCGCCTGTGGAGTGGATGGCAGGAAAGTGGACTTTCCCGCCGTGGCTTTAGAGATTAATTCGTCTAAATCACTCCCAAATAACCTGCCACCTGTGAAGGGGAGGTTTTCTACACTCCTTTTGGAGTCAGCGTCAGCAGCCCACTGCCGGAGCCAGAGGGATCTGCGCCCAGACACTGCCATGGCTGAGTTACGGCCGTTAATGGCACCTAACTCCTTCTGCGCTTCACACAGAACTTTAGCAGTGTCCTGAATATGGTGTAATTTTTCAGACACCTGCGCAACTGTCATGTCGCCCAGAAGACCTTCCTGTATCTGGGAGGCCCACGTGTATATGGACTTGGCCATATAGCAACTAGCTAATACAGGACGCTGACACGCGCCACTAGCAGTAAAAATGGACTTCAAAGTGTTTTCAACCTTTCTGTCCGTGGTGTCTTTAAGTGAAGACGACCCTGGTACTGGGAGTACCATCTTTTTGGCTAAGCGAGACACAGAAGCATCAACCTCTGGTGGCTCCTCCCACACCTTACGTCCCTCAGGATCGAAGGGAAACGTGGACTTAAACTTTTTAGCCACTTTAAACCTCATTTCTGGGTTATTCCACGCTGACTTGAATGTACTTTCCAGGTCAGCCTGCTCAGGGAAAACTACCTGTTGCCTTTTCTGAGTAGCAAAGAAGGTATCACCTGCTGTGGATTCAGCTAAGGGAAGGTCCAACACCTCCCTGATTGCCATAATCAATGGCTCTGTGCCCCGCAGTAGTGACTGTGAAGCATCAGGCTCGTCATCACCTGCGTCTGCATCATCCATATCATCACCATCATCCCCATCATCAGCCCCGGAATCAGGGGTTTGAGAGGGGGTCTTTCTCTTACGAGTATCCCCAGGGGTGGGAGTAATTACATCCACTCTGGCAGTGAGGACAGCCAGCTCCCTTTGTACTCTCTGGGTCTGTGCTGCAGTAGCAGTTAACTGTGTAGTTACAGTCTCAAGCATGGTTTTTATACCTGTAGCCCAGGCTGGCTCCTGTGAGCTGTCCTGTGTGCTACTTTGCTGCCCAGTTAGTTGTGGGGGGACCCCAGTACTTTGAGGGGACATGCATGACTCACAAGTCACCTGTGATGAAGATGCTGGCACAAACTTATCACTGCACACCATACATGTAAGTTTCCTCACCATTGTGACAAACAAACAGTCTCCCCTCACACAGCGCGCACACACAGTGGATATGCAGTGTGAAATTAACCAGATAAATACTATGTGTAGCCTTATCTGATCTGTACAGCTTAACAAGCCAGTGGGGTGGTGTACAGAGGATAATGGAGGAGACCAATACACCTGATAACCTTAGCTCTCCGATTAGAAGAGCTGGTAATACAGTACAGTATCAATAACAGTACTTTACAGTGTAAGCAGGCAAGTGCACAAGTACACAAGCGCTGAAAACCTGAAGCTGTCTCTGCCAGCAGATTCCCTCTGATCCACACCGCTGAGGAGTGTCTGGAGCAGTATAATGGCGTTTCCAGCAGCCAGGGAAGAAGCAGGAAGCAGGTTTTGGCGCCCTCACAGAGCTGGTCTCACTCTGGGTAAGCTCCGCCCAGCGTAATGGCGCCGGAGCTTACCTGCGTTTTATACTGAGACTGACATTGGGGAATGTCCAAATCCTCTTTGGTAACTGCCCTGGACAAAACAGGAACTGTACCCTGTCTCAGTGTAGGCAGGGGGTTACGCGGTCCCTGTGCAGGGCACCGCCATACCGCCGCCATTTTGCCGCACAATAACCCGGGGACCCCACGGCGGGGGACCCCGGGGTAATACTCACCACAGACGTCTTCAGACTGGACTAGGGGTGTGCGGCGTGCCAGGGGTGTGCGCGCTGCAGCGCAATGCCCGCGGTAACATCACCCACTCAGGACGGTGGTCCTGTGGCAGGGACAGCTCGGTACCTTGAAGTGGCCAGCAGCTGAACCCTTCCCCTAGTCTCCCACGACGCAGGACTGCTGTTAAGTCCAAACAGCAGCCCCAAAATAATAAAGAAAATAAAACAGAAGAAAAACTCTCTGGAGCTCTTCCTGATGCGTGCTTCTCCTGAGGCACAGTTCTCAAACTGAAGCTAGAGGGAGGGGAGCAGAGGGGAGGAGCCAGTACACCCTGTATAAATTTTTATATGTGCCTGTCTCCTTCGGATAAGCTCTTTTCCCCATCGTTATGAACGACTCCCTGTATCCCATAAGAATGATAGAGAAATAAAGTGTAAAGAGGTTAATCTTAAACCACCACAATCTTACAGAAACCAAGTAGTGAAAGGTGAACAAGCTGAGTAGATAACTAATCTAGCACCATGTCCCCTAGACCCATACATAGTCTAAGGGTATTTGATTGGTGGTTCTTTTTTCATCTTTTCTTTTTCGTCCCATTTTCATGTGAAATTTTTCACCCATGCCTTTTTCAGATCAATAAGCAGGTAAGTCCAGCAAAGAGAAGTCCAACAGGACGCCCTCTGCTGTATGGACTCCACCACCTGGGACTGCTGCTATTTGGTACAGTGCAGGTTCTAAACATAACACTGAGCCTATCATATTCTAACAATTGATCTGGATATTCATACTGTTCTAATATTTAATTTTACCTTTATTGTATTTTATACATTTGCTTATTAAAATTGTCTATTCAATTGATTCACTTGGCAGAGGTTATAATTTAAGCACTGCTTTTCCTTCTTTTTTTCAGACACCAGAGATTAGACTGGGCAGTCATTTTACAAATGGAATTACACTTACAGTTTTAAGAGTACTTTTGAGTGCAGGACGGTCTCCAAAGGTGTTCACTGCCAAAGGTCTTCCACCGGAAGGTCTGGGAAAAAATAAGGGCCACAGTTTGAAAACACACTCAGCATACACATTAGTGTTCATTCTAGCACCCACCATCTTTGAAAACCCATGCAGTGCCTCTTCCCTGCCTGGGGTGTCGCTGTCTCCTGTGGTGTTTCTTGCACAGGTCTGGTTTGCATATCAATGCTGATATACAGATCACAATGCTAGAAGCACTACAGCACCACCCCAGGCAGGCAAGAGGAACTGCATGGGTTTTAAAAGATGGCGGGTGCTAGAATGAACACTACACATCTATTTTTGTTTTTAGCTTTAAAAATTTATATTTCTTCAGGAGAAGTCAGCAATAAAAATGTAGAGGCAAGCAAAACCGCTTTGTAAAAGAAAAGCACTGCTTTGAAGTAATAAAAATGTTCAAACTGTAAAATGAGCTGTTCCAAAAGGGCAAAAAACAAACAAAAACGGAACATGAAACAGGAATGACAGTGGGCCAGGAGTGGTATACAGAGAAGGTGGTGCTGAATGAGAGGCCTTCACCTTCTTGAGGCTGGTAATGGAGACTGCGTAGAGTGTAAAATAGGCGCTGATCGATCTCCTGTAAGATCTGTTACTACCCACTTATCCGGGAATCACGCAGCATGCACAATATTTCATGCTTAAAACTAGGCAGTTAAGGAGAGAAAACAAAAACTATCATCCGCTATACATATGGCACCACAAGCGATATTCAGCACCCAATTACAGAACTGCATAAGCAAATAATCAAAAGAGAATAATTGACAGTACAAGTATAGCGTATATAAGCATAGCTGCATCAGCAAAGAATAAAACAAAAAAAAGTGACAAAAACCTTAAGTCAACTTATAGACACCAAAAACTGAACTTTCACGTGTTGATCATTTTCCTGTGTCGACCAAAATCCTGTCCATCTAATAATCTGCACCATATACAATTTTACTTGGGCACTAATTACATCAGGGGGGCCATATAAAAGGGACCATATAAAATTTTACTTGGGCACTAAGCAGAGGGACCATATAAAATTTTACTTGGGCACTAATTACGTCAGGGCCAGCTCTAGTCAAGACTCCGAAAGAGCCTGAGTACTCTTAAGATCAATCTGAAATACCAGTATGTAAAACTGCATTGTCTCATAATAGTCATGCAAAGGTTAAACAGACGCCTGTCTGCACGACAAGGTCTTCTCTAGCACCTGTAGTAAGAGAATATTGTCCTATTTGGTACACTATCTGGTAATTGGTGTTCAAGAAGTCATAAACTTAAAATTCATTTCTGGTAACAAAAAAAACAAAACCTTTTATAAGGCAATAAAACACAAAACTGCATGTGGGTCCCCTGCATTATGTTACTAAAGACACTCCCAGGATACGAATGGCAATATGATCTGTAAATGCTATAGGACTGTTAAGGAATACCTCAGAAACAGCATATCTAGGCAGTCACTCACCCATTTACTTTATTTGCATCATCTTCAAAAATACAAAACGCGTTGGGCTCTGCAGGAGCGGCAGTCTGGACACCGAAGAATCCACCTGCATTTGAATTTGTATTATCTATAAAAGAAAAAATATTTTTTACATATTCAAAATGATAAAACAAAAATCAACTTTCAATAACCAAAAACTTAAGCCAGCAAAAACCACCAACAACAATATTTTAACCCTTTGAGTGCCAACATCTGTGAGAGATGCGCAAAAATATCCACTAAAAATGGCAACAGCTCTGTGAGAGAAATGCAAAAGGAAGGAAGGATTGGACATCCCGGTATAATGCAATACTCCAGCGGCTAATCCATCTACGCCCTGCTGCAAAATCTTTGGAGAGGATACCAGGATTGTCACTTGTGAGAAGACTCCAGCGGCAAATACCATCATCCGCAAAATAGAGAGGACTCACATTTGAACTGCTGTATACAAATTCCTCCAGCGGTGAGATATATTCAATTTCAGTCATAAAGACGTCTTGTTATAATACTTGCCAATAACCGAGGAACGATTACTCCAGATATATTGTGCCATTCCCCCATGCCATTGTGCTGCTCATTTCAGACCCATTTCTTAAAATATTATAAATTTTTCTTGTCATGAATGTTTTTTAATAAAAATACGAATTATTAAAGTAGACAGTCCCGCTTGCATATATATGTTATAAATTGTCAAAATGATAGCGCTGCTTTTTCACCTTTTTTCCATTGTATGTATCCTTGACTATACACCTCACACAAGCAGCAGCTCATTAGAGAAACCGCTCCCAGAGGCGCCTGAATACACCCATTGGTAAATTGTATGGCAGGAAAAAAAAAAACGGTACTTGTTTCCTAGCACGGCCACAATCGCAGGTCATTTCTAATGGTATGCGATGCGACTGACGCGATGCCCGTGATTTGCCATTGAAATGCATTAAAAAAGGTCAAAATCGCGTCGGTCGCATCGCATGCGGCAAAAAAAAGCATGCAATGCTACCGACGCGATGACCGCGATTTTACATAGGGAACAATGTAAAATACCTCAATTTACCCAATTAAACATAGGGAACAATGTTAAATGGCCCACAGACCCCAAAAATCCCCCCTGAAGTGTGAAATGGCCCCCCAAAAAATTGTTAACGCCACCCCACGATCAACGTCAACTCGAAGCGTGGTGAGCGCAGCGAGCCCGCGCAGGGGCGGCGGTACGCGTCCTCCGACCTTTTCATACCCCCACTATCCACGTCGGCGTGGAGTTGACAATAGAAAGTGTGGCGAGCGCAGCGAGCCACCGAGCCCGAAGCGTGGCGAGCGCAGCGAGCCCCGCGGATACCTGTGAAGCCCGCGAGGGGACGCAGATACCTGTGAAGGTATCCGCATCCGCTCGGCACACTTCGGGCTCGGTGGCTCGCCACACTTTCTTTTCTCAACTCCACGCCGACGTGGATAGTGGGGGTGTGAAAAGGTCGCCACGCTTCGGGTTGACGTTGATCGTGGGGTGGCGTTAACAATTTTTTGGGGGGCCATTTCACACTTCAGGGGGGATTTTTGGGGTCTGTGGGCCATTTTACATTGTTCCCTATGTAAAATCACGGGCATCGCGTCGATCGCATGCGATGCGACCGACGCGATTTTTTTACCTGCGATGCCCGAGATCCAAATCATTGTGGCCGTGCTAGGAAACAAGTACCAAAAAAACTTTGCTAATGTTGGTTGGCTCTATGAGAAATTGACAAAGCCAATGAGAGCACAGCCTTTACCCCAGCAGCAGCGGGCAGCTTTAGAATTACACAGACCTGTTACAGTTATAGATAGTAAATATACATATAGAATATGCAGTGACAAAAAAATACCTACAAGCGCTAAATGTCCACAAATGTATACGTTAAAGTATTCACCTTGAATCGAATAAACACAAAACCTGTTAATACAATCACAGTTCCTACAAGACTACGTACCTCTTTTTTATTGCACAATTACATTACGTTAAAAAAATACCCCACTTTCCCGTTGCAAATTGTTGTTGAAAATTTGAAATGTTTCTCAAATCAAATGTACAGAAGTTATAAATGTGTTGACACCAAACAGATTCTAAATATTGACAGATTTAATTCTAAATCTATATTAAAACATCAAGAAGCTTTGCAATGAAAAATAACCATTTACTTTTAAAATCAAAATTAGAAACGGTTCTAAAATAAAAATAAACCTACTGTCATTTCGGCAGAAAGCCTCAATATCTGGATTATTTGGATCAGTTGTTTCAAACAAGTTGGTATCCCCATCTTCAGGGAGAGTAGATGTCTGGAATATGTCCATTATAAAACCTGAAAAAAAAATGGAATGGTTTCCCCACTGCACGAGATAACAAGTAACAGTATATAATATCAAAACACCAATTTAAAGGTTCCTTTCACTGCAGCCTATACTGTGGCTCAAACACTTATGAGAACCCTGAGCCTTATTCAGACTTGATTTGCAGAAGACTATGGGATAGCCGCCACCCAGACAGAGAACCCACCCCATGAAAATCTGCAAATGGATTGCTGCTCTGATTCCCATTAAATCAGGCCTGGCCAACCTGTGGCGCTCCAGATGTTGTGAAACTACAATCTATCATGCCTTGCCACAGTTTTGGTATAAGGTAGTGTTAAAACTGTGGCAAGGCATGCTGGGATTTGTAGTTTCACAACATCTGGAGAGCCACAGGTTGGCCAGGCCTGCATTAAATGATTATCCCTGTCCGTGCAAGTGTGGGCAACTCTGAACCTTCCACAACTGGGCGACAGATACAGGCTGCTCGAGGCCGGCAATGACATCACAGATCCTCCCTGAAACCACCTGGGTCTGCTTTTTTCCCGAAACTCCCAGAAATGGCTGATCACCAAATGCCAGTTTCTTGTCAGATAATTTGTGAGGGGATTGCAATTAGATTATATGCTGATTTGTTGCCATTTGGGCTTGCACTGGCATGCCATGATCCATACAAATGGGTAGTCATTCGATAATCAATGTGCGGATTCGCAAGCCTAAAAGCAAACCAACTCTAAATAATCCCCCCACCCGGGCACCATTTATGTACTTGGTGTTTGTCTATTATACCCCTTTCACAAATAAACCATACTCTATCCCAGCTAGAACCCTGGACACTAAATGCAGGTTGAAGCCAAGCATTCAGCACATTCCCCCAGAATCGGTTCACATGTAGCCAGGGGCGGATTTAGGGGTCAGGCCACCCCTAGGCACAACATTTTTGTCCGCTCCCAGAGACCCACACGTGACCGGTGAGGGACACACAGAGGCTGCCGCACAGGGACACATAAAAGCTTGACGGGCATCGCACCATAGTGACCGCGGACACAGAGTGACAGATCCCTTTACTGAGGTGAGTGTAGTGTAGCCGGCAGCTCTGCGGTCCAACATGCAGCTGCACAGATAGTATTAAGTATTGTTTATGACGCTTTTTTGCCATCACATACTGTGCTGTAAAACATTGCCCATACTGGGAGCTACGCTCAGCTTGCACAGGCTGTTATCCATCACACCAGAGGCAGCTGCATACAGCAGTCCCTATTCAAAATGGACCAAATGATACAGATTAAGTAGAAATAAAGAACTGGTTCTCTTCTAAAACCTTAAAGACTGCTGAACTTAGAAGTGGTTTAAAGCCTTTTTTGTAAGCAAAACCATACCCTATGTGGTTGATATAGAGATGGTCATAAAATACATCCTATAGGATCTGCATTTGCACATTGTATGAATAAAAACATACTTCGGTATTGAAGATACATGCATATAGGGCTGTAGGCAATCAAACCGTGCATGTACAGTCTAGAGTCTGCCTCTAGAACTGAAAATGAGTCAAGTGGCAGATGTGTCACCTTGACCAGGACACAGAACTACAACCTATGAAAACACCCAGCTCTAACCAGCCTCTGAATTTATTAGTGGACATTAGAATTAGTTAAAGTCTTACCCAGTGCTTCTCTTGTGTTGACTGTGGGTGAAGGGAGGACTTTTGATGGCGTTGCTTGCATGAATCCCATTGATGTGTTTGGAGTAACATGAGAAGTATTTGCTGAATAACCAGACGAGTTTCCAACTACAGCCACAGCAAAACAAGAACAGTTAAAAGTCATAAAAACCTAGACTAGAAATAAGTGATTAAAAATGTATTCACCAGCAGAACACAAATAAACCAACACATAGAGCTATAATTTCACTTTATCTCTTCCCAAATAAAAACAAAATATCCCACAATTTTAGGCATTTAAACATTGTTGAGGTTACTAATTGCACTTTGCGCACTGGTTTATATAATGGATGGCTATAATAAAGGCTACAGTGACACAATGGTGTAAAATAAACGTGAGGTAATATATAGACAAAGATTACCTTCCTTCATCCCAGCTTGTAATTTTCCCACATGGCCACTAGAGTTCAGGACACTATTGAGAAATGAAACAGATTAAAATGTATCAGCAGAAGATACTGTACTTCGTGGCAAGACAGGACCTGTAAAACTTACTGTCTGGAGGCCTCAAGGAAAGAAGCTGCCGATTTCTCCAGCACAGAAATCGGTTTGGTGGACACATGTGACACTATAGGTAATGTGGGCTGCATATGGTGCAATCCTGTATCCGGTCTGAGATCCGCTATGGAGTGGGCATGCTGATCCAGTCTTGGGACAGCGAGATGACTCAATGGTTGCTCAGCAAAAGAAGGTTCGGACTGACTGATCCTCAAGCCAGTTCCTAGAGAAGATGAGGACTGCAGCACAGAAGGAGCAGGAAGCCCAATAGAAATGTGATCAACAGATGCATTCTTGTGCGACCGATCCTCTGGAGCACTATGTGCTCGAAGACCATAGGTTTCTAGTCCCAATGATGGCAACATGCTGGACTCTGTAGGAACGGCTTGCATCTTTAAATGAAAAAATCAGGATTGGTTATAAGGATAGAGTGTACATTTACACTTACAGGGTTTAAATATTTCATATCAACCACACAAATTATACATACACTGAATATCTGCAATGCAATTCATTCACATGGAGAGCAAACTCCAAGCAGTGATTGATGTAGGTTTTTCAGGATCTACATGCCTGACCTCCTGCCATGAGGGATAATTGCAATCCCACTAAGCATTTACGGTAAAGGCCTGCTGCATGGCTAGGCAGCATTAAGACACTCGCTAGGGGGCGTGGCCTGGAGTAGCATGGCGTAGGACGCACATACCAGCTCTCCCACTACTATCCTGCTGGAATATCCTGTTTAAGTGGCTGCCACTCACTCTAGCTGGACTACAACTGTAGTCTATACCCCCCCGGTTCCAGGTGCGCTATTTTGCAGAGTTCTGTTCCTCCGTCTGACCGCTCACCGTCCAGGGAACCTACACGGCCTTGCCCTTCAGCGTGACCCTCCTGGCTCCGGCGCCTGTTTTCTATCTGGGCGGCAGCAGTCCTCCTCCTGCAGCATTGCCCTTGTAATCAGCCCCCCTGCCTGTCTGTGTACCTTGCAGATTGGGACCCCGACGGCTGTGAATATATCCGGTTTTGCACGGAGAGCAGGCTGCGACCGGTGGCCATTTTGTGCCCCTCACAACATGTTTATTGGTAGAGTGCTCGAGATTGTGCTTTGAACTATTCGGATTCTCCTGTCATATTCCCTCTACTTGCCTGCCGACTGCTAGTCTATACTTTCATTTGCACTGGTGGTAAATGCTGGTGGCGTGCTAGCCGCCCCTGGCTTGCTGCTGGTGTCATATAATCAGCGTTAAAACTCCATCAGGTGCTGATTTCCATACAGTGGATCAGTCATCTGGCTGTGGTTGGAACCATGGCTGATTCTATGCACCTAATTATACAGGCTCTACATAGAGGTTACTGAATAGGTTTGTGAGCACACAATCTTTATCCCGTGCTTATGAGAAATGTATTGAAGAGGCAGAGCTAGTTACACCTGCTTGCTATATCTCTCAAACTCTTGAAAATCCTGGGACTGGACATATGTTGGACTTAATCTCCCCTGTGATCCTGTTCCAGTCAGAGCACGGCCGTTATACTTGGTATGGATCTCACTGGGCTACTGTGGGACACTTCCAGAGTATCTCTGCACCTCCAATGAGGAAACTACGTCCCCTGAATTTTCTACCTTTGGTTGCTGACCATTACTGTATTTGCCCTTACATGTCCTGGAATGTCTGTCATCATATTTTTGATACGCCAGGGCTTTGCGATTTGGCCGGACTAATGTTGTAATCATTTTGTGATAGAGGATCTCTACTTCTCAATGTCCCCTTTCCCTGATCGTTTAGTTCACATAGCTACGTTGTGTTATGATACCTGTCTATTTTTGTATTCTGATAACAAATACTTCTGTACGAGGTCCTATATATAATCAATATCTGCCTACAGTGGGAGAGCTGGGTCTATCCTTGCTTCAAGGCCATTAATACTTTGTCCCTAATTTTGGGTGGGAGGGTGGTGAGGGATTGTTTGGGTAGGTAGCGAATAGTGGGATAAAGGTTGTTGTTTAAGGGATCCAAGTATACCTAAATTGGGGTCAGGCTATACAGGGTGGTGGTGGTGGTGGTGGGGGGGTTTGAGGTAGGTTTGCTTTGGGGTTTTTTTTTAATTTTTTTTTGGTAGCTGGATTTACTTTATATATTTTAGTTGTGCTTCCTACACTATGGGAGGGCTTTGTCCATATTAGCCTGTTAGCACTATTATACTATGCATTCATATATACGATTATACCCCATAGGCGCCTTCAGGTTTCAGTGCTATAACGGCTATATGATGATCCCTATCACATGCAAGCATTCCAACAATCCTTTTTGTCCCTCTATGTATGCATGCCGAAGTTATATTTGTCCCCGCTAAATGTGCAATTGTCTTTGATGCTCTGGCTACCTATGTAACGGTTATGGGGTGTTTATTGTTATATGAGCAAAAACCTTCAATAAAAAAATTTTGAATAAAAAAAAAAAAAAAAAAGACACTCGCTAAGCAGCAAATATCCGCTGCTTAGTGAACGGTCCTGAATCAGGGGCTATATTTGGTGGAATGTGGTCCAAGAAACCTTACAATGGGTATTTTAATCAGTACAAGAAAAGTAAAAGCTTCAATAGAAGCTCAGGGATGATACTTACAATTACTTTACGTTCTGGAGCAGTCGGACATGCGGCTCCCGGTACATTTGACAGGCTGCTCAGTTGCTCCTGTTTTAACATCTGTTCATGGAGAGCTGCTTCTTCTTTCATCTTCCTAGATTTCTTCTCTTCTTCCTCTGCTCATGGATAAAACAGAAATTGCATGAACCTGATACCTAGAACCCTGGACACTAAATGCAGGTTGAAGCCAAGCTTTCAGCACATTCCCCCTTTTACACCTGGGTGACTGACCCGGGTTATTCCCTGGTCCACGCCATGCTCCGTTTCGGTGTGGACGCTTGAAGTGGAGGTCATCTCCAAGAGCTACTGTCTACTCCTTTCAGACATTTCACAGGTCATGCCTTTCAAACCACAGGTGACTGGGTCGGTCTGCAGAATAACCCTGGTACTCAGCAGGGTCACGGACAGTGAACACTCATCCGATATTGGTTCACATGTAGCAGAAACCTAAGTCAAGCCGCAATACCCGGCAAAAACCCGGGTAGTAAGGCTAGGTGTGAAAAGGATATCAGACAGAGTATCTAGTGCTCTATATCCAAAGGGAAAATTTGACCCAGTAATTATGGGGGTACTTGTGTATTATCACGGCGCCCACGAAATCGGCCGAAAATCACATGCAAAAATCGGATGCGATTTTGCGGCCGATTTTTTTTCGGGCGATTTGCATGCTGTTCCATCATTGCACACTTTGCACACCCCCGATTTCCATCGTAGTGCATCGCATGCAATATAGTGGCATGCCATGCGATGCATGTGAAGCGATTCGATTTGTAATTGTACAATCACCCTGATGGGTGCTTACAATGTTAAATGCATCGCCATTGTTAACGCCACCCCCACTATCAACGCCAAACCAAAGCGTGGCGAGCGCAGCGAGCCCCCGAGGGGCAGCGGTACGCGTCCTCTGACCTTTTCATACCCCCACTATCCACGTCGGCGTTGACTTTAGATAGTGTGGCGAGCGCAGCGAGCCCGAAGCGTGGCGACGCGGAATACATGTAAAGTAATCCGCATCCGCTCGCCACGCTTCGGGCTCGGTGGCTCGCTGCGCTCACCACACTATCTAAAGTCAACTCCACGCCGACGTGGATAGTGGGGGTATGAAAAGGTCGGAGGACGCGTACCGCCGCCCCACGCGGGCTCGTTGCGCTCGCCACGCTTCGGGTTGGCGTTGATAGTGGGGGTGGCGTTAACAATGGCGGTGCATTTAACATTGCGAATCACATCGCATGCCACTTGCTGGCATGCAATGCTATACGATATTTAATTGTACAATCAGGGGCATTTTCCCGAAAATCACATCGCATACCATCGCATAGTACCTGGGGGTGTGCAAGGATGGAATAACATGCAAATTGGCAAAAAATCGGACGAAAATCGGACACAAAATCGCATCGCAGATCAAATCTGCCAATAAATCGGCCGCAAATCGGATGAGATATCGTATGCGATTTAGATGAAATCGGGCGCCATGATAATACGCAAGTACCATTATGGGCAACATGTATACGATAAGCGCTCAGATCATCAGTGCTTTTAAAGCAAAACAAACTGAAAATCAAAGCCCAACTATATGCTAGTAGTATCTCTATACATCTACACATTCTTCCTGTGGTGTAATTTTGAACATGCCAGACCAAGCCAATGCATAGATAATTGAGAATATAAAAACATTTGCATGTTGAAAATGCAAATAGTAAATAGACTAAAATGCTTGATTTCTGATGAGGACAAACCAATTCTAAAAAAAAAATTGCAGCTGCACAGATAGTATTAAGTATTGTTTATGACGTTTCTACACCCCAGAATACTGTGCTGTAAAACATTGCCCATACTGGGAGCTACGCTCAGCTTGCACAGGTTGTTATCCATCACACCAGAGGCAGCTGCATACAGCAGTCCCTATTCAAAAAGGACCAAATGATACAGATTGAAGTAGAAATGAAGAACCGGTTCTCTTCTAAAACCTTCAAGACTGCGGATCTTAGAAATGGTTTAAAGCATTTTTGTAAGCAAAAATATAACTTAAAGTGGCTGATATAGAGATGGTCATAAAATCCATCCTATAGGATCTGCATTTGTACATTGTATTCTTCATAAAAAAACATACTTCAGTATAGAAGAGGCATGCAAATAGGGCTGTAGGCAATCAAACTGTGCCTCTACCCTCTTGAGTCTGCCTCTAGAACTGAAATGAGCCAAGTGCCAGATACATGCAGCTGAATATACTGGCAGATGTGTCACCTTTAGCAGGACACAGAACTACAACCTATGAAAACACCCAACTCTAACCAGCCTCTGAATTTATTAGTGGACCTTAGAATTAGTCTTACCCAGTGCTTCTCTTGTGTTGACTGTGGGTGGCGGGAGGACTTTTGATGTTGTTGCTTGCATGAATCCCATAGATGTGTTTGGGGTAACATGAGAAGTATTTGCTGAATAACCAGACGAGTTTCCAACTACAGCCACCGCAAAACAAGAACAACAGTTAAAAACCTAGACAAGAAATAAGTGACTAAAATGTATTCACCAGCAGAACACAAATAAACCAACACACAGATAATTTCACTTTATCTCTCCCTAATAAAAAAAAAAAAAAAACACAATTTTAGGCATTTAAACATTGTTGAGGTTACCAATTGCACTGTCCTCACTGGTTTTTATAATGGAAGGCTATAATAAAGGCTAAAGTGACACAATGGTGTAAAAGAAATGAGGTAATATGGGATATGGTCATTAGGTCGACACCATTAGGTCGACATGTGTCAGGGTTTACATGGGGTTTTTCACTGTTTTTCGAGCCGGCAGGCGGTATTTCATGCCCTACCTTCCTCTAGGGCGTGGGGGAGAATAAAATAGTGTGCCGAGTGTAGCGAGGTACCGTGCCCGAAGCATGGCAAGCGTAGCGAGGCACCGAGCATAAAGCATGGCGAGTGCAGCGAGCCATGCGAGGGGACCCGGTGCACTTTAACCTGTGTCCATGTTGACATTCGGTTAAAAAAAAAAACTGTGAAAAACCCCCATGTAGACCTTTTGGCTGTCAACCTAAAGACCCTGTCGACCTAATGACTGTCTAACAACTTGCTGGTGACCAACTGATCCACATCCAGTAATATATAGACAAGATTACCTTCCTTCATCTCAGCTTGTAATTTCCCCACATGGCCACTAGAGTTCAGGGCACTATTGAGAAATGAAAAAGATTAAAGTTTATCAGCAGAAGATAACGTACTGTACTTCGTGGCAAGAAAGGACCTGTAAAACTTACTGTCTGGAGGCCTCAAGGAAGGAAGCTGCCGATTTCTCCAGCACAGAAATCGGTTTGGGGAACACATCTTCTGACACTATAGGTAATGTGGGCTGCATATGGTGCAATCCTGTTTCCGGTCTGAGATCCGCTATGGAGTGGGCATGTTGATCCGGTCTTGGGACAGCGAGATGACTCAACTGTCGCTCAGCAAAAGCAGGTTGGGACTGACGGATACTCAAGCCAGTTCCTAGAGAAGATGAGGACTGCGGCACAGAAGGAGCAGGAAGCCCAATAGAAATGTGATCAACAGATGCATTCTTGTGTGACCGATCCCCTGGAGCACTATGTGCTGGAAGACCATAGGTGTCTAGTCCCAATGATGGCAACATGCTGGACTCTGTAGGAACGGCTTGCATCTTTAAATGAAAAGATCAGGATTTGTTATGAAGATAGTGTACATTTACAGGGTTTAAATATTCCATATCAACCACACAAATTATACATACACTGAATATCTGCAATACAATTCATTCACATGGAGAGCAAACTCCAAGCAGTGAGTGATTTATGTGTTTCAGGATCTACATGCCTGACCTCCGGCCATGAGGGATAATTGCAATCCCAAGTCAGGCATGGTCAACCTATGGCCCTCCAGCTGTTGTGAAACTAAACATCCCAGCATGCCTTGCCATAGTTTTAGCATTCCCTAATAGCAAAACTGTGGCAAGGCATGATGGGACTTGTAGTTTCACAACAGGTGAGGGCCATAGCTTGGACATGCCGGCATTTGCGGGAAAGGTCTGCTGCATTGCTAGGCAGCATACAGCATTAAGACACTCGGTAAGCAGCTTAGCGAGTGGTCCTGAATCAGGGGCTATATTTGGCAGAATGTGGTCCCAGTCACCTTAAAATGGGTAGTTTAATCAGTACAAGAAAAGTAAAAGCTTCAATAGAAGCTCAGGGATGATACTTACAATTACTTTACGTTCTGGAGCAGTCGGACATGCGGCTCCCGGTACATTTAACAGGCTGCTCAGTTGCTCCATCTTCTGTTTTAACATCTGTTCATGGAGAGCTGCTTCTTCTTTCATCTTCCTAGATTTCTTCTCTTCTTCCTCTGCTCATGGATAAAACAGAAATTGCATGAACCCGATACATCTGACCCAGCCAGGATCTAATTCTAAGCACTGCTCATGCGGATGCAAATTTACTGTATTAAGCGGCAATTTCTATTTGCTAGTCATTAAGCCTAAATCAGATGTAGCACTAATACACCTAATAAGGTTTACGTTTCCTATCATGGTGCAGACATAAGATTTCCTGGATTTGGCAAAAGCATTAGGGAAATATGGAGCAGACACCAACATCTAGAGATAAACTAAACTATGTAAACAAGCTTAAAAGGTTGCCATACACAGGGATCAATAAATCAAAAGTATATATAAAATACATTTTATCCCATGAAATTTCTGCCACCTTAAAAAAACAAAACAGGAAAACTAGTTAGTTCTAGAATGTCCAGCTACCTGGTGATACTGGGTGGCAACAGCAAAGGGCGACTGAGCTGAAAGCCGCTCAAAACAGCATAAATAGCTCTGCGCTATACAAAGCCGTCCTCTCCCCTCCGTCGGCGCTGGGCAGGGGGAAAGCCGCATTGAGCGGCTTTACTCCCAGCGATGAATACCATAATCGCTGTCCATACACTTTGGCCATAGTCGCCCAGTGTGTATGGACCCTTAGAACCGGTTGTCTGTCACACTGCAAGCTCTAACAAGGGCTGCTAACAGCAGGTTTTAAGAAACCACGGCTTTGAAAAAAAAAAAAAAAAAAAACAACCACAACAAAACAACCCCCTCCCTCCACCTTTCAATTTTATTTTCTTGCCAATGGAAAAAATGTACAATTGAAAACTTTTAATAGTAAAGCATATTATCCTGCATATAGCCACCGTCGCCAAAGCCTGCAATGGCTTGTTAATAAGAAGTACCATGTGCGGTGAAAACAAACATATTTGGCCAGCTTTAAGGCTCTTCTCCCAACAGATGCATAGACCTGCCCAAATGGCTGCACTGCCAACTGTCCATGCACCTATACACATACATGGTCAAATCTGATGTACAGTAGCCACTGATCTCAGGCCAGATACAGTAGATGGATAGGAGAGGAAACGAATGGTGGAATAGAACCTGGGACCAATAATTTGTTGGGGCATATACCAGCTACATATTTGGCGGAAATGCTCTAAAATGACATTATTGGTGGGTGGCAACATTACAGCTAAAGTACCTATTTCAACACACTAAAACACAGTACTCCAGTGTTTTTTTTTAACTTTCTTAAATCACTGCACGTTAGAGTATCAGCATTTTGTTCAAGGCACATCTAAGGTGAACGTTTTATTGATATACATTTTGATTAATATATTACATTAAGTAAATTGCGGTCTGCTCTATGTTGTTATGGAATACTTAAACTAATTCAAATATTGAGGCCCTTGACAAAGCCGTGGTATCGGCAAAACGCATCAGTGCTGAGAGGGTGTATACTACCAAGCCTACATACAGTACCCTGCATTTGTGCCAGAGACCGGACCAGCCTCACCGGATTGCACCATTCACACCTCCACCTCCCTCATCTGTCTAGAGTTGGCCCGCAACAAACTGCAGTGGTGTTCACAGACAAGCCAGGGAATGCCATCCCACAGGTGAAACCCAACCCCACCCCCAAAAGATCGGGACCCCACAAGTGGAGTCATCCACTCATTTACAACTGCTAGATACAGTTACATGTTGGATTACAATTATTGGATCCCCTCTAAGAGGCAACATAGGAACGGTTCTGGACACCTAGAAGACTCTCAATGCGGTACCGTATGGTCTAACCTCTTCCAGACACTATCCTGCTATATTCTTTCTTATTATTGCAATAGTTTATGCTTTATGTAATAATTTTATTTTTATATTTGCATTATTAAATATTTCTTATATTATCATATACATTATTTGCAACTCAATATTTTAATTTATTTAAGAATTCCATAACAACATAGCGAGGAGCACAAACTCGCCCCTCTTTTTGTTTATCTTTGTACGGGTGTAACAGGTGCAGCACAGCTTGACAAAGCTTCTCGATTACCTGAGGCCCTTTTCCATATTAAGTAAATTGCGCCTACCTGTCATGTTTAGGGTCAGTTTTATGGTGGTGTACAGAGTTTTGATTCTGAATGTTTTATTCACCAACATAGGTTTATGATCAAAGTAATAGGCAAAACCTATTTTTATTTGGTCCTGGACCACCCCTGGAAGGGTCTCCTTTATTAGGCGGTCGATGAAAATAAAAAAGGATGAGAATTACCCCACAGTTGGATCTTCCTGCGCTGCTCAGATTTCTTTATGTAGATACTGGCTCTGAATTCCTCCAGTGAAAGCTCACAATCCCCACAGAATAGTTTGTCCTTACAGTACATGGGAACCTGCTTGAGTTCAGAGCAAGATGTGGCAGGTTGGGGCACTACTGCAGACTTGGAGGTGGTTACAAATTTGTTCCTAGGAAATGGAACACAGACACAACTTAAGAATGGAAAACCTGGTATATCATTTTGTTGAAAATAGATATTTCACTTAAAAACAGAACATTTTAAATGTCAAGACTGAAATGATCTGATAGTACATAATGCAGATTGTTATGTATTCCGCACCACACAGATCTCTATAGTCTACTATTACCAGAAAAAGGAAATGTTTTCCATAGGCAGAGTCACATAATACTTGTGGTATATGCCTGACATGTGACATTTACATAAACAGCCAATGTAGAAACAAACTCTATACCAAGATGTGGCAGTGGCGAGATCCTGGCCAAGGTTTTACAGTGGCAATTATAATAAAAGGCAAATTCACAATAGGTTGGCCTTTTAAAATGCTTGTAATTGGAAACATTGGTGAGACGTCAGGATCTCACTGATTCCTGCAGTTAGTAGCCTATTACATTGCCACCTATACAATAGTGCAGTGGTTCCCAAACTGGGTGCCTCAGAACACTAGCAGGGGTGCCTTGGTGGACCACGATCAATTCATAGGGGGGTAATTCAATGATGGTCGTCCTCCCGCAGCCATCTCCCGACGGGGGAGATGGCTGCGGGGCCCTATTCAATGCGGTCTTCCCCGACAGCAATGAACAGGGGTTCTCCGCAGAACGAGCCCGACATCACAGACTGTCGGGCTCGTTCTGCCGAGAAAAGCCGGAAATAGGCGAGCTCCCGGCCGGAGCTCGTCTATTTCCGTCCTCAGCTCGCGGCCACACCCCCTTCTCGCCGTTCGGTACATTGAATCCAGACTGCCGAGCTCCAGTCGAGAACGGGACAGGGGCACGTTCCCCTGACATTGAATACCCCCCATATTATTTATGGTTATTTACAGGCAAAACCAGTGCTTGTGGCTGCCTATAATAATATATGTTGACACACAGGAGAAAATCCTGTTCCTCACCACTTAATTGTGATATATTTTTACAATTTACTTCATTTAATATTTTTTTTCTGAATTTCTCAATAAGAAACGTGGCCTAGGGGTGCCTTGAAAATATTTTAAGGTTCTAGGGTGCCGTGATCCCAAAAAGTTTGGTAAAATCACTGCACTAGTGCAATGGTTGGAAAACTTTTTTGAATCACGGCATCCTATTGTATAAGAATTTTATCCACGGCACACCTAGGCTTAAAGTTTCTTATTAAGAAATAAAATCTGAATTAAATAAATAGTGTTTATTAAGTCATGTTTAGGTTTAATTATGCTGTGAGGCACAGAATTAGCTTCTGTTTGTCTATATATTTTATGATTGGCAGCCATAAGCACTTGTTTTGCCTGTTATAATTACCATATTTAATTTGAATTGGTCCTGGACCACCAACCGAAGGCACCCCTACAGGAGTCCCAAGGCACCCCAGGGAGCCACGGCACACAGTTTGGGAACCACCGCACTAGTGTATCCTGAAACGGCTTCTGAACAAGCTTAACATAAAAGCTGATTTTAGAACACCCAGCACAGAAATAAAAAGGACTAAGTGTTTCCTAATGAGAACGATCAACAGCATTGAGTACACTGAGAACACTTACATACTGGACTCCTGTGTGCAGAGGGGCACTTCAGAAGGTTTTACAATTGGATTCTGAATTCCTGTAGCGTTCTAGATGGTGTGAGAGAAGGAAAGGGGGAAAACAAAAAAAGTCACTGCCATATATTTAACATCAACTTTTTATTAATCTTTACCCATTCATACAATGCTCACAAGATATTAGGTAGACACAAGCATTAGGTCAACATAGGGAAGGTCGACAGGGACGGACAGACAAAATGTCGACATGGAGTTTTTCACTTTTTTTGGGCCAACATGTGCTGAAAGGCGGTATTTCATGCCCTACCATCGACTAGGGCATGGTGGGAATATAAAAGTGTGCATGAAGCATGGAGAGAGAAAGAGCCATGCAAGGGGACACAGTGCAGTTTTTTAGTGTCCATGTTGACATTCCGGAAAAAAAAAAAAAGTAAAAAACCACGTCGACCTAATACTTGTAGACATAAATGCTTGTCTATCCTATGATCCATACCCGCTCACAATACAATGCATTTAACGGCTGTACACATCACAACAGTAAATTAATACATTTAAATAAATATATAAAATAAATAAATAAACAGGAACAATAGACAATAGGTAGGGATAAAGTGCTTATCTTTAGGTGGAGGAGGTGGTAGTAGGCAGCACCAAGGCGTTTCGTCTAGGGGACTTCAAGGGGAAGAAGTCGTTCCCTGGAAGAAACGCATTGGGTGCTTCCTACTACCTCCTCCTCCACCTAAAGATACGCACTTTATACCTAAATATTGTCTGCTGTTTTTCATGTTAAAAAAAAAAAAAAAATGTCTATTTTTTTTGGTACTTCGGTAATATCTGGGCTCCCGGTTTTCTTATGAGACCGAGACCGCCTCCGCTTGCCATGCTTCGGGCACGGTGGCTCGCCACACTATATAAAATCAACTCCATGCGTAGTTGGATAGTAGGGGTATGAAAAAATGGGGTGCATTTAACATGGGAGCCCAGATAATACATAAGTACCATTTTTACTGTAATTTTTTGCCTACTGTTTTAACAAGTAGGTTTTAAAAATTATATATATATCGTATACCTGCATATTGTAAAAATATATATATTTTGTTTATTCCACATATAGCTGTTTGTCATATGACATTTTAGTTGCTTTACCGATATTTCCTATTCCACACGATCGCCGAGTCTTAGTAATATCTTAAGGTCCATCCACACCAAGCAGTTTTTACCCGTTTTGGCGATTTTCCATGGGGTGGACAGCTTTCCCTAGCAGAACGCTATGAAAAGCCATCCACCCCATCACTTAGCAGAACGCTATGAAAAGCCATCCACCCCATCACTTATCTGCTAGTAATACATGCAGATGAGCAGCCAGGCCAGCGATGATGCGGGAGCGCTCATCAGCGCTCACCTCTGCCCCGTACACACTGGGCGGCTTTCAAGATGAAAGCAGCTCAGATGAGTTAACTTAAGTTGCCTAGTGTGTATGTATGCAAATGCAAGTAAATGATTGAATTAGGATACAACAGCAAGTCACCTTAGAAAGCTGCAAGTAGCTGTAGCGAAATGCATTAGTTACCTAAAAACACCTACCTCTAAAGTGAATATAAGTGCTTGAAGCAGGACCTGGACCCTAATTCATACAGCCCTTTTGGAAACTATACGATTTATGGCACTATTCTGCCATCTGGATTCAGGACAACGTGCATCTAGGGCCTTATTTTGGTTCATTCTTTCTGACAAAATCCTTCTTAGATGGGCAAAATCATGTGCACTGCAGGTGGGGCAGATGTAACATGTGCAGAGAGAATTAGATTTGGGTGGGGTTTTACTTCAAAGTGAGATCTATATTGCAGTGTAAAAATAAAGCAGTCAGTATTTTCCCTGCACAGAAACAAAATTACTCACCCAAATCTAATTCCCTCTGCACATGTTACATCTGCCCCCTGCAGTGCACATGGTTTTGCCCATCTAAGAAGGATTTTGTCAGAAAGAATGAACCAAAATAAGGCCCCTAGTGAGGACCCGGCCGCAGAATTCTACAGAAATAGAGTGCAAACCGTTTCCTGCAGCAATGGCCATTACGGTAACAACCTATACTTCATGACCTTTACCTTTGGTTACTGGGGGGTACATAGAAGGATCTTTTTTTTTTGGATCTGGTCCAAATAGAACAGCAACAAGCACAGCTTATTGAATATGCAAACAAATATATTCCTGACGTCCTACTGTGAGTTAAATTAAGCGATACTTGTGATCTTGTTAATGTTATGGATAAAAACTATTAAATTGGTATTTTATATTGAAGCCATTCATTTGCTGACTGTGGAGAATGCTGATACAAAACGAGAACCTAGGCTTAATCATATTGATTAATTGTTTTCTTCAATCAATTTATGGTGGAAATCTGCAAACTGAAGATGTCCAACACGTTGCCATTGCCTTGTCCTACATAACTGCAGCCTGCTCTCCTGTGGTTGCCAAATACCGATGTGATCAGTGTACCGCATGTCTCAGCTAACATTATACAATACTTTAGACGTTGCCCAATTAAACAGTACAAGGGGTTATGAAATCATTTATTACCTGGCATTTGCCAAGTGATGAGGAGTCTGCATCCAATGCCGGAACAATCTGATTTATAATCTGGGAATCTCTCAGAGGCTGCACAGACAGAGCTAAGGGAGTGAGATAAATAGGAGAACATAATACAGTGAAACATTTATATATACAAATGTTATTGCTCTATAACTGGGGTAGCCAACCCTAGTCCTCGAGAGCTACCAACAGTGCATGTTTTGCAGGTCTCCTCACAGAATCACAAGTGAGCTAATTAGCTCCATCTGTGGATCTTTAAAATGTGTCACTGATTAATGAGTGCAGCAGCTAGGTTGTCTGGAAAATGTGAACTGTTGGTAGCTCTCGAGGGCTAGGGTTGGCTACCACTGCTCTATAATATTTCATTCGTTGTGGTATACAACGCAATAAGTAAAGGGTGGGAAGCAAAAGCACATGCGTTTGCGCATCTACCTGGCGCAGTTCACAGGAAGTGGCTTAATAAAAAAAAAAAAACACACACACCGGTACGCCACCTGTCTCAGCATGACCAGCCATTGTAGCCCACAACAGAACCACCTGCACCCGATACAACAGAGACACTGCAGGACGTTAAGGTTCCTTCCAGCACAGAGCGGTTTTATGGTGTTAGGCAGCAGCAGCAAATGATACACAGTGATCACATACTAAGCTCGGATGGCCTGGACAGTCTGCAATGTTATTTTCTTATAGTTTTTCCAATTCACCAATAAATTGATTTACTTTTATTACCATTCACAATATGGCAATTATGCTCCATAAAAGAGAAAGCACAAGTACAGCTGGAGCGCCCCCACTGTCAAGCCGGCGCTCCATCTGACTGGGGCCCACGCACGTCCCAGTTTCCTGGCGGTGGGGGACGCGAACCCTGCCAGTCTCCGCTTTAGGGAGATGGGCAGGGTTGGAGGAGCGGGGAGTTGGGATCGGGTGGCGGGGAGCTCCGTAGTAAGGTGGCTGGCAAATCTACCGCCAGCCCCTGCAAGAATGAAAGGCGCTCCATCTGCATCTATATAAAAATAAGTGATTTACTGACAAGATATTCAGAGCTAATGAACCTTACCTGCTCGATCTGGGGGATTCTTTTGAGAACACCTCGTTTGAAATGCTCTGTATTTGTAAAAGAACAAGAAAAAAAAAAAGTAACCGTCAGTGATGTAACTGAAACAGACCTACGAGAGCCAAGTAAAATATTTAGTGGTGCAAAAATTACAAAAACTGAGTAAAGCTGGGTACACACTATGCAATATTTGCAAATGATACGTACAAACATCATTAATGAGATCATGCATATCGTCTAGCGTTTACCTAACTATATTGTTAATACATGCTCCAGCAGGTTGCTAATGTTCCCCACCTCCCCCCTCAAGTGCAAACTCAGTAACAAGCTGCAGGAAAAATTTTCAAGCTGTCACTGTGTGCCTTCCACCGCCCCCACCCCTACCCCTGTCTGCGGCGGGTGCCAACTGTGATACAAAAAGTACATGACCCAGAGCAGAGAGGAGTTGGAGAATGTATTAACCACATCATTTATAATTAAATGTATGCAGGAAAGAATGCATGACATTACCAGCATCACTAATAGAATGCAAGGTTAATGTCCCACGGTACTTAGTGACAACATTAGCACAAATGGAAGGCTGCACTAGTTTGGGCAGAACGCATTTCAGCAGTGGATTTCAGGTTTAGAGTGGAGGTGTTGCCCATAGCAACCATATTCTATTTATTTAGGGGTATCAGATGTTTCTGTACTCTGACCTGTAGTTATGTTCCAGGATATCCTTAGGAAGGGCAGAGTTTTCAAATGCCTTATGGTAGAGGACTCTTGCATTGTGCACATCTCCCTTAGCTTCTAGCTGCTGGGCCCAGACTATATACAGAGCAGCGGAATGGGTTCCTATACCTTGGTTGTACAGGTACTCAAAGAACTGTGTAGGCTCACTGATAGTGTCGGACTGCAGAAAAAGGACAAAAGAAGCAAATAAAGATTACTCTTCCACAAGCTACGACTTAGAAATTGAACAAGTAGCTCGATTCGCTTAAAGACTTTTCACAGCAAAGAGGATGAGTACAAATGGATAACTCACAAATCGAATGCAGTATTTGATATATCGCTCATCATTGCAGTATTTCTTTTCCCCGATAAAGTTCTGAACTAAACGTTTCAACAATGACAGGATGTACGGCTTTTCTTGTGGAGGTAGAGTCTCTTCAGCCCACAGAACATACCTGGTAAAGGAGAAGAGATATAGTGGATATTTATTTATAGTTTCTTATATAGCGCAGCATATTCCATTGCGCTTTACAATTGGAAACAACAGTGATTAAACAAACTGGGCAGAAACTGACATGGAGGTAGGAGGGCCCTGCTCGCAAGCTTACCCATCTATAGGGATAATAGGAGGGATACATAAGGGTAGAATTCCATAGCATGTCAGTCCCACCAGATTACAAGACAGTCCTGATGGGATGCAATTAGATATAAATGCTTCTGGAGGTTGTGTGGGGGTTCCTGAATATGATAGGCTTGCCTGAAGAGGTGAGTTTTAAGGGAATGCTTGAAAGTTTGGAGGCTAGATGAGAGTCTTAATGTGCTTGGAAGGGCATTCAATAGGGTGGGTGCTACCCGACAAAAATCCTGCAAGTGTAAGTGGGAGCGAGTAATGAGTGTGGATGAGAGACGCAGATCTTGTGCAGAGCAGAGATGTCGGGTGGGGATATATTTTGAGATAAGCAAAGAGATATAAGTCGGTGTAGTCAGAGTAATGTCTTTGTATGTAAGTAGAAGTTTATATTGAATGCGGCAATATACAGGCAACCAATGGAGGGACTGACAGAGCGGATCAGCAGACATTGAACGTATAGCCATGGAGATCAGCCTCGCATCTGCATTCAAATTGGATTGCAGTTGTGAGTATTTTCTTAGGAAGACTGGTAAAGAGGCCATTGCAATAATCAATGCGTGATATAAAGGATTAGCGTTTTTGCAGTGTCTTGTGTAAAGTACGGACGAGTTTTGAATATGTTTTATAGATCTCTGTAACATGATTTAGGGCAGTATTCAATGAAGAAAATTCTCTGTGCATGGCGAGAGATTTTTTCTCTCGCCATGCACTCTCCGTGTTCCGGAGCCTCCTGCTCCCACTATTCAATGTATTTAAGACTCGCCGCCACTCGCGACGAGTCTTAACCCCTGCAGCGGACGAGCGTCCGCGGCAGGGAGCTGACAGGGAGCCGTGGGACGGTGGCATCCAGGGAGATTAAAGTCTCCCTGGATGCCCCAGAACATATGTGGAGGGTAGGGGGCCCCCCCGGGACCCAGGCAGCACAGGCTGCCCCCCCCTATAGCCAGCGGGGGACCCAGTATTCACTGCACCCGATCGTGCATATTAACGATCGGGTGCAGTGAATATATGAATATCTAATGAGCGGCTCGAGCGCTCCGGCCCCCTGCTGGCTGCACTGTGTAAAAAAAAAAAAAAACAATTAAAAAAAATATATTTTTTTTAATTAAATATATATTCATGTGCTATAAGCACATGAATAAAAATAACATGCCCCTTCACAGAAAAAAAAACCTGATTTTTTTACACCAAAATTAAAAAAAAAAACCTTTTAGATTAAAAGTTCACATTCCAGCTCTCCATCAAAAGATGGAGAATTTCTACACGGAGAGAGACGGCGAAAATCACTTAGAAAGACGGCGAATATTTCACATTGAATAGGGTGGTTCACTTTTGGAGAGCAAAATGCTCCGTCCAAGGCGAAAAAAGCAAAATTTCTCCATAAAACACGGAGAATTTTTCTCATTGAATACTGCCCTTAGAGACAGATTGAATGTGAGGAATGAAGGACAGTTCAGAATCGAGGATGACCCCTAGGCAGCGAGCTTGTGGAGTAGGATTAATTGTTGTGTTCTCAACAGTGATAAAGATATCAGGTTGGTAACTACTCTCGGCTGGTGGGAATATAATTAATTCGGTTTTGGAAATGTTGAGTTTGAGGTGGCGAGATGACATCCAAGATGTGGCAGAAAGACATTCAGAGACACGGAGCAATACTGATGGTGACAATTTCGGGGAGAAAGATAGATTTGATTATCATCAGCGTACAGAGGATACTGAAATCCAAAAAAAAATTGATTAGTTTCCCAACTGAGGAGGTAAAGATGGAGAAAAGCAGAGTACCTAAGACTGAGCCTTGTGGTACTCCAACTGACAGAGGTAGTGAGGAGGAGGTACAGTACAATCAGAGAAGCGAACACTGAAAGTGTGATTAAATAAGTAGGAAGAGAACCAGGAAAGGGCTGTGTTCTGAAGACCTAGGGATTGTAGTGTTGGTTTGAGAAGAGAGTGGCCGACAGTGTCAAAGGCAGCTGAGAGATCTAGAAGAATAAGAAGTGAAAAATGGCCTATCGATTTAGCAGTGGCCAGATCATGGACTACTTTAGTCAATGCTGTCTCTGTGTAGTGTTGGGAACAAAAGCCTGACTGAAGTGGGACAGATAGATAGAGGTTGTTCGAATGTATAAATCTTATACCCTTTCACACCACTATGCCGGGGTCAGATCCTGGAATTTGATTCTGGGTCGAGCATTTTCACATTAACCCCTTAAGTGGCACTCCCGAAAATTTTCCGGGATATGCTCCAGTGCGCAGAGTGGCAAACCCGGAAAAAATTCTCGTGAGTGCCGCTGCCTGTGCTCCTGCCCCGCCTCCCTTCCCCAGCTGTGTGCAGCGTGACCTTGTAATGTCACGCCGCACACAGCCGGGTTGCCAGTGGCAGTGCCAGGCAGCGGCTGATGGACTGTTCAGCGGCGCTGCCCGAACCCAGGGGTTGCAGTGATAGGGGGTTTTTTTTTTTAGGGAGTGCTTCCCAGATAAAAAAAAAAAAAAACACACCTTGCCCAGTGGGGAGCGCTCCCTAAAAAAACAAAAACACACTTAAGGGGTTATACTACAATAACTAATAAATAGCTATAATACAAAGGGCTACCCAGGTTTATCCCTTCTTATAACCAGGGTCAAATTGCTAGGATAGTTGAACCGCGTTATAAGCGGTGGTGACCAGGGTTCGACACGCCAGCATATATAGAAGGATAAATACAGGGAATGACTGCTATAAATGTAGTATGATTGGCAAGGAAAGTAATTAGGGAAGCCAATCCCGGGGAATTCGGGATTGAAAAAATGCCCAATCCCGGGATTGGCTTCCCTACTATTAAAAACCCACCTCGGCCGCCCCGCATATATCCTTACAGATGCGTGGTGCGGCCGGGTGGGCGAGATGGGGTGATGGAGCCCGGGCTGGTCCGCTGGTGGCCCGGTGTGCCGGCAGGTCCGCTGCTGGGCGGGCTGGTCCGGGGACAGGACAGCTGGGCGGGCTGATCCGGGGACAGCCCGGGCTGGTCCGCTGGTGGCCCGGTGTGCCGGCAGGTCCGCTGCTGGGCGGGCGGGCTGGTCCGGGGACAGGACGGCTGGGCGGGCTGATCCGGGGACAGGATGGAGGCAGACAGCCGGCATTAGACTGCGCATGCGCAGTCTAATCCCGAAATCCCGGGATTGGAAACTCCAATCCCGGGATTGAAATCCCGGTGTTTTGGGGGCCAAATCCCGGGATCCTGCGTATCCCGAGATTGGCCACCCTAAAAGTAATGTTATTGCATTGATTTAGTGGAAGCCCTATTAGTCATCTATCATTACTCCATAAAACATGCTGATGTATGGATATCTGACCTGTCCCATTGATCCAGCGGGTCATCGCCTTTATATCCCTGAATGTATGCTTCATACATTCTGTAAAACAAAACAAATCGTTAACAATACACATGCAGTGTATCTGAGCCTTGTTAGTAGAAGTCTGAGAGCCTAAGTATCACAATAGTATAGGCAATGCTGTATGCTGATCATCTATACACAGATATAGCGATTTATAGCATCAGATACATCATTTTTCTTATTTTTAACCTTTTACAGAACAGATGCTGAATCCTGAACGTAAAGAAGGTGTTTCCAGTTGCTATGTATTCCCGGGGGGGAACACAATACGCCATGCATAAATCGGACAGTGGCCTCCCTTAGTGAACTGGAGAATACATAATAAGGTGAAGTTTGACCAAACACTTAAAAAATATATAAAAAGTAAAAACTGCTTTGCCACCTAAACAAGGATGAAGGGGGAGAGGAAAGAAAAATAAAATAAAAAGTGTAGTACTGTAGTTTGAGAGCCACATCCTGCATAGCATACTCTACACCAAAAAGGTTACCTGCGTCCCCATAATAGAAGTGTCCATTCTAGGACCGGCCATCTTTGAAAACCCATGCAGTTCCTCTTCCCTGCCTGGGGTGTCGCTGTCTGCTGTAGTGCTTCTAGCACAGTGTGGTCTGTATATCAGCACTGATATGCAAGCCAGACCTGTGCTAGAAACACCACAGCAGACAGCGACAGCCCCGGCAGGGAAGAGGAACTGCATGGGTTTTCAAAGATGGCGGGTGCTAGAATGAACACTACAATAGGATGTAAAACTGTTGCAAAGTCTTTGTCAGTGGTCTATAAAATTCATATGTAGGTTTAAAATAGTCCAAAATATATAGAGAAATAAGAGGCACTCACCAGTATCAGTTATGCAAATAAAAAATGCTGGGTATTTATTCTAAACTTCATATCTAAAAACATGATTCGTGTCTCAACATTTCCGTCCTCTCCGAACCATCGTCAGGAAAATAATCCATATGCATCAATTGTTATAAAGCCACAGCACAAACCAAACAGCACTACCTACAGCAAGGTACCTGCTGCTGGTCTACTCATATGTATACCCATGCTCAAAAAGGGTGCCAAATCATCACATCCTGTGCCTCTCTGCGTGTCAGGCCAGACTGCAGAGTGATGTCATTTCCGGTTTATATAATATACAATAATGACAAAGTCATCCCTGTTAATAAAGGTCAAATGTATCTGGGCACAAAAATAAAACGGTCTAATACCAATTGACTGGACAGGCAGTCTATGATGCCTGCAGCGTCCTTTACTGTAGCCGGACCTGCCGCGGAGTCCAGAAGTTAAATACTGGAAGTGACGCGCATGCGTTCCACCAGCCGCGTCGCTCAGTAATTGTGTACGAGCACCAGGGGACAATAATGATGGATAAGAGGATGTATAGCTGCTCCAACCGCTGGGTCTACATACAGCAATAAATCTTGCTTGTCTCACAGATTATCTATAAATTAATACACATATTAGTGATTGCGTTCCCCTGGAAACCGGATTCCTCACCAAAGGTTCCTAGGTAGTATAAAGGACTATCAGGACAAGTGTTTAGCGCATGATCAAGCTAACGGGACAGAATATAGACAAAAGTGGACATTGACACAAAACATTTACTTATCTAATAAAACGCACAACATCTAGTGTTCCCGCCAGGCTGTTTTAGCAAGGCGTTGCGTCCTGCCTGATTTTTAAAGGGCAAAATGTGCCCTGCCCCTCTAGCAGCGCCCCGCTAAAAGTCTGCTTCCGACCCAGCTGGTGTGACCGGGGAAGCCCAGCGCCGCTGTAGCGGGTGACTCCCAGCGCTTCCCCGGCAGTGTAGAGCCTTAGGAAGAGCCAGGCCAGCCCCTTTTTTCGTGACTGCGCGCCCATGCACACCCCTTTTGTAACGTTGGCGGCCCAGGACCTCCCCTTTTCGAGATGTCAGTGCGTCTGGTCCCCCCCCCCCCGCAGCGGCGCCCTGCCCTCCCTGGTTCCTAGGAGGAACGTTAAACATCTTTCAGAAAAGTCTAGTATAGGATAAAAAGCACCAGATTTGTGATGTACACAGAAATAAACACAAGTTTCCAATCTAGCCTAGTATAGATAATATAATTCATGAGTGTTGTTCGCTCAAAGTTGTAGGCAAGGGGTTACACAGTGTTGACATCGGCCATAAACTGGAAAAGTTTAAATATTTGAGAAAACTAAGGTTCATCCAATGTAGCACAATGCTAACCATACAGAAAAAAGGTGGTAGACTGCGCTCATTGATGACAGACTGAGGAATTAACATTATAATTTTTAATTATACAAAATAGCATGCTGTAGTAAACATATAAAAATACAAGGTACAAAGTACACAATATAAAAGAAGGGGAGGGGGGAGGGCAGGAAAAATTGAAAATAGCTGCGTCCACTGTTAGAGTGATATCACCTTAGTTAGAGAGTCCACAGTCCAGTGGGTAACCGTTGAAATGAGGAGCGAATAGATGTATCAAAAAAAAGCTGGCCGCGGCGGTACTCAAATGTAGTTTTTCTTCCGATTGCAGTAGGGGGTAGCGATCCTCCCAACTTGGATAAGAAATATTGGTTGAGTGTCCGCTGTATGACCCTGGGTGGGTATTAGACAGGCGGCTTGCCTTCAAGAGGTGAGTGCCTCACTCCAGGTCGAGGCCAGTGATGGTAAACAGGTGAAAATCTCCAAACGGTTTTCAGTGGAAATGGATGGCAGTGGCAGGCAGCGTTTTGTGGTGGGCAGTTAGGAGCCTGGGCCAACGCGTTTCACTGCACAGAGCAGCTTTTTCAAGGAAAAAAAAAGCTGCTCTGTGCAGTGAAACGCGTTGGCCCAGGCTTCTAACTGCCCACCACAAAACGCTGCCTGCCACTGCCATCCATTTCCACTGAAAACCGTTTGGAGATTTTCACCTGTTTACCATCACTGGCCTCGACCTGGAGTGAGGCACTCACCTCTTGAAGGCAAGCCGCCTGTCTAATACCCACCCAGGGTCATACAGCGGACACTCAACCAATATTTCTTATCCAAGTTGGGAGGATCGCTACCCCCTACTGCAATCGGAAGAAAAACTACATTTGAGTACCGCCGCGGCCAGCTTTTTTGATACATCTATTCGCTCCTCATTTCAACGGTTACCCACTGGACTGTGGACTCTAACTAAGGTGATATCACTCTAACAGTGGACGCAGCTATTTTCAATTTTTCCTGCCCTCCCCTTCTTTTATATTGTGTACTTTGTACCTTGTATTTTTATATGTTTACTACAGCATGCTATTTTGTATAATTAAAAATTATAATTTTAATTCCTCAGTCGGTCATCAATGAGCGCAGTCTACCACCTTTTTTCTGTATATTTTCCATAGGGATTGACACCCCCTTTTTTTGACAGCCGCTAGCAGAAGCCACTCATACAGGCGCCCCTACAGTTACCTCGGTAACTGACACCCCATTTTTTCTACAATGCTAACCATGTCCCAATCACTGTCACCATAGAGACTGCACCAGGACCCTATGGAATAGGATTTCATTGTCCCAAATGTATATCTTCTACAGCAGTGCAAACCACTACAGGTCCAGTTCAGAACTGTGCCCAAAGTTTATACGGGCCGACGATGAGATCAACGTAAGAACACATTAAGTGGATTGTGCTCATTGAGTGTGACGATCCACTTCGCCTCGAGTTTCTTTCGCAGAAGTGCTCGATTGCCTCCTCTTGGTGGAATAGGGACCCAGTCTATGATTCTTCTCTTGATAGACAATACTTGGTGCTGTTTAGCCAGGCAGTGTTGGGCCATTGGTTTATTCGTTGAACCATTAGTTAGAGCTTTACAAATCCATTACTATGCAACCAAGAATGCCGAGTTGCTAGATTCCGGAAATGATGTATCGGCACATACAGCAAGTCGGGCAATACAGCACCCGGAAGTGAGGTATAGACACCAGACGTCCTGCTGCGTCAGGACGCCGGTGTTACCATGGTGACCCTGTTTTGCAAGCAACCGTGAACAGGAAGCCCGTATGCAGGCAGAGGACTATGGGACTTGTAGGAAGAATGTTAATTAGAGTCCAGCTGGCATACGGGAATAGGGTACAAAATAAGTTAAATGCCTTTGACCAGGACACCTTGAAAAAGTCCTCTGGATGAGGATGAAAAGCGTTGGTGAGCTTGGCATTTGATCTTCAGTTGATGGTGGACGGAGAGGGCTGGGAGACGCCGCAGCGAGGAATCCCAGTGTTAACACCACTGCTTAATTGTGCTACATGCACTTATGGGACTGCTTTACAACCAGTTCCCAACACACTCAGTAATTATTCGTCTGTGCCCTTTTAGAGGATTGACCATCATGCACTAAGCATTTTACAAGTGTTTTTATTGGATGAATTGCTTTTTTAGAAATAAATGTTTTTATGATTGTTTGTTGTGAAATCATGTGATTATTATGTACTCCCACAATTTGTCATTAAAAGGGAATTGTTATTGGGACATACAGTACTTCACCATTGAATGTTTGCATTATTTTCTTACATGTACTACTAACCATACGGAAGAATTTCCTGTATGATCCAGAAGTTGAGCGCCTGTGTGTGTGTTCATTTATTTGATAGATAATCTGTGAGACCAGCAAGATTTATTGCAGTATGTAGACCCAGCGGTTGGAGCAGCTTTACATCCTCTTATCTATCATTATTGTCCCCTAGTGCTCGTACACAATACCCGGGCGACGTGGCATGAGTGTCACTTCCGGACTCCGCGGCAGGTCCGGCTACAGGGATGCTGCAGGCATCATAGACTGCCTGTCCAGCCAATTGGTATTAGACGCTTGTTTTTATGCCCAGATACATTTGACATTTATTAAACGTGATCACTTAGTCACTATTTTATATTATATAAACCTGAAATGACATCAATCTGCGGTCCGGCCTGACACGCAGAGAGGCACAGGATGTGATGATTTGGAGCCCATTTTGAGCATGGGTATAAATATGAGTAGACCAGCAGCAGGTAACTTGCTGTAGGTAGTGCTGTTTGGTTTGTGCTGTGGCTTTATAACAATTGATGCATATGGATTATTCTCCTGACGATGGTCCCGAGAGGACGGAAATGTTGAGACACGAATCATGTATTCAGATCTGAAGGTTAGAATAAATACCCATAACTGAGACTGGTGAGTGCCTTATTTCTCTATCTATTTTGGACTACTATGGTTCTGGAGGTCACCCCAGCAGTTGGACTGAGTAAAGGCCCCCATACACTAGCCGATTTTGGTCAGATTTCGGCCAGATCAGTCGGATCTGGCCGAAATCGGACCAAAATCGGCTAGTTTTGATGTCCCCTCAGATCCGATGCGCGGTCCCGTGCGCATCGGATCTGCGTCGGGTGGTCGGACCTGCTGCACGTCCGACCACCCGACTTGGGACCTAGTGGGGCGGCGCGGCGGTGGAGGGAGCAGGGGGGGCTGGGGAAGCTGCGGGGGACACAGGCGGCATAAAGCCGGGCAGGGGGAGCCGGGAGCTGTCAGTACTGAATAAAAAAAAAAAGCCCATACAATGAATGGGCGGCCTGTGATTGGCTGAGCGCTCTCTCAGCCAGTCAGCAATTGGCTGAGAGCGCTCAGCCAATCACAGGCTGCCCATTCATTGTATAGGCTTTTTTTTCTAGCACTGACAGCTCCCGGCTCCTTCTGCCCTGTCCGATTTATCACATGTAAAAAATGGCACATCAAGTGCCAATCTAATCAAGCTCCCCGGGGAGCAGCCGAGGAAGCTCAGGGGGAAGTCGGGGGCGACTTGTCCTAAGGACAAGTCGCCCTAGTGTATGGGGGCCTTTACATACCTGGCCATGCCTTGATGCATAAATCCATCAGTACACATCGATGTATGTAGTGTGTACCCGGCCTAACAAAAGCAAATTTGTTCTCAAAATGGGCAAAACCATGCTGCACTGCAGATGGGGCAGATGTAACATGTGCAGAGAGAGTTAGCTTGTTTAATTTATTTCTGTGCAAGGTAAATACTGGCTGATTTATTTATAAACTGCAATCTATTTTTCAGTTTGAACACACCTCACCCAAACCTAATTGAGGTATAAGATTTCCACTATTTTTCTATTCGATTTTGTTTATAGAAGCGAATTCAAAACGAAATCGAATAGAAAATTGAATGGGCATCAAATGGTTTATCTACATTTGATGCAGATTCAATCTTGATGCGTGCTTCTGTGTAATATAAATTGAATAGAAAAATGGTCTTGGCATGTATAACATAGTCAAAATCAAATGTGAACACTGTAACCAACCCAGACCTGATAGGGGTCGAATAGAGAGTGAAATCTCACCCTGTATACACACCATAACTCTCTCTGCACATAATATTTATCGCATCACACGTGCAAACACATGTGTTTTTTTAAAAACACATTCGATTTATCGCAATGCGATGTGCAATATGTGCCATTTGAAACTGTTATATATTCCCAGATAGCCCAACCCTCATGCCATCAGCAGATTTCAGGTTGCAAGGGGCATGTGATTTATCACATGCACATCAAATGCGGAAAAAGCACTTCTAGTGTTCATTCTACCACCCGCCATATTTGAAAACCCAGGCAGTTCCTCTTCCCTGCCTGGGTTGTCTGCTGTAGTGCTTCTAGCACAGTATGGTCTGTATATCAGCACTGATATGCAAACCAGACCTGTGCTAGAAACACCACAGCAGACAGTGACACCCCAAGCAGGGAAGAGGAACTGCATGGATTTTCAAATATGGCGGGTGCTAGAATGGACACTACACTTCAGATGCGATTTATTGCATGGGGAGCCTGAAAATAGAAAATTTTGCACAACACTGGTCTGCATTTCAATGGTGGAATCCATCGATGGTAGATAATAGAATTTTTTCTAACCATCGCTGGTTGCTGCTAAAATAGCCATCCATCGATGGAGGATGTGTTGATGGCCATACCTATGAAGGTTAATTGAAATGGTGCTACAGTGCCTAACAATACATAAATGAGCCAAAACAAGAAAATAATGATTTACAGTAGAAGGCAATTTATGACAAGTACGTGGTAAATAACGACAGATGCATCAGGATACTGGACACTAAAGTAATTATTAGAGTGACAGATATATTTATATTCTAAAAGCTAGTCGCACACTATCCACCCTTGAGCCGCATGTGGTCCTTTTGCATGCAATATCAGCTAAGCCTGCCTGGCTCGGAAGCAATCCAACATATTGCAGCCAGTGTGACTCGTAGGCTCCAGCACGATGTGCATTACATTGGACCTCCTGTCAAACACATGCAACTTGGACACTTTGCAAGAAAAAAAAAAAACATCCAAATTGCATGTGAATTGCCCTTAAGAAAGTCCATGAGAAGAGTGGGCCCTGCTCGTGAGAGCTTAAGTTCTAAAAGAGTAATATTATTGCAGAATTGTGTTCTTGTATTATAGATTAGGAGTGCAACTTTATCACAACCCTTTCATGCGACAGATTGCATGGAAAGTGTCACATCTCATGACCGGCGCAGATCAGACAGGCTGCCATAAATATTTATCGCAGCCCTTGCTGTGATTGCACACGATACACTGTATGCAAGAGGTATGTATCAATGTATCGTATACGATCCTGCTGCCAGGGAGTTGGCAGGGTATCACATGCGATACTTCCCACTAGTGCGGCCCTCCAGATGTTGATGAACTACACATCCCAGGATGCTTTGCATTAGTTTTGCTATGTGGCCATGCTGAAACTGATGCAAGGCATGCTGGGATGTGTAGTTCATCAACATCTGGAGGGCCGCAATTGCCCAGCCCTGCACTAGTGGATGGGGGCCTTAAGACTGTAAAGCTGGCCATACACTAGTGTGACTTCTCCACTCGGAGTAGTCGCACATGATCCCCCTTGACATAGGCGCTGATACTGTGGGTGCTCAAGGGTCCGAGCACCCATGGGCCAGAGTCCCGCTGCTGGACAGCCGTATTAACTTGCGGCTGCAGCACCCGCATAGTCAGACCCGCCGCCTGGGAAACAGTATGCCGGGACGCCAGTAACAGTGTATTCCATCCTTGGAGTAATATGCGGATGTGGGGCAGGCCAGCCTGTGCATGCCATGCAGCATCAGCACCACGCACTGACTGAGTAGCTCAGCAGGGGCCCACCAGCCCCCCCCCTGTCACTGGTACTGTGGGGGCATTTATGTACTTGACCGTAATGTGTAAAAAGGGGAACTCTGCTGCCGTAATTTGACTACTAGAGACAACTGTGCTGCGTAATATAAACTGGTATTTTTTGGCTACGCCCCTTCCCCACGAAGCCACTCATCTATATTTTTGGCTTGAGCACCCACCAGCAACAACATAAATCGCCACCTATGCCCCTTGATACATCGTATATGGACCTTTTTGCATATGATATATTGCATGCGACCCCAGCCAAACCTGTCTGCGATCTGACATATCTATCTGCAGCTGGTGCGACTCACAAGCTCTGGTGGGATGTGCACAGGCCACTATAAAACTTCCTGCTTCACCTCATTAGTGAGGCGAAGCAGGAGGGGAGACCGAGAAGATGTATTAACATCTTGCCCGCCAAAGCGGGGGAGCGCTAACTCCCCACTCCGGCGATGTCCCCTCCTGGAGACAGCGCATCAGTTAAAACTGATGCGCTGTCTCCTTTCCCCCGGCCGGCTCACTGCGCATCATGTGCGGGAACTCGCTACTCTCACGAGATCCCCAGCGCAGCTCAGAGCCAGAGCTGTCCCTGCTGTGGGCATCGCCGCCTGCAGCTGTCGAAGTCGATAGCTGCAGGCAGCAGTCAACGATGCTGACCGTTCATAAATTAGGCAGGCGCGCAGTACGAAATATCGTCCCTGCGCTATGCCTCCTGCCCCACGCTCAGCGGAACCAGATCGCGTGCACATCGTGAGCGGGTCCTACAAACGACTGACGACCCGCTCACGATAAGTGTGTACCCTACATCTACCCCTGATTATCATATCTGACCTGATGTCAGTCTCATGCGATTTGGACACTTTTCATTCAATTGATTGCCGCAATCGCATGAAAAGTGACAAAATCGCACGTGAATCACCCTAGTCTAGTGTATGGGCATTTTTAATAAGACGTCCCATAGCGGTTGGACTACAGGTGCCAACATGTGACGGGGTCCCTCGGTAACGGTATGTCCAGTCGACCTGCTGCACGGAGCAGAGGCTGAACACTTACTGCACATAGTTTTGGATCTCCATGTTTGCTGCTGGGCGATCCCGGCTCCGGTGAGCTGCGTTACGTATATACACGGCCTCCGCCCCCGCCGCTTCTTCGTTCTCTTCCACTGCAGCACATTCAATGATTCAAAATCATCCTCGGAAGCATCGGTTTGAAATGTGCGGCAACCATTGGTCTACGCAATATTGGTTACAGCCAATGACATTCAAAGCGAGACAGGGCGGAAGTGAGACAGAGGAAATAAACAAATCTACAGATGACACGTGATACACAGGCGCTGCCATGTTTGTTAAGGGCAAAACTGACTACTTATTTAGCAATTGTGACAGGGAGGCTACTCTAGTTCACCGACCTTTTGACTACATTGACGCAGGGAAGAAAACATTCACTGAAACTGCCAAATCATCTGATAAAAATATCTTGCTAAGATGTGTTTTGAGCGTTATTTCTCAAGCTGGCTTTTAATGCAATTTAACTTATAGAGACTTTTCATACAGCTTTGGAAAAAGGCTTTTTAAATCTTATTTTGACATTTAAGAAACAAGTGGACAGGAAAACCTGTGCAGTCATGCCACAATTGTGAGCAACTGTCTGAGGGTCTTTCCAATGCACTGCAAAAGTCATTTTAGCGTATAGCCACACTAGGCAGCTGTCCAGGGCTCCATAATTAGGCCTTGTCAGAGCATCAAGGCATCATTCTATACATCCCTCCCAGCCTGAGCCCAGACAGTGAATAGCTGTCAGCATTCTGATTTGTGAATGACTAGAGCTATCCACCAATCAAAATTCTGATAGCCATTCACTTGAAGCATGTGGAGATGGCGCAGGACCACAGGAGGGGGCACCTTATGACTTTTTTTATATTGGTTCCAGTTATTGGGTGGGTAGGGGCCTCAGTTTATAGCTTTGCCCAGGGCTAGGGATGGCCATCTGTGCAGTTGCCATCGATGGTTGCCTTTGATGGCAATAATGCAACCAGCCATCGATAGTAACAAACTATGTGATGGATGACCATTGATAGTTTTACCTATCGTTGGTCATCCATTTTCTTTGACTGACTGGCCCTTGGGCCAATCAGAAAGTGGGGATGGGGCTTCAGAGGTATTAAGAGCAGGGCTATGCTCCGTGTCACAGCACATTGGGGGGGGGGGAAAACATCGGTTTTGCTGTGCCATCGATGTAGGGAAACCATTTGTTTTTCAAAAGTATTAAACATTGGCCATAAACCATCAAGGATTTTGAATCATAAATGGTCAATGGTCATCCCTATCCAAGGCCTACAATTCTGTTAAGATGGCCCTGTTGATGGCTTGGTCCTTCTCTGTAGCTGCAAACACCCAGACGTGGTGTACGCAAATCAACTTGTTTGCCCAGCACATACGCTTTAAGTGCTTCTGTGCATGAGCAAATTAAACCTATCACTGGATCACCATCACATGTTTGTGATTTGATGGCTTGTAGCCATCGCATCTCATGATTCAATGATGATTCCATGTCCTTCTCTAGCCTGGCCTTCAGGATTCTCCAGTACTGCTCCAAACTCTGGACAGCCCTCCCGCACCCAATCAGACTTGCCTCCCAGCCATCAAACCATTTTAACACATGAATAACAGTTCCTGAAAGTAATCTGCTTACCTAGTAGAACCTTTTGTCTGGAGCATTTACATTTGTGTTGACACCATGCCAAGAAGATACATACAGTAGGGGTATATTTATTAAGCCTTCGGTGGTGATTAAGTAGAGAGAGATAAATTACCAATGCATCAGCTTTAAAGATCATTTACAAATATCTTCAGATATGAATGAACTGAAGAAGTATTGTAAAGGGTAGTGGCAATAAATATTATGCAAGAGACTGAGAAACACAAAGAAAATAATAGTTATTGCTACTAAAGTGGGTTAACTAAGCTACTGCATCATGGAATATATTTTATATTTAATATATTACTCATTAAGGACATACTTATGATAAATTATCTGGGATTAGATGTATTATATACTGAAGCTTGGTGAAAACTAGAGCATATTTAATTAAGTCGAAACGATATGAGCAAATACAGATAAGAAAGTCGGTTGTTTAACCTTTTCACACTGTACAGTATGCAAAGCAAACATGTGATATATGTTTTTGTTGGTACCTGGGGTTGTAGAGAGTAAGGTTTGACTTCATGGAGGTAGGGCTAGGCACTAGTTAAGGAGGGGTAGGTTGGACAAGGGTAAGTATGGATTTTCATTATGTGGCTGCTTATTCGTGTACATATTCCCCTGAAGTTATATGTAGTAGTATCATGGATGATCAAATTAAGAGGAGTCGGGAAGATGACTCCTATTAGCAGATAATAACATAATACATATAAGACCTTTACTTCAGTATTTGTAATGTTCCAGCTGTCATCCTGTCATTTATTTGTTTTTGTTTTTTCATAATTCGCTAAGTACGTTTAATTTGTCAGACACTATGGTGGTTTTGTACAAATGGAGGTTAGTCCAGATGGCAGATGATTTAGACAAAACATCATTTATTAACCAGATAGAAACAGAAATAGATGCAGCATGGATGGTGTAATGGTTAGCATTACTGCCTCACAGTGCTGAGGTCATGGGTTTGATTCCCACTATGGCCCTAACTGTGCAGAGTTTGTATATTCTCCCTGTGCTTGTGTGGGTTTGCTCTGGTTTCTACCACAAACCAAAAATATACATGTAGCTTAATTGGCTTCCAACAAAATTAACCCTAGAATGTCTGTGTGTACATGTGGGCCACAACGCTTCGTGCGAATGGCTCAGTGACAGTGCAAATCGACGAAGCCATTCCCACAGGGACCATGCGCATAAGTTATTTTGCGCATACGCAGAATAAAACATCGGTCCCCGTTGCCAATCCGCCTGGGACCGATGAATTGTAATGACCCCTTTTAGTTCTTAGATAATATGCAATCTGTTATCTTGTGTTGGTTCATGTTCTTTTTATCTTTAATGTTGAGAATGTTTTTTTCAAGCTGCTCCAAAGTAAAACAATTGACTTTTATGAACATGATTAAAATTTAGTTGTAACATTTGGAGAGCATAGAGCGAATAAGTGCAGAGGTCAGAGTAAGTAACCTTTCTACCTCTTATCTTCAATACTAGTCAGTGTTAGGAAACCTTTGGAGCAGTGACGAATGGATCTATATAGTCACGTATGTCTCTATGAACCAGTGCATCCTTCCTTCTAGATTTATATTGACAGTTACAATATTGTTCAAAAACTGTTAAGCGGAAACATTTTTTTCTTAATTTTAATTATTATTTTGCTAGGTACTGGAGGTAATTAATGGAAAGATTAGCAGGCATCAGGCAAAAGGCAACAGAACTAGTTAACTATCCACTGAACACAATGATAATGGATCTTACAAGTAAATGGATATTTCAATAAAAAAGTATTGCCAAACCACTATAATCACACTTATATATCTACATATAGGGGGTGATTCTGGTTGCCCCGCAATGCTGTGAAATTCGTAGGGTCCTCCAAAGGCCTCCCGATACCCGCATGAACACCCGCCACCCCCCCCCCCCTTGCATGCCGGCGGGAAATCATTAGATGGTCGCCGACCATCAAATAGTTTTGCAAGTGCTCGCAGATCTAAGTCAGTCTCTGCTGGCATTAGATCTGCGGCGCCCTGTACGGCTGACGTCAGTTGTCCGTCCCCCCTCCCTGCACCAGCGGCACCGACGTATCTCCATAGTAATGCCCAGCGTTTTCATGGGAACGCCCATGGAATGCTGGGCGTTCCCAACAGCACGACCAAAGCCTGCCACCCCATGCCCTTCACCCGTACTGCTGTGTGCGAGTGTCTGGCAAATAATCAATTCGCCGTGGCCACTCGCACCCAGCGGCTGCACATGCGCATTAATGTTGATGCGCAGTCGCTAAACATCACTCACCTGTGCGAACGCGCAGGGGAGCGATGAGATCAGAATCAGGGCCATAGTAAGGATCCCAACCATCCTGAAAGTCACAATACCCAAGTCAAAATACAGATGAAACTAGTGTGGCCAATCCCGGGATCGGGATCGGCGGGATCCCGGGATTTGGCCTAAAAAAGTCTGGGATTTCAATCCCGGGATTGGAGAATCCAATCCCGGGATTTCGGGATTAGACTGCGCATGCGCAGTCTAATGCCGGGCAGCATCTGAGCACTCGCTCAGACGCTACCCGGCTGTTCCCGTAACCTGACCCGTAACAGTAGAGGTCACGCTGCGCAGGCCACACGTCACCAGTGACCGCCTCTTCTCCGCCGCCCGCCAGCACGCCGGCCTGACTCCGCCCGCCTGCCCGCCTCCGCCTGCCCGCCTCTTCTCCGTCGCCCGCCTGCCTGCCTCCGCCCGCCTGCTGTCTTCTATGGAGGTGCACTTGCCGGGAGGCACCGTGCACCTCCAAACCCACTCCCGGCCGCCCGCCCGCACCCTAATGTAAGTAGATGTGCGGGTCGGCCGGGGTGGGTCCTATGCTAAAAATGTTTTTTTTTTTTGGTGGGGATGCCAATCCCGGGATCCCGGGAATCCCGGGATTGAGCATTTTTCAATCCCGGATCCCGGGATTGAAAAAATGCCCCGGGATTGGCATCCCTAGATGAAACCCAATGGTAAGTATAGGTTAAGTTTAGGGTTAAGCTGCTGGAGGGGAGGGTAAGGGTTAAGCTGTGGTTTAGGCTGTGGAAAGGGATGGTTAAAGTTAGGCTGTGGGAGGGGATGGTAAGGCTGCTGAAGAGGAGGGTTAGGCTGAGGTAGGGGATGATTATGGTTAGGCTACGGGAGAGGGTGTTTAGGGGTAGGCTGCAGGAGTGGATGGTTAGGATTAGACTGTGGGAGGGGACGTTTTGGGTTAGGTTGCAGGATAGGCTGAGGGAGTGGGAAGGTTAGACTGTGGAAAAGGAGGGTTAAGCTGGGTTAAGCTGTGGGAGGGGATGCTTTGGGTTACGCTGCTGGAGAGGGTGGCATTTAGGGTTATGATGCGGGATAGGCTGTATGAGTGGATGGTTAGGGTTAGGCTGTGAAAGAGGAGGGTTAGGCTGCGGTATTCAACGAGTCAGGGGCTCGCTGCCCCAGACCGGCGAATTTTAACTCCTGCGGTGGATGCTGCAGGGAGCCTGAGGACGGCGGCAGGCAGGGAGATGGAAGTCTCCCTGCCTGCCACAGAACGTTTGTGGGGGTGAGGTGGGCTCCCCGGGTGCCAGGCAGCACAGGCTGCCCCCCCCCCCCGGGGGTGCCAGCAGGGGACCGGGTATATTCACTACACCCGATCATGCATATGTAATGATCAGGTGAAGTGAATATATGAATATCTAATGAGCGGCTCGGCTCCGGCCCCCTGCTGGCTGGTCTGTGTAAAAAAAAAAAAAAATATATATATATATATATTTTTTTTTTTTTATTAAATATATATTCATGTGCTTACAGCACATGAATAAAAATAGCATGCCCCTCCTCAGAATAAAATTCCTGATTTTTTTACACCAAATGTAAAAAACAAAACACTTTATTTTAAAAGTTCACATTCCACTTCACCATAAAAAGGTAGCGATTGCTACTCGGTGAATCATGGCGAAAAAAACCTTGAAATGTATTCGCCATCTGGTCATTGAATAGGGTGATTCACCGTTTTAGCCAAAAATTCGCCTTACAGCACAAAATCGCCATAAAAACCTGGCGAATCAGCCTCATTGAATACCGCCCTTAGGGTTAGGCTGTGGGAGGGGATGGATAGGGGTAGGTTGACGAAGGTTACCGTTTGGTTTTGGATACTCACCAAAATTTTTCAGGATGCATTTTTGCAGCACAGGTGACTATCGAATTACCACGCATGCGTACGGTAGGCAGCATGCAAGCACAAGTGATTTGTGTGACTGGAGCCTGTGATGGCTAGCTAATTGACACCCTGCAGATTCGCAGCCATGCACATGGGCGGGGAGGGGGGGGGGGATGCAGAAGCTGAGGCAGCGTGGCAGCATTCACCTGATTGCTGGGGTCTGAAATCTGACAGCCCAACGATCAGGCCTGAATCGGGCCCTTAGGCTGGGTACATACAATACGAAAACAAGCTCAACTCTCAATATCGTTAACGATATTGCTGCTGCTTATGGAGGACTGATCTAGATCACGGGTAACGCAGCTTTTTACCCAAAAATATATTTAAATACGCCGATGTGACCCCTTGATTTGAAAGGAAGGAAATCATATAATTTTAATACACACTGTACCCCCAGAAATTGATAATATATCCTGCTAGTATAGTACACAGCCTGGCAGAAATTAAAAAATGACAATGATTACCATGTATGGTTGTGTGTTAGGTACAAAATTTGTACCACACACAGCCATACATGGTAATCATTATCATCATCAATGGCTGCCAGGCTGTGTATGGTATAGCCATTGTTAATGTGACGTCCAGGCAACTATTAGTGTCAGTATTTCAAGATGATATAGTGACAGGTGACAGTATAGTGACAGTCTGTGCATTTTTTCCCCTAGACTAGCAAAGAAACTCGGTGCCACATTGGCAGTACAGACTCCGCGCTGCCGAGATGGTGCAGCAACTAGTCGACTCTACTGAAGAAGCGGGCGGACTTGGAGGTGGGGACCGAGGCATCACGCAGGGAAGTGTGTTATACATCCCCAGCCCTCGCCAGATCCTCTCCGCTGACTAGAGCTGGTGGGGGGTGTGTGTGTGTGGCCAGAATGGTGGATAGCGGGGGCTGGCGGAGGCTGTCGGCTGGCGATTCTATCCTGCCCCCCCCCCCACCTGTACAGCAGCCAGGGGGCTGGTGAGCACTGGAGCATCCCCCCCGCCTGTAATTTTCATTGCTGCACCCCATGCTCCCCAGTGTATACAACTGACAGTATGGGTCAGCTAATTGGTCAATCTACATTTGGGAGTCATCCAAAAGTGATTGTGATTGCCTCAGCCAATCCCTGAATGGCCAGGGTTATAAAAGAAGAACTTTAAACACTTCAAAAAGGGTCAAAATGTTGACATGAAAAAGTAGACACATGAAAAGGTAGACATGGTGTCAATGTCGACAACTGTTGACATAGACCCTCAATTACTGTAACGTATGGCTCGCTGCATTTTCCATGCTTCGGGCACACTATTATATTTTCCCTCTATGCCGACATGAATGGTGAAGTAAAAACAAGACGGTTTAACAAACAAACAAAAAATTCATGAAAACCTTATGTCTACCTTTTTCATGTCGACCTTTTGACCATGTTGACCTATTGCATGATGACCTTTTGGGGTAGACCTACTGACTATCTAGACAGGCTCCAGTATGAAATGCCGGTGGTTGAAATACTGATGCCGGAATCCCGACTGGCGCAATGCCGACAAGGGGGGGTTGTGGATCGCCCCCCTTGCGGGCTCGCTGCGCTCGCCATGCAGCGGGTGTCGTGGACACCCATAGAGGGACAAAGTGCCGGCATTGCGTTTGTATATTCTCCCCATACTTGCATGGGTTTCCTCTGGGTACTCCGGTTTCCTACCACAATCCAAAAATATACTGGCAGGCTAATTGGCTCCCAATAAAAATGAACCCTAGATTGTCCGTGTGCATGTATATGTGGTGGGGAATATAGATTGTAAACTCCACTGGGGCAGGGACTGATGTGAGTTTTCAAATATTCTCTGTAAAGCGCTGTGGAATATGTGTGCGCTATATAAGAAACTGTTAATAAATAAATAAAATAGTATAGTGTGTACCCAGCTTTGGATTGAGCATTTCACTGGAAAAAACTAAATCAGTCTCAATAATCCCAAGGAACAGGTCTATAAAACCCTGCCCTTTGTCTGGCACCTAGGGTGCTAACAACTCTTTACTAACAATCTTCTAGAAAAAAAATGCCCTATGAAGCAGTTACTGAACTTCTTAATAAGAGAAAACCCACTGATAACATAAAAAGGACCCAGGTGGCCGCGCGCTCCAAGGAGATGGAATAAATGGGCGCGGGCATGCATGACAGGAGCGCGCTCACCATCCTTTCCAGGATCCGGTCGGGAGCGCGCGTAAAGGGGCGAGGACGCGCCTGTCTCTGTCTGCACACAGCCGGCAGCAGGCAGCACAACTGGAATCCTGGTAACGCTGTGATAGATCCAGGGGCGCCTGGGAGAGTGCATAGGGTTACCGTCAGTCGCTGTACAGCTCACTCGCCTCCGGAATACAGCATGGAGAGAGATGCTGCGGATCTGGGTATCGGCCACGGCACCATGTCCCGGTTCCTGGACGGAGACTTCTGGGGAATGAAGAATGAGCTGCGGAGGCAGATTGCCGGGAGTCCGCTCTTCCAGCAAAGGTACCGCTAGCAGTGCACTGGCAGCTGGGATTGTGCCATAGGGCATGCACAGGGCCTCTGCTAGCAGAATATGATATAATGCTGTATGCACATGGCTGCTGTGCTGGGGGATTCCTACTTATTAGCAACCTGCTGCTTTCCAATTGCTGTTGTAAGGGCATCTAGTGCAACACAAGAGCCATACATACTCATCAGGTGCATAAGAATGTACTTACATGTACACTCAGCATTATCTAATGAGGTTCTACTTATACCCCTCTCTGACCTAAAATATGGGTCTGACCTGGGTACTAGTCATGGTCTCAAACAGTCTCACATTGGTGTGAAACCACGTTCAACCCACAGGCAGGACACGGGATAGTGGTGGGAGATGAAAATCTCTTCAACGCTGGTGACCGGCTCTCCATGGGATTTTAACGAGACAAGGGTCAAATTACCCAGGAAGGACCCCGGCGACAGTGCTGCAGCTCGGACATGGGTTATTGCCTGGTTGGTGATGTATGGACCTGGGTTAAGGCGCAGTGTGAAAACTATGAAAACGCCAAAGCTTATAACCCAGTCGACCAACCTTGCAATTTATCCCGGAAGGGTTAAACCCAGGTCGCCCTCTGTATAATGGACGAACCGTGTTTAATGTGAAATCGCCGGACCCGGGTCGGTGCCAGGTAGAATGCGGGATCGAGATCCCAGGTCTGACCTGGCATTGAGACGTGAAAGGGGTAGTTACCCCTTTCAGACTGCAAGTGCTGGGTTGCACCCACGATTGGGACTGGTCCGTGCCAGGAGTGACCTGGCATTTGCGGTCTGAAAGCTCCCACAGCAACCCGGCTTATTGACGGATTGCTGATTTCTGTTGGGGAAGGGCCTTGAAATGCTGGGTTGCTGGACCTGGGAAATGTGGCTGTGGCACTTTCACACCACAGATCAACCCGGGTTAACACGGCAATAACCCGGGTTGATTTGGCAGTCTAAAAGGGTAATAGCTACCCAGGTCACAGGATTACCCCCTGGGTTATTTTTCAAAGCCCCCTTTGAACAATGACCCAAGTAGACCCGTCAATAACCTGGTTTTAGGGACATTGGTTAACAGAAAAAGCACACCATAGAATTTGTAACAATTTAATTATTTAGAATAAAAAGAAGATACATTGATCAACATAATGTAATTGAATTAGGGGAATTGGTAGTTGCAAGCATCAAATAAAAGCTCCACTCGACAGATTTAGGACAATTTTCAAATTGGCTGAAAGAAACACTGGGTGCGAAAGGCTGATATGTTTTTGCAATTTATCATGAGATGTTTTCCCAATTTTTTTTCCACCGGCTATTCAATTTGGACGCACCAAAAAAAAAAAAAAAAAACGAAAAATAATTTTCACCCCAAAACACACACTGAAACCTGTTTGTTTTCACTAGAAAAAGCCCTGCTTATGTCCAAAAACGGGTCTGATTTGGGGATTTGTTTCCCTCTGTAAGGGTACATGCTGGAGCAATGCTAAATTGACCAACAATCTAAAGCCTCCTACACACTTGGTGATCTCAGCCAACAGTGATATTGGCCATGGGTTGGACCCCTCATCAGTACAGGCAGAACGAGGAAGGGGGTCACTAGATGTGTGGGAGTGCACATTGTTAACCATATTCAGTGTACACACTAGAAGATATAGGCCCTTATTCTGCTTCACTCACAAAGACAAATTCCTTCTCAAATGGACAAAACCACGTGCACTGCAGGGGGGGCAGATGTAACCCGTGCAGAGAGAATTAGATTTGGGTGCGTTATTTTTTTCTGTGCAGGGAAAATACTGGCTGCTTTATTTTTACACTGCAATATAGATCTCACTTTGAAGTAAAACCCCACCCAAATCTAATTCTCTCTGCACAAGTAACATCTGCCCCACCTGCAGTGCACATGGTTTTGTACATTTGAGAAGCAATTTGCCTTTGTGAGTGAACCAGAATAAGGGCCATAGTCAAATATATCGCACAGAAAGCTCTTTCTGAGCGACAGCTTTTACTATATCCTTAGTGTGTATGAGGCATCTAGCTTCAGTAAAAAGTATGGATTAGAATGATCAAATCTTGGAGCGCAAAATGGTGAAGTTCCCCATACCAATCAGTCAACTGTCTTTTTACATTATCTGCTAGAAAAATAACAGAAGTTGATTGGTTCCTGTAAGAAACTTTTCTTTATCGCTCTCCCAATATTTGATAAATCTCCCCCGTTCAAGGCCCCCATACACAGGTACAATATGACTTGTCTGAGTGACAAGTCGGCCCTGTTTTTATGTGAGCTACACTGGCAGCTCCCCGTGAGGGCTTCATCCAATTTGGTGCTTGATGTGCCTCTGATGATCCAAATCCGATATTACATACGTGGTGCATGTATGATCTACAGGATCCAAATCATACAGGAACACGCACTGGATGGACCTGATGTCAAACACTCCAATTTCATCAAATATGTCATCCTGATCGATCGGAATTGGATGAAATCAGACCGGTGGGGGCCTTAAGTCCGCAGGCCACTGGTTCCCCGGGTCCAACCTGGCTTTGTGATGTGAAAGCAGTATAGTCAACTTTTGACCTACAGTGCCTTCAAAAGGTGCAGTGATTAAATAAAGCTTAAGAACCACTTCCACTGGCTATGAGCAGTAAAATGGATAAGAGCAGCAGTGGCAACAAATGGGTTTATTGACCAAACAGCTTTTCAGGTCAAGGGTTCCATTCCCACCATGGCCTTAACTGTGCAGAGTTTGTATATTCTCCCCGTGCTTGTGTGGGTTTACTCCAGGTACTCCGGTTTTCTCCCACAATCCAAAAATATACTGGTAGGTTAATTGGTTTCCAACAAAATTACCCCTAGATTGTCTGTGTGTGCCAGGACATGTGGTAGGGAATATAGATTGTATGCTCCACAAGTTCCTGGACTTCCCTGGTAATGTGTGATCATACATTACCATGGAAGTCCAGGAACAGAGCATTTTCTCCCTGAAGGAGTACTTGTGCAGACCTGCAAGCATCTTCCAGTGTGCACACTTCAGGTATTGGATGTAAATAATACCACTTTCACACCAAAAATCCATCTCTGATCTGGATCATGGAACATGGGTTAGAGCTGAATTTTAGGTTACTTATCCCTTTCACACAAGTGGATGAACTTTGGTTATTTATCGATGATCTACGTTCACGCTAGACCCGGGTCTTCCAATTACTTCTGTCTAACCGTGTATGCTTGGAAATGATGTCATCTCCAAGCTTTACTGAACCTGTCGTTCAGCTCCTTTTAGGCTTGACCTGGGTCATCGTGACACTGATCATGTATTTCACACATTTCCCTTTTGTGACCTGTGAGCAACCCTGGTAGCAACCAGTTTCCAGACTATGTATACACACTGTCTAGATACAGTCATTAAAATAAATAAATTAGTTGGACAGGGTCAATGGGTCGACCAATTCAAAGGTTAACATGGCAGTAGCCGACACACACGCAGTTAACACAAGTTTTTTTTTTTTTGAGGGGGGGGGGGGGTGTTTCCAACTTTTTCTTGGTTTACCATCCATCTGGTGCAGGGACCACCTGCCCCCCCATGCTGCCTGGACCCTGCAGCAGTCCTGCTCCCCAGCGCAGGTCCAGCCAGCAGATTCCTGGAGCAGGTAAGCGCCAGAGCCCCCCCCCCGCGCGCTGGCCGGAACCTGCAGCAGTCCTGCTCCCCACCGCAGGTCCAGCCAGCCGACTCCAGGAGCCCCATTAAGGTTGAATGTGAATGGACCAAAAACTTTATTGAAACTGTAATTTACCATTTACAAGATAAAATGTGAAGGGGTTTAACTGGCTTTTAGACTTTTTTTTTTTTTAAACGTTTACCAAAAACAGGTTAAAAGCAGGTTTGCAATGTGAAAGCAGCATTACTGTTTTTAATTTCTACCTGTTGACCTATTGACCCCTGTTGACCATAAGGGGCCAACCTATTGTGTGTCTGTCTAATAACTGTACACCTGTACTGCCCAGGGTCAAAGCCCAGGCCCTTTTGACCCTTTCACACTGAACCAGGACCTGGGTCACCCTGCCTTGCCCCAGTAATGTCCCGGGTTTTTCGCTCATTGTGAAAGAGGTGAATAAAGTTATTTTTCAGTGTTCCTTTTAATTGTAAAGCACATCAGATATTCATATTACCATGCATCAGGCCCATAGTGGTTTAGGCACCTGCCTGAGGTGTTCCCTTAGATAAATAACATGCCACCTAGCTATGCCATGTTCTTGCTGTATCCCGGCTTCAATCTACTCTAATGGACCAGGACCAGAAATAAGTACTTATTGACTTTAGTGACATGAAGTAGTCATTAGGGAACCATTTAGAAATGCTGCAGAAGTAATGAATCATGCCATATCCAGTGCTACAGTTTGTCAATAGGAAGTGGGGGAGGAATGAATGAAAACAGACAGCTGGACTGAAGCAGTGAGTGATTCCGACACCATTAAGTAAGGCTTATACAGAACAAATCTACATAAGTAAGCTACTTGTTCAATATAAACATTAAATGTGCTGCAACCCTAACATGGAATGAAGCTAATTGTCACAATATGCAAAAATAACATTCCAAATCATTTTATGCATAAAATAATGTTATAAGAATATATTTATAACACAAATGACTATAAATTGATTGTTAGCATCATGACCGATACATCAACTATTAGACCTTCAATTGATTTCAGTTTCGTTCTTATTTACACTTTTTTTGGTACTTGTTTCGTAGCAGGGCGCCCCCAATTTTGATCGTACTGCATGTGATGCAATGCGATTTTTAATTGTACAAGCACCCTAATGGGTGCTTACAATGTTAAATGCGCCCCCATTGTCAACGACACCCGCACTCCCATTGTCCAAGACACCCGCACTATCAACACCAACCCGCGCTTCGGGCTCGTATTCCGTGACCCCTCGTGGGGTTCGCTGCGCTCGCCACGCTTCAGGCTCGGTGGCTCGCTACGCTCGACACACTATCTGATCTAATCTGATGCCACTTTATAAAGACTTTCTTATACATCAATCCACGTGCAGGCACTAATCCGGAGCTGATTCTAGCTTTTTATAAAATTCCTAAATATCCCTTCATTTACAAGGAGCTTATTATGCTATATTGTTGTTATTGCTTTTATGTGTATTGATTTTTTATTATAGTAAAATTCATAATAATCAAATTTCTCCAGGTGTGTGGCGCTCTCTTTTCATTCACTCACATATATATATATATATATATATATATATATATATATATATATACAGAGGCTGGAGGTGCGGCACTCGTAGCTTCGTTATCAGCGACTCAATAAACACACCGTGACACGGTAGCTTTGGTGATCAACGTTTCAAATAACTTGTATTTTTCATCAGGATAAAGGATATAAAAACATGCACATACCTTTATAGGTGAATACAAACAAGAGCAAAAACAACGTGCCAGTGAAAGGAGGCCCGCCCTACCGTGGGTGGGGGGTGTATAGTGACGTCATCTTAAGGCGCCGGATAGACGCTACGTGGTTACCATAGTGATATAATGAAAAATCTGCACGGACCAAGATTAACATTGGTTAGTCTCCATAATGGGTACGACAATCATAATAGGTATAGTATATATAACCTTGTGGTGCGATACAGTTACACATCATAACGGCTGTATGCATTACTAAGCGTTTCAAAACATAACCTATCAGCGACATTGCTGGGTTACCGTGAGGACGGTCTGTGTAGTTGCGCACGCATTCGGGTTGCCGTGGAAACGACCTGCGCTGCAGCATACACAATGTCGTAAGTATATTCTATAAATAATGCTTACGAGAATAAAAAATATATCATGAAGCAAATGAAAAGTAACAGCACAATAGTATATAAATGGGATGATCACACATATTATGGAAGCGGCAAGAATCATGCTAATAATTAGCAATATATAAGGAGAAGAAGAATAATGCACAATACACTTGAAGGTATATAAATCATTTGAAAACTGAAAAAGAAATATTTTCATTAAGGCCGCGGGGTGCAATGACATTAAGTCTGTGGATCCAGCGTGTCTCACATTGGATCAATTTTTTGGATATGTTACCGCCTCTGATAGAAGGTTTTACACAATCAATCATACGGTATCTGAGTGTATTTAACGCATGTTTTTTCTCAGCGAAGTGGCGTGCCACTGGTTGGTCACTTTGACCGCTGATGAGGGCTTTTTTGATAGCGCTGCGGTGTGCTCCCATTCGCTCCTTGAATTTACGTTCTGTTTTGCCGATGTAGCATAAGCTGCAGGGGCATATTATTTGGTAGACTATATATTTGGATTCACAGGTGAAATGGTGGCGTATTGAGTATTGTTTGCCACTATGAGGATGGGAGAATGTGTCACCAGTCAATAAGTGTTGGCATGTTACGCAGGAACATTTAAAGCAACCATTTTTGGGGGGTTTCAAAAAGCCCGCATACATACTGGGCGATTCTTTGAATGTTGTTTCCGACTTCACTAACAGATCTCGTAAATTCCGGCCCCTGGAGTAACATGGCATTATTCTTTTGGTGGTAAACGGTAAGGAGGTATCAGACTTTACTATTGGCCAGTGTTTTTTGATGGTGGCAGTTACTTTAGAGGAAGCTGAATTATATCTGTTGACCCAAGGGATGCGGGTCTCTAAGGAGGTGACTTTGTCGCTATCAGCAGATTTATTAATGAGGGCTGTTCTGTCCATTTGCAGCACTTTGTTCTTGCATACTTGTAAGTCATGCATAGAATAACCCCTTTGTACGAATTTGCTTATAAGATCTTCTAATTGTTTGGCACATTTGTTACTATCATTGTTGATGCGGAAAACCCGTATCATCTGTGAATAGGGCAATCCCTGGATCAAACTTTTTGGGTGACAGCTTTGAGGTATTAGCAAAGTGTTTCTGTCTGTTTGTTTAGTATACACCGAGGTTTGTAAAGTATGTTTATTGATTTCAATGGCTATATCCAAATAATGGGCTTGTTTTTGGTTCACTTCATAAGTGAATTTGACTGGGTTATTCATGGTGTTATAGCTGTTGATAATTTCCATGAGTTCTGTGTCATTGCCCCTCCAGATGACCAAAAGGTCATCTATATAGCGTTTGAATAAAACCACCTGTGAAGTAAATTGTGGATTAGAAAAAAATGCATCAAATTCTACAGAGAACATAAATATATTTGCATATGCAGGTGCGACCGAAGAGCCCATCGCACACCCCTTGATTTGCATAAAGAATTCTTTGTTATAAATGAAAAAGTTGTTAGTTAGTATTAGTTCCAATAGCATAAGGATAAACTGAATTTTAGAAGCAGAGAAGTCACTTTTGTTAGTAAGGAACCTTTGTACTGATGTCAAACCCAGGTCGTGTGGAATGACCGTATATAAGTTTACCACGTCTATGGTTGCTAACCAGCATTGATCCGTAGGCAAAGTTAGTGAGTTGAATTCACGTAATAACGAGGTGCTGTCCAAAAGAAAGGTCGGCTGTACTTGGATCAGTGGTTGAAGCATAGAATCAATAAGTGTCGCTGATGGCTGTAATAGAGATCCATTCGCCGACACAATCGGTCGACCTGGAGGTGGGTCCATCTTTTTGTGAATTTTGGGAACTGTGTACAGCGTTGGTACAATCGGGAATTCTGGTACCAGGGTCTGAGCCGTCTTTTCCGTGATGATTTTCATGTCGACACCAATTTGTAGTATCGCCTTAAGTTTGGTGGTACATTCTTTTGTAGGATTGTTGGATACTTTGCGATACGTGGTATTGTCGGAGAGTTGACGGGTTATCTCAGAGTGGTAGTCTTGCAGATCTTGAAGGACAATTCCTCCGCCTTTGTCTGCCGGTCGTATGATTAATTGTTCATTTTGCGACAATGTTTTTATGGCGTGTCTCTCTTGTATGGAAAGATTAGGGTGGGTGGGTTTAGCTTTTTTAATTAGGTGAGTCACCTCTTGGTCTACCACTCGTGCAAAAGTTTTTATACTAGCATTAAAAGTCTGTGGATCAAATGTGGATGGCGGACTGAATTTCTTAATAGCCTGAGGAATAATTTCCTGTGTAGTAGGGTTATTCGCTGGTCTATTATGAAAAAATTCTTTTAGCTTCAAATTGCGGATCAAGTCATTTTTTTCAATTTGCCATTGCAGATCTTCAAATGGTACTGTCGGCACAAAACTAAGTCCTTTAGAAAGGAGACTGATTTCGCTGGTAGATAACTCGTAGGAAGAGAGATTAAATATTAATATTTCTTGTTCGTCGGTAGGCGATTTGCTCGCCCTCTGCCTTTGCCTCTGGCATTGTCCACCTCGTCTAGTAAAACATCTCCGCTGGCTTCCCTGGCTCCCCGGGTGCGAACTCCTAAAGGGCCAGTAGCCTTGCGGGTTCTGTCAGTATCACTGTTAGAGCTCACTTGTTCTTGTGAGGAATCAGTGTCAAGGTTACTTTTAAATCTTCCCGTATTGCGTTTGTTGCGTCTGAAGAACGGGGTTTTCTTATTGCCGGTGTTAGAGGGGTTTCCTGACAGCCAGCGGTAAACTGTATGCCGTTCGTAATCCCCTTCCACCTTAATTAACTTTTCTTTTTTAAAAGCCAAAAGATCTTTTTTGTAGGTGGCTACCTGAGTACTCAGGCGGTTCAGCCAATCCACTTCTTTGTCCGTTTCAGTTTTCAAATGATTTATATACCTTCAAGTGTATTGTGCATTATTCTTCTTCTCCTTATATATTGCTAATTATTAGCATGATTCTTGCCGCTTCCATAATATGTGTGATCATCCCATTTATATACTATTGTGCTGTTACTTTTCATTTGCTTCATGATATATTTTTTATTCTCGTAAGCATTATTTATATAATATACTTACGACATTGTGTATGCTGCAGCGCAGGTCGTTTCCACGGCAACCCGAATGTGTGCGCAACTACACAGACCGTCCTCACGGTAACCCAGCAATGTCGCTGATAGGTTATGTTTTGAAACGCTTAGTAATGCATACAGCCGTTATGATGTGTAACTGTATCGCACCACAAGGTTATATATACTATACCTATTATGATTGTCGTACCCATTATGGAGACTAACCAATGTTAATCTTGGTCCGTGCAGATTTTTCATTATATCACTATGGTAACCACGTAGCGTCTATCCGGCGCCTTAAGATGACGTCACTATACACCCCCCACCCACGGTAGGGCGGGCCTCCTTTCACTGGCACGTTGTTTTTGCTCTTGTTTGTATTCACCTATAAAGGTATGTGCATGTTTTTATATCCTTTATCCTGATGAAAAATACAAGTTATTTGAAACGTTGATCACCAAAGCTACCGTGTCACGGTGTGTTTATTGAGTCGCTGATAACGAAGCTACGAGTGCCGCACCTCCAGCCTCTGTATGTATTATTACTGTGAGGGCACCGGCTGCAGCTATACTTTCGTTCTATAGGAGTGCCAGACCTCTGCGATATATATATATATATATATATATATATATATATATATATATATATATATATATATATATATATATATATATATATATATATATATATATATATATATATATAGTGTTCCTGCTAGGCTGTTTTAGCGGGGCTCTGCGCCCTGCCCGGTTTTTACAGGGCAAAATGCGCCCTGCCCTGCTAGCAGCGCCCCGCTAAAACAGCGTGGTGCCTGCCCTGGCTGTGTGCACGGGGAAGCGCAGCGCTGCCTTAGACGGCGATTCCCAGTGCTTCCCCGGCAGCACGGTAACTTCAGCGGTGCCGACTTTAGTGACGGCGCCGACCAGGCCCGCCCCTTTTCGCGACGTCGCAGCCCGGGCACGCCATTTTTCGTGACGTCGCGGCCCGGGACCGCCCACAATTGTGCCGTCGGTGGGCCCGGTCCGCCCCCCTTGCGTTGCCCCCGTGCAGCGGCGCCCTGCCCGCCCTCATTTCTAGAGGGAACAAAAAAATATATATATATATATTTTCACCACACCTTGAAAACGGGGACTTTGCATTTAAAGTAATAAATTCCACTTTGATTATATACAAGACCCTGGAGTGCCGCAGTTTGTCTTCAAACATCTGATTATATATATCTATATATATATATATATATATATATATATATATATATATATATATATATAGATATATAGATATATAGATATATAGATATATAGATATAGAGAGAGAAAGAGATACCCAGCGCAATTAAGTCCACCACAGTCTTTGTATCAGGTCCAATCCACAATCCCCAATGTGTGCAGCTCCAAACAATAGGATCCAACCACGAATCCAGAGTGTGTATTTTATGGAAAGAGAATAGATAGAGCGCACAGTCAGAAACCATATATAAATTTATAATAGTTTTACTGATATTTTTAGCAAAGATAAAAACTGACATACATGGGATAAAAATATAGGTAAATCGCCACAATACGGCGCTTGTCACCAGCACAGCGGGGTCGACCAGATCTTCAGGAACACGCAGGGTGATCAGCCTAGCGGGGTTCGTCCACCCGCCGCAGTCAGGACAGAGCCGAGTAAGTCTTCCACCGGACCAAAGGACGTCAGCCGTCAGCAAAGGAAATTAGCCACGCGTGGCTCTGTCCTGACTGCGGCGGGTGGACGAACCCCGCTGGGCTGATCACCCTGCGTGTTCCTGAAGATCTGGTCGACCCCGCTGTGCTGGTGTCAAGCGCCGTATTGTGGCGATTTACCTATATTTTTATCCCATGTATGTCAGTTTTTATCTTTGCTAAAAATATCAGTAAAACTATTATAAATTTATATATGGTTTCTGACTGATGGTTTCTGACTGTGCGCTCTATCTATTCTCTTTCCATATATATATATATATATATATATATTGAATGGTGGAGCAAGCTTCTAATTTTCGCGCCTGATTGTTCTGTTGTTTTATATTGTTGCTTTTACATTTGCCATTTTGAGAGAACAGGAAAGTCTTGAGTCTATTTTTGAAGGATTCTACATTGGGGGCCTCTGGCACTGTGCAGGGATAGCTGTACTGGTTTTTCGTGGAAGGATCCAGACTTCTATTGCAGCCCTAGTGATGAAGGTTCTAAGAAAAAAAAAAAAAATTAAATTCTCTGAGACATTGATACAGAAATAAAAGTAAATGCATGCTTTTGTTCCTGGGCCTATTACGGTTACAAACCTGGTATACTGTACACCTATTTTGCACCCCCCCCCCCCAACAATAACTAGTCGGAGAGCTGGTACCTCACCAGAATCCCAGGAGAGGGACACCCAATAATACTGTGCATGGCGGCTGACCTGACCCTTAAATCTGCCCGTATCCGGTGTATGGATCAACAATGTCTTCCATGCTTAGATGAATGCGTCTAGTTAGACGCCTAAAGATAGTCGACAGCATCTAGATGAACAGTATAGAGTTAGATTATAATAGTGTTGTCCGAAGCATGGCGAGCGGACACTGTACACTTATTTGGTGTCCATGTTGACCTATGTCGACATAACCACTAAAAAAAGGGAAAAACTCATGTTGACCTTGTGACTGTCGATTACGCTCTTGTTGACCTAACGCTTGCGTCTAACTTGCGTTACTGTCATTCTAGATGCTGTCGACTATCTTTAGGCGTCTAACTAGACAGGTTCTACTAAGCGTGTTTCACGTGTAACCTGATCGATCCAGACCCAATCGATCCACTATACCATAACCAATCTGCCCCCCCCCCCCCCCATGGTAATGACTCAATCGTCATTACCCAATTTTGCGCCAGTAGCTATTTTCTGCCTTCTCTTGTCACTGGCTGCTGCTATTTGTCCAGACCTGGATTAAAGCATTAGCAGGTCACCATTAATGCAGATAATAAGTCTGCCAAAAGGAAGTTATTATATAAGTAATTATATACACATTGTTCACTTTGAGTCACAATTAAGCTTTTACTTTATCTGACCTTTTTGGCACTGCATTCATGTTCTATGTTAAGTGGCATTAATTGGATTGACCTTGCAGGTACAGAAAACGAACTGTCATTATTTTTATGCAATTTTATTTCTTTCTAACAAATTACTGTTGCACGTTTTCAACATTGTAGTTCTTGTGTGGAATGGAGTGTGATCAGTTTGATAATTTAGTTATTTCTGAATTTCTTCATTTGTGACTGTGGATCATAAACTATGGCACAGAAAAGCAGGCAGGAACAGCGGACGGGGGAACGATGTTGGAAGCACAATTTGTATTGTGAAGACCAGTCATATGACTACTTGATCCTAAATTCTTCCCCTTTCTCTCACTGGAGTGTTCACAGGACTGTACTTAGAGCTCACGCTGCCGTTCCTTAGAGGAAAAGGAAATAGAATGTTTGGAGCGTGCGCTTCCTTGTATTACGTGTATGATTATACTGTTAAAGCAAGCTTTTCACCATAATATCAAGTATTATTCTGGCTGATCTGACACTGGGTGACTTCTTAATATAAATCTACATTAATCTGAAAGCACATTCCTGCAAATATTTGCTGATGCATAATCCTAGCACAGGTGTGACTAAAGGCCCCCCATACACATGTGATATGGGCCCGATTTCACCCGGTTCCGGTGGATCTGATCCGATGCGCAGTCCCGTGCGAATCAGACCGGAGTTGGAGTTGCTGCATGTCCAACCTCCGACTCGGACCACCTCCTGGGGGGCGGGGGGGGGGGGAAATCACATGCGATCCTTCAGATGCAGAAGGACTGCATGTGATATATAGATCACACAATCTTGCGGGTGGCTCGCGGGGCATCGGATGCGACTTCTCCTATCGGAGAAGTCGCATTGTGTATGGGGGCCTTAAGAAGCATGTCCTGGTGATTGAAGCATGTTGCAGTACTGAGCCTGAGGTGTGTGCTGACTGCACGCAATGCCGATATTTGTGCCATTGAGTGATTATTTGCTGCTGCGCATGCACAGATTATTTTGAAAACACCTATGGGTACACTGAGTGTACCCACAAAGGCTCTTTATGGAAGCTCTGGTAGCAGAGATGGTGAGACAGAGTGATAGGCATTCCTGGGCAGTGTCTGGGAGGTCTGAAGGGAATACACAATGGGCCATCCAATGGGTGTGCAATGGGAGCGTTGTGGGCGTATCAATACAAGCTGCCTGAATTCTCATACACAAAGCCACCGTCATCAGATACCTTGTTCTGACGGAGACAATGCATATGCCATTGGCAGGTTGATGCTGGACATTATGATGGATAATGGACTGTGTGGAGCCATGAGCGGCACTACTGCGAGCAGTGGCTCATAAAGTGGATGTCTCAGGGCTTGCACATTCTGGAGCAGGCATCAGCACCTGAGGAAGGCTTTACATAGTATTTGCATATTATTGAAACCATCTGATCAGAGGTATATGGGACAAGGGGGGGGGGGGTGCTATATGTTTTATATATTTACCGTATAATCTGGATTGTTGCAAAAAAAATCATGATTTGTCACAAAAATTTAACTTAAATAGGGATTGAAAACAGATATACATATATATGTACTGTATATCACTTCTACCCAGTCCATCCGAAATAAGAAATTAAGTTTGGTTAAAAATAACGGGAATTGTGGGGGAGTGGTATCAATCCATCTCTGAAGAATCGTCTTCTTACCCGCCACAGTAAGGGCTAGTAACAGTTTTTGCTTTTTTTTGTCATATGCAAGTTAGGATCAAGCACACCCAGTATCACCAATTTTGGGGTAAAGGGTACATATGTGACTGATTTGGCTTCCGCATATCTTCTAATAAGATGCCAAAAATAGCGAATTATAGGACAGGCGACATTTCAGGCATATATGTGTTGGGGAGTTTCCAATATGGAAACACCGGAGAGGGGACAAATATGAGTTGTGATATATATTCAGATAAAGTTCTGTATACATGCTAGATATAAGAGAGAATAGAAGAGCCTTTTCTAATATTGCTACGGTCAAGGTAGGAAAATGTACCAACCATGCAGACATCCCTCCCTTTATTTTAGCGTCATAAAGGATTTGTCTTCAGAAAATATAATGAATAGATATAACTTTACCGGATAGTACTGGGTAGGACAAAAGGGTATCTAAGGTATTGTTCCAGTCTGCATCTGAAAAATGAGTAAGTAAAATCTATATTAGTGTAAACCGAGCTATTGTGCAACCAATCACGTAGAGACTCAGAAGAGTGGCATGATTATAAATGACTATATCAGGGAAGTTTATGCCGCCATTACATTTTGGCTGCACAAGTTTCCGCATTGCAATGTGAGCACCTCCACCCTCCCAAATGAACCTACGGAAAATAGATGTAATTTGTTGAACGTCAGTTTTAGTCAACAAAACTGGGAGTATCTGTAGTGGATAAAGTATCTGTGGGATTGCGACCATTTTCTGTAGGCTCTCCCTAAGTAAGATATTGGAAGATGTTCCCAATTTTTTACATCACTACACACACCGGAGAACACTTGCCCTTACAGATCGCTCAACTCACATCGCTGTGCAGCGCTGTGTGTTAAGCGATCTTGCTGAGTGATCCTGAGTGATCTACATGGCTCAGATTGCTCAGTAACATCTCACCGTGTGTATGGCCTTCTAGAATGAATCTACTGGTTTATCTGTCATTTTAGAGGCTGTGTTTGAAAATTATCATGAGCTGATTGGTTTGTACTTCTCTCTTCTCTTTATTGCTCTCAAATCTTTTATATATCTGCCCAGAAGTCTTATGGTGTCCATACACTACTGCAATGTTTCGCAGCAGTGTATGGGCCAACCGACTCCCTTGAGAAGCCCAAGACCTTCTCAGCGGCAGGATCGCATGTGTTACATCGCATGCGGTCCTTTCATATGTGATGTATCGCATGCGACCAGCTCCCCGCAGGTCCGACCATGCATCGGACCCGAGGGGTCATCAAACACATTCGATTTGGGCCGATTACTTGGCCTGATCTGTCGGGATTATGTGAAATCGGGCCAAATCGTACAAGTGTATGGAAGAGTTGACTCGTGCTACAAGATGAGACTAAAAAGAAAAGTGGCATAAATATTTTTGTTTTTAAAATTACTGCTGTATTTATATCTTTTGACTCTGTAAATGATGTCTGCATTCACTGTTGTGTATTCTGTAATATCAGACACTGATTGGGGAGCTGACCAGGGTAAAGGCGAGCGGAGAGGCAAGAGAGCTGGCGGGGGAAAAGGAGAATGCCTCTTCTCTACTTTTTTTCCATTTTAGTGGGCAGATGACACATTAGGCCATCTGTTTATCAGAAAAGATAAGAGAACCTTTGCACAGCCATGTATTTCTGCACAAACACAATTGAAATGTATGGGGGCTGCTGGATTTATTACTTAGATACTACCAGTTATTTATATTTATGGATAAGAAAAGAGAAATGAAACTAATGATTTCTCACAATTTCAAATTAATTCCCTGTTGACTAATATTGGCCAACCTTTTGCCAATGTGATCTAGACCAGTGGTTCTCAACCTTGGTGCTCAAGGACCCCCAACAGTGCACGTTTTCCAGGTCACCTGGCAGGTGAACAGGTGCACTCATTAGTCACTGACACATTTTAAAAGATCACAGGTGGAGCTAATTATTTCACCTTTGATTGTGTGTGGAGTCCTGGAAAATGTGTACTTAAGGACTGAGGTTGAGAACCACTGATCTAGACCATGTCTAGGCAATAGGTCTTTCATGTTTCGACCTATTGCCTGTTGACCAATAGTGGTTGACCAATTGACTCTCAACCTAGACAATGTTGACCTATAAACTGCATATCATTGGTAAAGCCTGCTCTATGCCAATTTGGTAGCAGTGGTTGTGGCTCCTTGGTTTTTGTTTGTTTTCTTTGCTTGTGTATTATGTGAATTGTATACAGGGGGATGCAAATTTCCATGCTTAGGGAGTTTTCTGATAAGGGTTAATAAACCCTGATGCACTGTCATTGCCCCTTTTCTACCTTCATCACTATCGGGGAGAGGTATAAAACCTTAAGGCCCAAACACACTGGGCGACTTTCACGTGAAATCCGCTCAGTTTTCTCATGCGCACAGGGCAGCGGTGAGCACTGCTGCGCGCTCCCACATCATCCTTGCTGGTCGTCGCTCATCTGTTGCAGATGAGTGGCTTTGGGGACGGCTTTCCATAGCGCTGCACTATGCAAACCATCTGACCCCCCCCCCCCCCAGTTACTAACAGGCTTTGTTTGGTATTGGTATTTGGTAATTGCTTATGGGTTGGTACTTTATCTCTCTCTGAGCTTTAATATATGTCCCCGTCTGTATTTTAGTAATTGAGGTGTCTATACCTTCCTGAATAGTACATTGGCCCTTATTCTGATTGCATCGGAAGGCTCCAAGTGCGGACGGACAGCCGATGGTTGGTGTTTGCGCATGTGCAGAGGCGTATCTGCTCATGTGCCTCACCCGTACGAACACGGCGTGAGGTCCGTGCAGAAAATGATCGTACGGAACCATCCGAGCAGGAGGTGGAGAGGGGCGTGAAGGGCTGTTTGGGCTCGTTACCATATGCGTATGCCCCGCGTTTCATGGGCGTTCCCATGAAAACTCTATGCATAGCCGGATGTCAGCTGCCCACCCATATCCCTGCTTTCATACGGAAAAATGTCCGAGCGGTCTGGAGCACTCAGTGCTGTCTGACCACTCGGTCCATCATTCGATGGTAGGCGACCATTGGAAGATAGGGGAGGTGTTCACATGAAACATCCACTCGCGGTCCGTTCGGTCTGCGTTTTACCTCATTCGGACGGTGTGAGCGATCCTTCCGATAGGCGGGGCTAAGAACACTCAGTTCCTGTCCGAAATATGCATCCGTCCGATTCAACTAGAATAAGGGTCTGCAGGTTATCAAGCACGAGTCAGTGCTTTAGCTACATTTAGAGTAAGAATGAGGCATATTTTGTCAGTCACACTTATGCTGGGTACACACCAAAACGATTTGGATTGGATGCAAATCGTATGCAAATCGGATTGTACGATTTGCATACAATTTACATACGATTTGCATACAATTTGCATACAATCTGATCCCCTCTGTATTCAGATGAATGGATCTTTTACAGATCCTACCTACAGCAGGTAGGATCGGATTCGGATCCAATTCAGATCCAACCAAACGATTTTGACCAAATCTGCATCCAATCAATCTGAATTGGATCCAGATTGATGGGATTGTGCCAAAATCGTTTTGGTGTGTACCCAGCATAAGTAAATATGATAGGGTTGCGCTAGAGATTGAAGTGTATAAAGGAATTAAATGTCCTAATTATGTAATGCAGTTAATGGCTTATCTATTGACTGTTTCCTAGAAAGATGCGAAGTGTGGGCCTCACTGAATCCTGTTTCAGCAAACCATATGTGTTCCAGCTGGCCATACACCAAGCTTCTAATCACATTTAATGATGTGTAGCTATGTGTTGTTGCTGCTTTATATTATATTAACCTCTTCAGGGACAGATTTATGTATATAATAATGAAAAACAATTTTTTTGTATATTTTATTGAACATAGAATAAAGTACAAGTTTTTTTTATTTTTTTTACTATCTAAGCATCGAAAAGCCTTAAAAAGGATCTGTCCACATATGTGTATGTTGGTCTTAGGTGGTTATTAAGTAAGTAATTATTCCATACATTCTAGACGCACAGAATTATGCATTTACCACAAATGTATTCAACTGACCCCCTGCCCACGCCGTTTCCCCCTCGCTAGGTTTTTGTAGCAAGGGGGAAACGGCCAGCGCAGGGGGATTAAACAGGGAGGATTGCTTGTTTTCGGCGATCCCTGACATTTAATCCCCTCAGCGGCCGCATTGAATACACATCTTTGAATACTATGAAACTCATGTTTGTTTCTCGCCATATTTGAAAAGGATCCATGCGCTTACTATGGATAGATTACTGTGCAATCCTACTGTATGTCATATATCTGCTTCCCCTAGTCTACACATCTGTATGAACAATATTATCTGCCCACTGTAGAATTCACATTGTCTGTTCATGTGGTCACTAAAAATCTGAATCGGCCCCTCCCCTCTCTAGGCTGCTGCTAGGCAAATATGAGAACATTGTTAAGATCGACTGACTTTGTCACTTTCTCATAGACCATAAACCTTTTTTTGACCAGAACAATATATATATATATATATATATATATATACTGTGTTTGTATGTATGTATGTATGTATATGTGTGTGTGTGTGTGTGTGTGTGTGTATATATATATATATATATATATATATATATATATATATATATATATATATATATATATATATATATATATATATTCGTATCCTCCCCAGGGATGGATGCCAGGTTGCTTGTCTGACAGTTGTTGAAATTCAAGCTGTATTGAATCCTGATGATGGTCTTTTGTAAGACCGAAACGTCACGTTACGTCGATGGTATGTCAGCTTTTTCTACTTTCATGAAATAAAACCTAAAATTACTTTTAATATGGTGAGTGCCCTTTTTTCACCTCCGATATACGTTGATATGTAGGAGCACCCCCTTCAAAAGGATGGTCAATTTGAGTGCGGACTTTGCCGAAATTTACGTGTGTGTATATGTATGTGTGTATGTATATATATATATATATATATATACACATATATATATATATACATACATACATACATACATACATACATACATACATACATACATACAATCTCAGCCGCTATTTGCGACAGGGGAAATAGCTGTGACCACCTATTCAATGCTGTCTTTCCCGACATCATTGAAGAGGCAGATCGACAGAACGTGTCGACTTTAAAAGCAGTAGGCCGTGAACTGTTGTGATTGCGGCCGAATCTCAACAATTCATGGCCGTTTACGTGGACACGTCCCCTTTTCGCCGATCGCCAGAGGGGACATTGAATTGCGCCTGGCGATCTGCGGTCGAACAAAATGAAAAAGGGCCGGATCGACAGTCGTGACCCGGGATGGAATACCCCCCTGTATATTACATAATACGAAATGTCATATATCAAAGTGATGAGCTATAAAAATTACACCAGGTTCGCAGAGATTTTTATATTATTCAAAACATTTGGAGAGGGAAAAATAAATATTGCAAAGGTAGTTTAATTGCTGGAGGGTCTTCTATGAACACAGGCTATTGCGCGCATTGGACCCAATTTAGGGACTCAGGGAGGAATTCAATTGATACCCGCCCACGCATGGCCGATCAACCCGTCTAAAGTGGTGGGAGATCACGAAGCGCAATTCAATTGTTTGAGGTTTTATTGCATTGTTGGTGCCCAGAATTGCCAGATTTAGGGCGGGATGTATTTAAATACATCGCCGCCCTTCCCCCCCCCCCCCCCCGCCACGATGCCGCCGCATATGTACTAACATATGCGGCTGGCATTGCGATGCGGTGACGGAGGCCACCTGCGATACCTGTACTGTGGTCTGCGGGGTGTCTCTGTCACCTCCCAGCCGGCTTCTGCTGCTTTCACGCCGGGGACAGCTAAGCAAGCTGTCCCCGGCGCTTCCTCCTCCCCCTGCAGCTGGAAGGGCTTACCTTCCGGGGTCCAGGAGGACCTGCAAGAAGGTAAGCCCAAGGGAGGGGGGGTCGGCGAGGCGGCGGGGCTGCGGCGACGCGGCGGGCGGCGAAAAGAAGCCCATAGGCTTCTATAGGGTATCGCCACCCAAAGGTGGCGATACCCTGCCCTGCGATATCGTTGCGAACGGATTTTAGTACATAGGAAAATGCGGTAAAACGGGGGTTTTACCTCATTTTCCCTTTAGTACATCTCGCCCTGTGCCATGTAAAGTTCTAACCTGAGGGAGGCTTAAATAGAAATGTGCAGTAAGTGCCCTTATCGTGGGTGCTACAAATGGCTTCAGGTAGTTTGAGTCAATGCATGTTAGCGGCTACTACCATTCTCTCTCTACAGTAAATTGCTATTGCTAACAGAATTCGGCCCCAAGGCTACCACTCTTTTACACATGTGGCAAATCACAATGGCTAATTGAATCTAGACCTAAGTTCGGGGATCATCAGTTATCTGTAGATAATATCACCCAGCTCTACAGATAAAAAATTGTTATACATAGATAGGTAAAGACACCTTGGCAAAGGCATATTTCCCCCATATTGGGCTGCACACACATTGGGGAGTCTACTCTTTAAAATGATGTTTCCCCTTATTAGTTATTGTATGACCTCCAGACAATAACAGAAACTTTACCTTGGGTGGGAGGATGTCCTAAAGCCCATCTACATTACTATTACCGAATGATGTGTGTCTGTGTGTGGACGTTCCACAATAAATCTTGAACGCTTTAACTAATCCTCTTCACACTTTGCACACTACCTTATAATTTTAAGGGACAATCTAAGTTCGAAGATGGGTTTAATCGGATGACCCCTTAAGGGTGCTGTCATAAGGGACCATTCTATTTCTGTTGTTTTCATGCCTTGTGATATGTCCTTGGAAAGCTTAGCTAAAAAAAGGCGTGGTCAATAGGAGGGGCATGGTCAACAGGATGGGGCGTGGCCATGCCCCTGTGAAAAAAATTCTGGGGGTGGGGACTGTGTGCCGGCACACAGGCTGCTGCAGCTGCCTCTCCCCTGCTAAGCACACGACACTGAGTGTGTACTGAGTGGGGGATAGAGACTGTTCTGCTGCGGCAGCCTCTGCTATCGGCCCAGGTAAAAAGTACCTGCTCCCCCCCCCCCCCCCTCAACGGCACTGAATACAACACCATAAACAGACTCCCTTAAGTGGACCCTTAACCACTTAGTGGTGGGTTTGTCCTGCCCCAAAAATACTCACCACATAAAACAATTAGTGAATAATTAATAAAGTGGCTTACTTATTTCATATAGGTAACTGAGGAACAATGGTGCACCTAATGTTCTGTACATGTGGTGCGATTCTGACTAGGTTTCGATTCGATCTTGATTATATAATCAAATATATAGTCGAAATTGAATCAAAATCTAATAGACATCGAATGGCTTTCAGCCGCATTCGATGCTCATTTGATCCCGATGCGCTGCCCCACAGCATCAAAATCAAATAGACTGTGTAGGCTAGACTATATAGTACAGATCTGTACTATATAGTCAAAATCGAATGTGTACACTGCGCCGTGCAATTCGATCCTGATCAAATGTGGATTGACTAGAAAATGAATCGCACCGTGTGTACGGGACTCAAGTTTTCCGGAGCCATGGATAAGAGATTGAAACGCTGATAACTTCTTTGCTCGTTACACTTGTTTCCTGATGTGTAGTGTAACACAGGGGTGTGTTTTCTTGTAACCCCTCAAACAATGGGTAATTTACTCTGGCTTTTATCAGTTTTGGGTTCATGGAATTCCTGCTGCTCAGTGGCTGTGAATGTATCCATCTGCGGGCAGCTGAATTGAGTGAGATTCATTAGGTCCGAGTGGTCAGTTCACCATCACTGGTCTGAAAGTGTGGGCTGATGATTGAGCTCATTTTGCCAATAGTCTCCAATATGCCCAGTTTAAAAAAACAAAATAACAAATCCTAATATGCTGACATTGACATTAGACATTGTTGAAATTTTGGGTGGATAGTTGGCAGGAAATATTATCTCAGAGAATGGGTGGCAAAGTTTAGTATGGTCATATTACTACATGTTACTATTTGTCAGCTATTGAGACAAGTTGTTACTTCTGATGTGATGTGTTAGGAACTTTGACCTCTTGTATTTCTGAATATGTGCTTCTGAGATATAACACCAAGAAACCATAGTGTTTTAGTCATGGCTGATTACGCAAATGACAAAATAGTGGCTAAAAGTCAAAATCGATTTTAAGTAGTGTACAAGTTAAGCAACAAAATATAAATGTCCTACATCAACGTTTGAGACAAAATACGGTACTTGTTTCCTAGCACGGCGCCCATCTCGTTGATTGTATGCCTTAAGTTTAAGGCATACAATCAACGCGATGGACCCGATTTTTGTGTCAATCACCAGCTAATTTGCCGGTGAAAGACAAAATCAGGTTGATCGCGTCCATCGCGGCCCCTAATAAGGGGCCGCGATGCGACCGACGCGATCAACGCGATTTTCCCATAGGGAACAATGTTAAATTATTTTTAAAGTGAAAATCAGGTTGATCGCGTAGGTCGCGGGCCATTATAATGGCCCGCGATGCGATAAACCCGATTTTACATAGGTGACAATGTGAAATGGGCCAATATGGCCCATTTCACATTGAATATGGTTAAAAAGTATGTTTAATGCCCCCCCACCATTGTTAACGCCACCCCACTATTGACGCCAACCCGAAGCGTGGCAAGCGCAGCCAAACTATATAAAATCAACTCCACGCCGACGTGGATAGTATGGGTATGAAAAGGTCGGAGGACGCGTACCGCCACGCTTCGGGTTGGCGTCAATAGTGGGGTGGCGTTAACAATGGTGGGGGGGCATTTGAAACATGAGGGGGATTTTGGTATTAAAATGGGGGGTTTTGGGGCTTTTTACATTGAAATCAATGTAAAATCGGGTCTCAGGGACCATTTTACATTGATTCCAATGTAAAAATCGGGTCGATCGCATCGCATGCGATTTGGTTGGCATGCGATCGACCCGATTTTTCCGACCCGATGGATACAATCAAAATTGGTGGTGCCGTGCTAGGAAACAAGTACCCAAAATACTTTTTAGTTACATAATGACTGGGAGAGTTGAAACCCTACAGATGAATCCGGCCTTACTGTTGCTGGCGATCCAACTGACTGAGATGCGCGTGCGTCCCCCACGCACGCGCGTCTCAGTATCGGGGCGGCGAGGCGGACGCAATACTGTCCGCCTCCCGCTCGAGGGGGCTGGGGGGGACCCGAGGGCACTGCGGGGGGGGTGCGGTCGCCCGGTGTGGGCACCGGGCGACCGAGGGCAGCACCGTCGGAAGGGGACGCGCGCGCACCTCGTGTGCGCGCGTCACCTTCCGGCATACAGATGGCGCGGGGCAGGGGATGGCGGCTGGCGTCGCCATCGCCATCCCCTGCAAAGATAAATCCCGCTACATCTGTATATAGTCAAATTAGAGTCGCACCATGCTGTTTTGGGTATGGGTCATAGGGTTGACCACTAAAGGTCGACAGGGCTCAGGTCAAGTTATTAAATAGGTCGACATGGCTTGAAAAAGCCCCTGCAAAACTGTCAACCTTTTGATTGTCGGCCTTCCCATTGTGGACCTAAAGTTTGTGTTGACCTTCCAACCCTGTGGACCTTAGCCATGTCCGACCTAATTCATGTGCCAACCTAAGTCCTGTCGATCTTTAGTGGTCGACCTAATGTATGTCGGCCTTCATGGTGTCGACCTAGCGACCATATCCCGCTGTTTTAGTACAAATTTATTGAATTCAAAACCAAAATTGAGTTCTATGCTTTTATGTGGAAAATGCACTGTACCCATGCCCTAATGCCCCATTACTGTACCTATTGCGTCACAGACACTGCACCTAAACTGGCAGCTGTGTCACTGTGTCTCTAAAACTATTTATTACCTGTACCAAATGCAGTGGTGCTTTATCTGATGTGGCATCCGTTGAAGAACAGGAGAACTTTGTATCTTAGGGCATAACTAACATACCCTTGTTATCAATGGCATTATCAGTGGTTATAGTCTTGCTAAACCTGCTACAGTAGATATTCATAAAGGAGGGTTCTGTGTACAGATGACTTGTGTCCGTGTTGTGCCTTGAATGGACAGTTCAGCTGATGCTGCAGTGCGTGGGTGAGACTATTACAGTGTAAAGTAGAAGTGATATCATTGCACATTGCTTATTGCCAGAATCATGGTATGTGTGGTGACGGGATACGGTCATTGGGTCCCCAGCATGTTAGTCGACAGTCATTAGGTCGCATGCATTTAGGTCGACATGAGTCTAGGTTGACATGGGTTAGGTCGACAATCAAAAGGTCGACATGGGGTTTTTCAAATTCTTTTTTACGGTATTTCATGCCCTACCATCCAGTAGGGCGCGGTGGGAGAAAAAAATAGTGTGCGGAGCGTAGCGAGGTACCATGCCCGAAGCATGGTGAGCGTCGACATTCGGGTCAACAGAAAGTGAACAGCCCCATGTCGACATTTTGACTGTCGACCTAATGACCCTGTCGACATTCCTGCATGCCGACCTAGACTAAATGCATGTCGACCTAATCAGTGTCGACCACCATGCTGGTGACCTAATGATTCATACCCGTGTTGACTCTTTGGGGTATATTCAATGCTGATCAGGCGAGCTATGATGGCGATCAGTGCCTACTGCTCGCCGTCATAGCCCACCCTCAGTATTCAACTGACCCCCTTTACTCGCCGTTTCCACCCTGGTATTTCTAAAAAGGTGGAAATGGCGAGTGCGGCCATCAAAATGGCGAGACTTGCTGCTATATGCAGTGGGCTTGCCACATTAGCCGTGACCCTCGCCGTCAGTGGAGGATTCCCATGGGACATAGAATAGCGCAAGGGGGTTAAACGGCAAGGATGGCTTGTTTTCTTTGATCCTCGCCGAAAACGAGCCATTCTCACCATAAAAACCCCCTCGCAGGCCACATTGAATGCACCTCTTTGTTTTTTATTCCAGGAAACATGGCTAATTTTTGAACTGTGGCAACAATCACAATTGAATACTAAGAATAGATACAGACAGCCCAATAATACTAACAAAATGTATACATATGGCTCAAATTCAAGGATGTGAGGTAGCAGAGCACATTTGTGCTCTGTACAACGATACACAACTCTGTAGTGCCCTATAAATAAATACATATTGATGATAATAATAATGACCACTATGCCATCCATTTTATTAAATACACATCAAGTTTTTTGGTATATCCAGTAAAACTTTCTTAATATAAAGAGTGATTAAACTACAAGTTACGTAGTTTTCTGCCATGTTCATGTTTTATATTGTTTCTAGAAATGTAAACTGATAAAAGTTTGTCCTGAAATGATTAAATTAGTGGTCGCCAACCTTATTTGGAGTGTGAGCTACTTGAGAAAAATGAAACCACTTGAAGAGCTTCTAAAATTTTTTTTTTAGAAAAATCCACTAATTTCTCACGTGCCCCCGTACCTGCCTGGACGACTTCTAATGGACCCCCTCTTCATCTCGCAGTGACTCCCAACTACCTATCCACTTATCTCTGTGGGAGTGTCAGCTGTTCTGCTGTCTCCCAACAGTGGCTCCCGGTGGTGTACCTCTTCGGGGGTCCCAGGAGCAGCCTTTGGTCTGCTATGGAACACTGACACTGGATCCCTCTGCAGCTGCCGGTGGCTTCTGGGTTCTCACTTCCTGCCTTGTGGCTCCTGGCATCAGGTCCTAATTTCATTCACATTATCCCAGCTGACAGCAGTACTGCAGTAAGGCGAGCTACCCAAACTATGACCGTGAGCTACTGGTAGCTCGCGAGCTACAGGTTGGAGACCACTGGATTAAATCCTTGTAGTAAATCCATATACCCAGCCAGTGCTCATACAGGTTACTTTCAGCCTTGTGCAGGAGACAAACATAGGGCCTTATTCTACTTCACTCTTTCTGACAAAATCCTTTTTAGATGGACAAAACCATGTGCACTGCAGGGGGGGGGCAGATGTAAAATGTGCAGAGAGAATTAGATTTGGGTGAGTTATTTTGTTTCTGTGCAGGGTAAATACTGGCTGCTTTATTTTTACACTGCAATATAGATCTCACTTTGAAGTAAAACCCCACTCAAATCTAATTCTCTCTGCACAAGTAACATCTGCTCCCCTGCAGTGTACATGGTTTTGTCCATCTAAGAAGGATTTTGTCAGAAAGAGTGAACTAGAATAAGGCCCCTAGTTATTTATGTCAGCTAATAATTCTGGGTACTACATCTGTCTTCTAGAAATGTGCATACATCAATTTCACATATAATATTTATTTATTACCAGTTGTTTATATAGCGCACACATATTCCGCAGCGCTTTACAGAGAATATTTAAACATTAACAGCAGACCCTGCCCCCAGTAGAGCTTACAATCTATGTTCCCTACCACATGTACACGCACACATTTAAAGGTTAATTTTTGTTTCGAACCAATTAACCTGCCGGTATATTTTGGGATTGTGGGAGGAAACCGGAGTACCCGGAGGAAACCCACTCAAGCATAGAGAGAATATACAAACTCCTCATCAAACCCATGACCTCAGTGCTGTGAGGTAGTAATGCTAGCCATTACACCATCCATGCTGTATAGCTGTACTGCTATTGCTTTATAAGCATGCTGCATGGCAAAATCTGAAGGCATACTGTACATATGAGCTAATTGCAGTCCAGCTATATAACATGTGTGATTCATATGTGCTTCACAAAGCCTGTCTGTTAACCTAGAACTGCTTGAACCTATTTGTTAAAATGTGCCACTTTATTAGAAGGTTTCTGCAGTGGCACCTACCATAATGTCTCTCCATCTCGCTGTTTACTCATCTTAAATAAATTTTCGGTACTTGTTTCCTAGCACGGCGCCCACTATCTAGATTGTATGTGTCGGGCTGTTATCGCAAGCATTGCATGCATCTTATGTGTTTGTGCGGCATAAGATGCATGCGATGCAATCAATGTGATCAACGAGATTTTTACATTGGAATCAATGTGAAATGGTCCCTGAGACCCAATTTTACATTGGTTCCAATGTAAAAAGCCCCCAAAACCCCAATTTCAATTGCTAACCCCCACTCATGGGTGCTATGTGTGCTGGTTAAGCCCACAACGCACGCCGGGATCGGTGCGTGTGTGGGCTGCATAAGATCTATGAGATCCATAAGATGAGATCCATAAGATGCGATATTGTACATACAATTAAAAATCTTTTCAATTGTATGTGATCGCATAAGATTGTATGCCTTAATTAAGGCATACAATCTTATCTGATGGGCGCCATGCTAGGAAACAAGTACCAAATTGTCATTTTATTCTTCTATTGCCAATTTCTAATGGTCTAGCAAGGATGGTTTAGGTCTAACATACTAGCAGGTTAATAATCTGAATGATCGGCATACTCACACACAGTGGCGTAAGTGCTATACATTTAGAATATGTTTAAACCTGAGCAGAGAAGGGAACGGGGGACATGATAGAAACTTTCAAATATATCAAGGGTTTTAACAAGGTACAGGTGGGAGACATTCTTCACAGGAAGAGGAGCAACAGAACACGAGGACATGCACTGAAACTAGAGGGAGGAAGATTCAGGGGAAATGTGAGGAAGAATTTTTTCACAGAAAGAGTAGTAGATAAGTGGAATAGCCTCCCATCAAAGGTGGTAGAGGCAAATACAGTAGAACAATTTAAACATGCTTGGGATAGGCATATTGAGATCCTTACAAAGAAATAAGAATCAAATATGGTTTGAGGTAATGTTTAAAAAGGGGCAGACTAGATGGGCCAATTGGTTCTTATCTGCCATCAAAATCTATGTTTCTGTGTAACCTGTGCAATAAAGCAGTGAGAAAATCAGTATGAATGACCTACATTTATAATAACTGCACAGATACTATTTATATGGGATACACTGGCCTTGGTTTGTGTCAGGTCTGGATACGACAGCACTAATTTTTGATATTTTTTTGGGGGCATTTACCTAATCCCTGCACCCTCATGGAGACTCTCTGCAGAAAAATACTGCTCCCCAATTTCTACATCTTTCTACTTTTACTGGAATTTATAATTGATTGATGCTGGGTAAAGGCAAACACAGCAGTTCTTATAGAACATAATTAGTTTCTATAGTAACAGATGTGGTTCAGTGTCATTGGTCACAGGCAGGAGCCTGAGTTTAAAGCAAGATCTAAGGCAGTATAACCGTAAAGATGTAAAGGGTATTATTAATATAGAGTGGGGGCAACAGAAGAAAATTACGCTTACATTTCTAAGCATTTAGCAAAGGATAATAAATTCAGTATTAACAGGGTATTTTTGTGTTGAGCTCTTTTTAAATGAATTACTTTAAGCAATATACACTTTTTAGACAATGTACTTATTCTGTATTTATTGTTAATAAATTCTACCAGGACCTAGAACTGTGACTGGGTAAGGTTCGACATGAGTTTTTCACATTTTTGGGCCCGAATGTCGATGGACACCGTCTACATGGACCGTGTCCCCTTAGCTTGCTGCTTTGCCATGCTTTGGGCACACTGTTTTATTCTCCAACCACGCCGTAGTGGACGGTAGAGTATCAAATACCCCCTGTTGGCACGTCGGCTCAAAAAAAAAAAAGCAAATGAAAAACTAATTTTGACCTTTTGACTGTTGACCTTACCATTGTCGGCCTGATGTTTGTCTCGACCTTCCGACCCTGTCGACCTTAGTCATGTTGACCTATTTCAGGTGTTGTCCTGAGCCCTGTTGACCTTATGCATGTTGACCTTCATAGGGCCAGCCTAATGACCGTATCCCCTGTGATGTCATCATTTCTAATTGTTACATTGAAGGCAAAACTTTTTTGTTTCAATTTTTTTTTTTTAATGGATCACACAGTGGTTGTCAGGAAAGACTGTCTATAGTAATAAGCAGATGTCTATAGTCAGAATCTGAGTACAAAAATTCGGTACTTATGTATTATCTGGGCGCCCGATGCGATTGATTGTATGCCTTAACTTAAGGCATACAATCAGATGCGATGGACGCCATTTTGCGGTAAAATCACGTCCATCGCATGCGACCAAATCGCGCATGCGATGCGATCGACGCGATTTTCCCATAGGAATCAATGTTAAATGGTTCCAAATGGTCTCTGACACCCGATTTCACATTAGGGGCAATGTTAAATGCCCCCCAGGGCCCCCCGAAATGCCCCTGCATTGTTAATGCCACCCCACCATCGAGCGCAGCGAGCCACCGAGCCCAAAGCGTGGCGAGCAGACGAGCAATACGATCCCGAAGCGTGGCGAGCGGATGCGAAATACATGTTAAGTAATCCGCGTCCCCTCGCGGGGCTCGCTGCGCTTGCCACGCTTCGGGGTCGTATTGCCACGTTTCGGGCTCGGTGGCTCGCTGCGCTCGCCACACTATATAAGATCGACTCCACGCCGACGTGGATAGTGGGAGTATGAAAAGGTCGGAGGACGCATACCGCCGCCCCTCGTGCGCACGCTTCGCTCGTCACGCTTCGGGTTGGCGTTGATGGACGGGTGGCGTTAATAATGAGGGTGCATACACCTAATGGGGGGGCATTTAACATTGCCCCTAATGTGAAATGGGGTGTCAGGGAACATTTGGAACCATTTAACATTGATTCCTATGGAAAAATCGCGTCCATCGCATGCGCGATTTGGTCGCATGCGATGCGATCGACGCAATTTTTTCGACCCGATGAAAAACTGGGGTGCCCATAAGTACCAAAATTCAAAAATCTGAGAGATCATCACGCTGAAAAGGATGGCTTGGTATACCTTAGCTTTAGCAGAATCTCTGTTCTAGTGAGTTAAGTGATGTCCCTGTCATTTATACTTTAAGAGTTGCACAAATAAGACTGCCAGATGTTAGTGCTAATCCTGTTTTATAAAAACTTTTGGGGTTTAGTTGGTTATTTTTTGTTTTTATGTTCTTCTTTATAAAAACACAAGCGGCCTGTGGGTCACAGACCAGCCTTCACCTGCCACTCTCAGTTCATCTAAAGGCCCATACACACTGGGCAACTTTGGGGTGAAAGCCGCTCAAAACGCCGCCGCCCAGTGTGTATGCCCCGGCCATGAGCGGTGAGCGCTGCTGTGCACTCCCGAATCATTGCAGGGAAAGCTGTTCATCTGCTGGTATTACCAACTGCTGACGGTGCCAGGCAGGGGGAAAGCCGCTCAGTGTGTATGCGATGGCATGGCTGCTTGCTCTCCAGCAACATCTTTGTGATCTTCTATCCCACGGGTTCTCAAACTATTTGCTCAGGGACCCCGTCAGACAATAAATATTATTACAGGACCCCAGCAAGTTACCACAGAATGGCCGCCACGTGTGGACAGTGAAGTGACCACTATTGTGACAGGGAGGCAGTGGGTAATGAGGGGATGGAAAAGGGGGTAGGGTGATAGAAGAGGGAAGCAGTGGGTGTTTACTTAATGAGTTATCCCCTGTCCCCCCTCAACAAACACATTAGTCTGATGGCCAGCAACATGGAGTCGTGACCCCACGCTGAGGTGGTCGGGACCCACTTTGAAGTCAGGACACACAGTTTGAAAACCGCTGTTCTATTTCAGTTCCTAGGTTCTGTTTGCATTCCAATCCCAGGGGTATAAATGGTGTGCTGTTCTGTGGGGGTTTCACTGATGTGGCTGTACCTCCAAAGTGCTGGTTACTCACGTCATTGGGTTTATGGCAGTCTTCAGTGGTGGCACAGCTTGTGCATTAACTTCAGAGGTCCTCTGTATAGGATGGTTGACTGTTTTGTGCTATTTTGTCTACTGTTTGCGTTTAGTTGTTCTTGCTGTCGCACCGTATATGGATAGCTCCTTGCTTTATGTAAGTTATTCAATGTAAGCTTCAACAAACCTTACACTGCTGTTCCCTATTCTTTTTTTTTTTTTTATGTGGAATCAAGTGGGGTTCTGCACATTTACAATGTTTTACAGCATGGGAAAAAGGCTAATTAATTGAACAGATGTCCACGTATATCTAGCCTCCTTGCTCATTAAACAGCCCTACTAGTCACGCCATGCTGTATCATGTCTCTGTAGCGCCACGTGTCTTTCTCTGTGTCACTTTATGTTTAAATGCTTCTTATTCACAAAGCAATGCAAATAGGTTGCACAATTATATGCAGCCTGCCTATATTATGTGTGCAACTGTGACTGTATCTGCAAACAAAGTGCTACTCTACAATGTTTTCATATAATTTAAGTCAGCATACGTTGCTTGTGTGTCCTATTTGCAACACTTTGTGAACAAGACACTTTTTAACTGTAAAAAAGATGCACAATAAAGATGCCAGACGTCAGTTACCGAGTCACACGGCGCTCATGTGTTATAGCGCACAGAGGAGGAGATATAAGTGTACACAGTATGTATGTGGCTCAATATATTATAGGCTGCTGTTGGGATTCAAGGCCCCCCATACACTATGCAATTTGGGCATAGTGAAATCGGCCCTAATCGCACATGTAGTCATTCCGTCCAACCCGATGCTCAGTCCCATGCACATCGGATCGGAGTCGGGAGGTCGGATGGACAGCACATGGGTGGAAGGAGCAGGGGAAGCCGGGCCATAGGCGCACAAAAAAAAAAAAAATGAATGGGAAGCCACTGATTTGACCCCTGCCTGGCTCCCTGGTTCCCTCCACCGCCCCCCTGCTTCCTCCGCCTGGCTCTCTGGTCACCAGCATCCCCTGCCTGCTGGCGTCCCTCGCTCCCTGGTCCCCTCAGCCAGCGCCCGCCACCCCCTTGCTCCCTGCACCTGCGATTTATCACATGCAAAACTTGGCACATGAAGTGCCTAATCGTGTGTGACCCCTCCCGGGGTAATCAGGTCCGACTTGTCCTTAGGAGGGGGCTTTCAAACGTTGGTTGCAAATCCTTGGCAGCTGTAAGGAAAGAACTTGGTTTATTTAATCTCTGCAGATGATTATCTTTTCAGTATTGGGTGTCTATGACCTTGGAAGTGTGTAATCGTCGGGCAGTTAGCTGCTAGAGTTCTTTACAATCATTCAAGTAATAAACCTCGATTTCAGTACTGATCATTTTGCTTTCCTGTATTGTACATTCTCTAGATCTTTTTTTTATATAGAAATGTTTTTGTTATTGTTACACACACACGGGGCGATTGTAGCCCTGTTTCTAAGCTATCTGACTAGATGTCTTTCAAACATGTAGAGTGTGTTGAATAACATTGTGGTCTGTTCTTGCTGTTACTATGCTAGTTCTATACCAGTGACGCGGTCAGTGATCATCTGTTATGTGCAGATTGTGGAATTTACAAACATTAAAGATTTAAGGGACTTTACATGTATCATGGTGACGTGTTGTAAACATGGTCCAACACGCTTTTAAATCCAGTAACAAAATGTAAATGTTTTCTGCCATTTAATATTGTTGTCGTCTTGCCTCTTCAAACTCCTTCTTTGAAAAACAAAACCAACCACGGGGTAATTCCGACCTGATTGCTGGGCTTCTAATTTGCAGAGCCCTGCGATCAGGTAGTTGCCACCCAGCCAGAGTGACATCCAGCCCTCTGCAAGCCTGTGAATTGCTGTGCACAGCTTGCAGAAATATCGCAGGCCTGCGATTAGCTGCAGATCTATTGGTATCTGACCATCAAATGATTTTTCCATTGTGTGTAGCCTGTGCATAGCCCAGGAATGACTCAGCGGTGAAATAGAAACTGGCTGATCTGGGGCCGGTGCTGACGTTCTACGACTTCCTTTCAAACACCTTCGCATGTCTGTGTTTTCCCTGACACCCCCAGATAATGGACAGTTACCATTCCCAGGATTCCCAGTAGCAGGATTTTATTGCAGGAATGCCTCGCGCTTGCGTACACATGCGCAGTCTATTTATCTCCTGACCTGCAAATTCACTGCCATGCAATTAGGTCTGTATAACCCCCAATATTCCCACCAGCCAACATAAGTCACTTTTCTGATATCACTATATCTGCATACCTCCCAACTGTCCTTATTTTGATGGGCAGTCCCACTTTTCTGGTCCTGTACTGCTATTCCACCTGTGGGTCGCAGTGTCCTGTGGTGGAGGGAAGGCTGGGAAGCCACCTCTCATCTGCTGCTCTGGTTAGAAGAGCGTACAGTAGATAGCTGCCATGCGAATGTGAGCGGCATGCTGTAATGTGTGTGAATGAGGGACGTTGCTAAGCAATGTATATATTACTGGTACGGGCCAGCAGTGTATATATTACTGGTACGGGCCAGCAGTGTATATATTACTGGTACGGGCCAGCAGTGTATATATTACTGGTACGGGCCAGCAGTGTACATATTACTGGTACGGGCCAGCAGTGTACATATTACTGGTACGGGCCAGCAGTGTACATATTACTGGTACGGGCCAGCAGTGTACATATTACTGGTACGGGCCAGCAGTGTACATATTACTGGTACGGGCCAGCAGTGTACATATTACTGGTACGGGCCAGCAGTGTACATATTACTGGTACGGGCCAGCAATGTATATATTACTGGTACGGGCCAGCATTGTATATATTACTGGTACTGCCAGCATTGTATATATTACTGGTTCCACTGCCCACCATTGTTTATTTATTTATTTATTAGCCAGTAATATATACATTGCTTGCACAAACCAACAATGTAGATGTTACTGCTGCCACTGCCCACCAATGTATATTTTTTATGGCGGTAACGTATACATTGCTGGCACAGGTGAATGGATTTCTCCCTATGTGCACGTCTATGGCAGAAATCGTAGCCATGCACATGGGCGGGATTTAGCCTGGGCGGGACGGTGTGGGGTGGAGTTTACCTGAACGCTGGACTCCTAATATTCGCAGCCCAGAGATCAGTTCTAAATCAGACCCCAAGATCAGGTCCCAAGAGCAGAAATGCACTGAATAAAATGGCCCCTACTCCCACTCTTCTAAATCAAACCCCACCCATTATGTAAATAGCCTTTTATAGCAAACGATTGTCTTTCACCACCTGAAAATATCTTGCTCTTAAAGGCCCATACACACTTGACGATTTTCAGCCGAAAATCGCCCAGTGTGTATGCCCCGGAGATTGCCGACTAGCGATGATGCGCGCTCCCGCATCATCGCTAGGAAAGTGGTTCATCTGCTGGTTTTACCAGCAGATGTGGCGATGATGGATGGTTTTTCATCCATCATCGCCATGTGTGTACGCCTGCCGGGCTGAAAGATTAACCACTTTCAGCCCGGCGGACCGCCCCCCGCCCCCGCCTGTCATAATACTCACCCTGTCCAAGTGCTGCTGCGTCGGCTCCATGCATCCTGCTCCGAGTCCCTGCCTGTCTGCTTGTCCCGCCCTCCTGCTCACCACGGAGCACTTCTCCCTCACCCGGCAATACTCTCTGCTGGCCCCGCCCCCCCTGCTATGCTTAACACAGAGCACTGAGAGCAGGGGGCACTGCTGGCCACCAATGTTTTATGTTTAAAGCAGTAATATATACATTGCTGGCATATGCCAGCAATGTATATATTGCTGGAACCACTGGGCACCAATGTTACATTTTTAAGGCAGTAATATATACATTGCTGGCATATGCCAGCAATGTATATATTGCTAGCACCACTGGGTACCAATGTTACATTTTTAAGGCAGTAATATATACATTGCTGGCATATGCCAGCAATGTATATATTGCTGGCACCACTTGCCACCAATGTAATGTTACTTATAAGCCAGTAATATATACATTGCTGGCACAGGCCAGCAATGTATATATTATTGGCACCACTGGGCACCAATGATTATTAATTTGCTTGCTGCCCACAAATAATTATGAATTAGCCAGTAATATATACATTGCTGGCACATGCCAGCAATGTATATTTTAGTGGCATCACTGCCCACCAATGTTACTTACAAGCCAGTAATATATACATTGTTGACACAGGCCAGCAATGTATATATTATGGGCACCACTGCCCACCAGGGTTAAAGTGAGCAGAAACTGGGCTGAACTGCGTTCCATCAGTTTTATTTTGGAGGTGGAATGGTTCCGCCTCCGTCCGCATCGCTAAACAGCTGACAGCCGGGCAGAGCGGTGGGAAATCCGGATGTCTCAGAGCAGGTCCATCCGTCCGTGGCGTAGCTATTTTAAAATTATGTGCCAACTCACGGCTCGTGAGCCAATCAGAGCTCACGGGACGGCAACAAATGAGGAGCTGCCGGGCCGCGAGCACCGATTGGCTCGCAAGTCATTTGAAATAGCAGCACCACGGACGGACGGACGGACGGACCTGTTCTGAGACATCCGGGTTTCCAACCACTCTGCCCTGCTGTCTCCTTTCCCACACAGTGCACACCTCTGGCACTGGGCATGTTACCCCTGGCACTGAGAATGTAATACCTGGCAATGAGCATGTATGTAAGCGGCACTTATGTGGCATAATAAAAAATGGGCATTACCATGTTTGGCATATTGTGAAATGGGCATTACCGTGTTTGGCATATAGTATAATGGACATTACGGTGTGTGGCTTAATGTGTAATTGGCATTACTGTGTGCATTTCTGTGTCCCTGTCCCATAAAGCCATGCCCTAAAATTTTTGGCACAAAATGTTCAGTTTTTATTAGGTGTTGGGTTGTTTTGCACTGTGGGGAATCAGGGGTGGTATTATGTGGCCCACATTATTCTTTTCCTGACTGTGTGACTGTGACATAATGGGGGGGGGGGGGCGCGGGAGAAGAGTCAGGGAATCGAATTTCACCACTTTAAGCACTGCTGTGCACCAATGTATAGTGATAATAGTTATTAATGTAAACACTGCTGGAGCAGACCAGCAATGTATATGAGACCACTGCCGCTGGCCATCAATGTATATTTTTATGGCGTTAATGTATACACTGCCGGCGCAGGTCAACAATGTATATGTTACCACCGCCACTGCCCCCCAATGTATATTTTGTTGTGGCGGTAATGTATACATTGCTGGGGAAGGTGAATGGATTTCTCCCTACGTGCACGGTGGCAAATTAAATGGTAGTTGTGCACATGGGCGGGATGTTGCCCAGTCGGAGCAGAGTCAGGTAGCATTTACCTGTTTGCTGGGCTCCGAATGTACACAGCCCAGCGATCAGTTCTGAATCAGGCCCCTAGAACAGAAATGCACTGAATAAAATGGCCCCTGCTCCCACCCTTGGAATACAAACCCAGCCCATTATGTAAATAGCCTTTTATATGAAAGATTTTCAGCAAAGTCTTTCGCCTCCTGAAAATCTCTTGCTCTTTGGGGAAAATAGCTCAGTGTGTACGCACTACTTTGATGACAAATATATCTTTCAGAGATTTTGGCAAAGTCTTTTGAAATGAAAATCTTCAAGTGTGTATGGGCCTTTAGGGAAAATAGCTCAGTGTGTATGCACTTTGGTGACGGATACTGTATATCTTTCATAGATTTTGACCATCCTTTTGAAATTAAAATCTAGTGTGTATGGGCCTTTAGCCTCCAAACAGTCAAGCATTCCCTGGAAACTTCTCACATAAAGCTCATCAATTTCCTCTTAACCCCTTCCCGACATTTGACGTATATATACGTCATGGCCGGGATGTACTTCCCGACACATGACGTATATATACGTCATGACTTTAAACTGTCACCGCGTCTAGGGACGCGGTGACAGAGGGACGATGTCTGCTGTCCCTGACAGCAGACATGTCCCTGCATGCCCAGGGGGGGGGGCGGCGATGCCTCCCCCCCGTCGGCGATCGCTGTGATTGGCTGTTCAATGTGAACAGCCAGTCGCAGGGTTTTCCTGTGTTACCGGCGAATCAGACACTCGGTAACACAGGTGTCAATCACCGCCGGGTGTGAGGGGGCGTGAGGGGGTCACCGGTGATGACCACACCTCACCCCACCTCACCCCAAGGCTGTGATTGGTCCGTCGGACCGACGGACCAATCACAGCCAAGGCGCGTGATTTAAACTAACGGTGACTGCGCTGCAGACGCCATTGCGGTCTGGAATTGCGTGCAGAGCGGTCACCGACCAATCTGTCGTGATATACATACCTGATCCTTGCCTGATACTTACCTGATCACTGCTGGTAGCGTGCTGCCAGCAGCTGGATGCTTCCTGGATCTTGTCACTTCCTGCTGCAGTGTCATAGAGTGACAGATAGTGACAGATAGTGACAGATAGTGACAGAGAGTGACAGAGAGTGATAGAGAGTGATAGAGAGTGCTATATTTTGTGTCTGCTGCACCCCCTTTTGTGCTGATCAGTGTATCTGTGCTGATCAGCAACTTTTTGGGGGTGCAGGGGTTATTTTTTTTATATATATACCTGTCAGTTGCACCAAAGCTTGTGCTGCCTGTGCAACTGACTGCTGCCCCCCTGCTGCCCCCCCTTTTGTGCTGATCAGTATAAATTAACTGATCAGCAACTTTTTGGGGGTCCAGGGTTTTTTTTTTTTTATATATACCCTGTCAGGTTGCACCCACAGTTGTGTGCCTGCTGCCCCTCACTGCTAATCAGTGTTGCATCACTGCATCACTGATCTGCAGGTTTTTTTTTTGGAGAGTGCAGTGGGGTTTTGTTTTTACACCCACGTTGCTTTTGTGGGTGTCCTGTGGCCGCTGAGCGCTGATCAGTGACGTACATCACTGAACAGCATTTTTGGCACAGGGTTGATATAATTTTTTTTCTGCAGTTTTTTTAAATTGTTTTTTTTTTGGAGAGTGCAGTGGGGTTTTGTTTTTACACCCACGTTGCTTTTGTGGGTGTCCCTGGCCGCTGAGCGCTGATCAGTGACGTACATCACTGAACAGCATTTTTGGCACAGGGTTGATATAATTTTTTTTCTGCAGTTTTTTTAAATTGTTTTTTTTTTGGAGAGTGCTGTGGTTTATTTTTTTTAAATTGTTTTTACACCCACGTTGCTTTTGTGGGTGTCCTGTGGCCGCTGAGCGCTGATCAGTGACGTACATCACTGAACAGCATTTTTGGCACAGGGTTGATATAATTTTTTTTTTTTGATCAAATTCCTGTTGCCTTTGAGCGCTGTTCAGTGACGGACGTTACTGACCAACATCTGTGCTCAATTTTTGGCGCAGGACCTTTTTTTTTTTTTTTTTTTCTTAACCCCTTCAATTTTTTTTTTTTTTTATTGGGATCAAATTCCTGTATAAAGTATTTTTTTTTCTGCACTACATACACACTACATACCCCCCGTGTTGAAATAAAGTTTGTACCCCCCCTACACTATACACGTGTTGAAACATTACACTTACAGAATCACAAAAATAAAAATGGCATCCCAAATGTCATCCCAAATGTCATCCAAGTCATCCAGAAGAATGTATTCAGCGGAGGAGGCATATGCCATGCTTGCCTCTGACTCTGACACAGCCAGTGATGCAAGCGGGGAATTTGAAGGATTCGTCTTAAGCTCCTCTTCCTCCTCTAGTGATGAGGGACCCCCTCAAAGACGCCCCCGTAGAGCAGCTGAGACCCCCCCCCAAATGATTGATCCCGTATGGACCCCACCACCAGACAATTTAGAGCCCCAGGTTCCTGAGTTTTTGGCCATCCCAGGAATCCAATTTGATTCAACAGGTCTCAGAGAAATTGACTTTTTCAAATTATTTTTCTCTGATGATTTTATAAATTTAATGGTGGACCAAACTAATTTATATGCCCAGCAGTTTATTGCTCAAAACCCCACGTCATCATTTGCTAGGTGGACCCCTGTAGATGCAGTAGAGATGATGACGTTTTGGGGTCTGGTGTTACATATGGGCATAGTAAAAAAGCCAGAAATTAGGCAATATTGGAGTACAGATGTTCTGTACAGCACCCCACTTTACCGTATGGCCATGACTCGGACTCGTTTTGAGATAATCCTTAAATTTTTACATTACACCGATAATGCACAGTGCCCACCCAGAGATGATCCCACCTTTGACCGGCTATTCAAAGTCAGGCCGGTCATTGATCATTTCAGTGCGAAATTTGCAGAGTTGTACATCCCTGAAAAATTTATTTGTATCGACGAGTCCCTTATACATTTTAAAGGAAGGGTTAAATTCCGCCAGTACCTTCCCAGTAAGAGGGCAAGGTATGGCATAAAAATGTATAAACTGTGTGAAAGCACCTCAGGGTACACCCACAGGTTTAGGGTATATGAAGGGAAGGATTCAAGAATTGAACCGCCAGAATGCCCCCCCCCTCCCTCGTAGGTGTTAGTGGAAAAATTGTCTGGGATTTAGTGCACCCCTTCCTGGATAAAGGTTATCACCTCTATGTGGATAACTTTTACACTAGCATCCCCCTGTTTAAGGCCCTTGGTTCAAGAGGTACAGCAGCTTGCGGTACTGTGCGCAAGAACCAAAGAGGCCTCCCAAAAACGCACATTGCCCAAGTACTGAGAAGGGGTGAAAGCAGGGGAATATGCACCGAAAATATGTTGTTGGTCAAATATAAGGACAAGAGGGATGTCCTTATACTGACAACAATTCACGGAGACAGTACCACCTCCGTCCCTGTACGAGGTACCAGTACCCACACCTCAAAACCGAATTGTATCCTAGATTACAATAAGTACATGGGCGGAGTGGATCTTTCAGATCAGGTACTGAAGCCGTACAGTGCCCTGCGGAAAACAAAAATCTGGTACAAGAAGCTGGCCGTGTATATCATCCAGATGGCACTGTATAACGCTTACGTGCTATTCCGTTCTACCAGCCAGAGGGGGACATTTATGCACTTTCAAGAGGAAGTCATAAAGGGCCTAATATTTGGGAACCAGCAGGCAGAGGGCCCCAGTACTTCTAGTACTGGCCCCCGTATTGTACCAGGGCAGCATTTTCCGAACGAAATCCCCTCCACTGCAAAAAAGGGCAGGACACAAAAAAGGTGCAAAGTTTGCTATAAAAAGGGAATAAGAAAGGATACAATTTTCCACTGTGAAACTTTCCCCGACAAACCCGGCCTATGTATAAAGGAGTGTTTTAAAATATACCACACATCTATGGATTATTAGGTTCATCATTTCACCGTGTTTCGGGGGTCTTGCTAATGCCACATAGCACCCACCATTCATTCCACCAGAATCTGAGCTGCAAAATCCAAATATCACTCCTTCCCTTCTGAGTCCTGCCATGCACCCAACTGGTATTTTTTGGTCACATATGAGGCATTGCCATACTCGGGAGAAATTGGGGCACAAATGTTGGGGTGCTTTTTCTCCTTCATACCTTATGAAAATGAAAAATTTTGAGCCAGAACTGCATTTTTGTGTAAAAAATTGTAATTTTTCATTTGCACAGCCCAGTTGTATCAAAATTGGTGAAACCCCTGGGGGTTTGAAATGTACACTATACCCCTAGATGAATTCCCTGAGGGGTGTAGTTTGCAAAATGGGGTCACTTGTGGGGGGGTTCCACTGTATTGGTGCTTTGGGGGTCTTGCTAATGCGACATAGCACCCACCAACATTCCACCAGAATCTGTGCTGCAAAATCCAAATATCACTCCTTCCCTTCTGAGTCCTGCCATTTTTTGGTCACACATGAGGCATTGCCGTACTCGGGAGAAATTGGGGCACAGATTTTGGGGTGCTTTGTCTCCTTCATTCCTTGTGAAAATGAAAAATTTTGAGCCAGAACTGCATTTTTGTGTAAAAAATGTAATTTTTCATTTTCACTGCCCAGTTGTACCACAATTGGTGAAACCCCTGGGGGTTTGAAATGTACACTATACCCCTAGATGAATTCCCTGAGGGGTGTAGTTTGCAAAATGGGGTCACTTGTGGGGAGGTTCCTAACTTTTAGCATCTTATGGTGCCTAGAAACCTACATGGTGCCTAAAAAATAATCTCATAAAAAGGAGGCTCCAAAATCAAGTAGGTGCTCCTTCTATTATGAAGCCTGTGGTTTGGTCAACGTGCACACTAGGGCCACATATAGGATATTTATGAAAACAAAAGAATTGGGGGAATCAATTTTTAGTCAAATTTCTCTAGTAAAATCTACTGTGTTCCTTAGAAAAATGTATTAAAATTGAAAATCTGCAAAAAAAATGAAATTTTGAAATTTCACCTACACTTTGTTTTAATTCCTGTGAAACACCTAAAGGGTTAACAAACTTCCAAAATGCTGTTTTGAATAATGTGAGGGGTGCAGTTTTTGAAATGGCATCATTTATGGGGGTGTCTCACATACAAGTCCCTCAAAGTCACATCAGAACTGAACTGGTCCCTAAAAAAATCAGTGTTTGAAATTTTCTTGAAAATTTTAGAATTTGCTATTCATATTTTAAGCCTCCTAGTGTCCAAAAAAATTAAAAGGAGGTTGAAATAAGGATGTAAACATAAAGTAGACATATGGTCTATGTTAGTTATTAACTATTTTGAGTGGTATGATTATTTGTCTCACAAGCAGAAAATTTAACATTTTGAAAATTGCTAAATTTTCCATTTTTTTACGACATTTTGGTATTTTTCACAAAAAAACACAGACTGTATCGACCCAAATTTACCACTAATTTGAAGTACAATCTCAAAATCACTGGGATAAGTAAAAGCAAAAAAAAGTTATCCCCACTTAAGTGATACATGTCAGATTTGAAAAAAAGGGCTCTGTCAGGAAGGCAAAAACAGGCTGCGGCGGGAAGGGGTTAAATTCCATAGGATTTTCTACACAAATAACAGTCTCTACAAAATTCACTCATACCTGCTTTTGTTAAAGTCCATACACACACCAAGATTTTGCCCAGCGTGTATGCTGACCGATGATGGGGAAAATTGCTGGGCTGAAAACCGCTCAGTGCTGTAAAGGACATAGCACAATGCTGGGATAATCAGATTAAAGCCACCAGATAGTTCTCTTACTGGAGAGCAAACACCAGTAGTTATGTATCATAGAATGTGGACACCATGTTGCTCAGAGGTTGTTCACAGTGAGTGAGTCTTTTGAGAATAGAAAAATGTTTAAAGACCAAAGAATATAATAACATTGTTAACTAGTAGCATCCTGTTGTTGTTTTGGAATGGGATCATTGGGTCGACCTAATGATGGTCGACAGTCATTAGGTCGATACCATTGAGTCGACATACTGCAATGTAGACACATGCGTTAGTTTGACATGGGTTAGGTCGACAGTCAAAAGGTCAACATGGGGATTTTCACGGTTTTTTACCCGAATGTCGACACAGTCGACATGGACATTGTTTTAAGTGCACCGCGTCCCCTCGCATGGCTCGCTGCGCTCGCCATGCTTCGGGCATGGTATCTCACTGCGCTCGGCACACTATTTTATTCTCACACCTCGCCCTAGTGGATGGTAGGGCATGAAACACCGCCTGTCGGCACATGTTGGCTCACAAAACCGTGAAAAAACCCATGTCGACCTTTTGACTGACTAACCCATGTCGATCTGACGCATGTGTTGACCTAGACTCCTGTCGACCTTGCAGTATGTCGACCCAATGGTGTGGACCTAATGACTGTTGACCATCATTAGGTCGACCAACCAACCGGAACCCGTTGCAGCGGTGTAATATCTCTAAATGGTAAAATAGGGTTTTCCTGTGCACCTGGCTTTGGCAGTCCTGCCTTCACAGCTACAGGTTCCAACCATTTTTTTCAACCGCATTTTCGGTCCATAGTGGTGCCTGTGTCCAATGGTACTCATTTTGAGAAGAGTTCCTAAGGCTTTGATGCCAAATTAAGTAGGGTAAGAATAAATGAACAAGTAGAGACAATAAAGTGCTTAATATTTATGTTGCATTGGCTACATTGGGGTGCATATAGCAATGACTCCTCTGTCTGAATGTGATACCTACTGCTACCGATTCCAAGGTTGGAAAGTGTAAAGTGCAGCCCTGCTTTACAGTAGGGAAATGATGGGAATGATAGATTGCATGATGTTTGCTGCACGTAACATGCACTTTTGCAGCCTATGAAACAGTATGGCCTGTTATAAAGGCTTCACCACCCTCTTTTAAGTATTTGTTTTTTTTCTAATTGAAATCTGTTCATCTGTGTGTGTGTGTGTGTGTGTGTGTGTGTATGTGTGTGTGTATATATATATATATATATATATATATATATCATGAATAGATATCATGAATAGATATAGCTTTATGTATATGAATGATAGGCACATTTATTCATCTATAATGCAGTTTTCAAATTAGTGGAATGTATAATATTTCCGGGTGTAACCTTGAAATAGTAATTAATGGGAGGATAAGAATATCTTTGTGTTCAGATCATTGTTATGCTTCTTAAATGAATGAAGCCAGGACAGTGTTTTCCGGGTTAACTGGTTTGGTGAGGAGCATCTGAAAGTGTTGCGATTATTCATACGTATGCTGACTAAATAAGTGCTATACATTCTGCAGGAGACCTGATTCCTATGTGTTCCAGACAGATTTTACAGATGTGCTGAGGTTCATTTGTTGTTGGGAACATTTCCAGAGACCAACAGTATTTATAGCCTCGTAATGGGGATGTGTTCAGCATCTCGGCAGAGAGGATGCTGGCGGTCACAATACTGACACCTGTTTGACATTTTAATACAGATAATCGGAAATGTGTGAATGTGCTCCCTAAGGCTGTGGCCACATAACGGCGCAGTGGGTCCTGTTCAGCAGAACCCACTGCGCCGCAAGGAGCCTGCACACAAGCTCCTATGTGGCAGTCTACACAAGTGGAGAGTTATAAACAACCAGCCAATCAGCTCCTAATTTCCATTTTTCAAACCCAGCTTGTAACATGAAAGTTGTGGGCTGGTTGTTTATTACTCTCCACTTAATCACTTTTACCCCTTTCACATCGTAAACCTGGGTTAGGTTTGGGTTAGTTATTTTGTTTCTGTGCAGGATAAATACTAGCTGCTTTATTTTTATGCTGCAATTTTTTTTTTTTTAACATCAATATTATTAAATAAAAAGGTGGATAAGGGTTAAAAATAATAAGAATCATAAACATAAATATCTGGATATCAAGTAAAAGGTAAATATACATAGAGAGAATACATAAAAACGGTGTATGGTCCAATACAGCAACATAAAGAGAATTATTGCGTATATATGACAGTAGTACAAAAACTGCTATAACAAAAGTAGAATTCAATCAGAAGGGTCGGCAGCCATCTCATTGAGACTAAATTGAAGAGGATCACACTGGGAAGGGCTAGAATTATAACATGATCCTTCTCCCTCTGTCATAAATAGATGCCAGCGAACTAGTGGGGATGTGGAGGAGTATAAATACGGCATATATTCTGTTGCCATGGGAAAGTGGAAATTGGTTTTCTGAATAACTTTCACAATGGTCGGAGAGTTGGGTTGGTTCCATTGTTGGGCAGAGCTACTGAGCTGTAATAAGAATATGATGTAGAAGATATCTAGTATGTGAGGAGATTCATAATATGTAGTAATGTAGTGTTCCCTCTAGAAATGAGGGCGGGCAGGGCGCCGCTGCACGGGGGCAGTGCAAGGGGGGCGGACCGGGCCTGCCGTCGTCACAATTGTGGCGGTCCCGGGCCGCGACGTCACGAAAAGGGGCGTGCCCGGCCGCAACGTCACGAAAAGGGGCGGGCCCGGTCGGCGCCGTCACTAAAGGAGGCGGGCCCGACACCGCCGAAGTTACCGTGCTGCCGGGGAAGCGCTGGGAATCTCCGTCTAAGGCGGCGCTACGCTTCCCCGTGCACACAACCAGGGCAGGCACCACGCTGTTTTACCGGGGCGCTGCTAGCAGGGCAGGGTGCATTTTGCCCTGTAAAAATCAGGCTGGGCGCAGCGCCCCGCTAAAACAGCCTAGCGGGAACACTAGTAATGCCAGTGTGGGGTCAGGAGAGGAGAAAATATGTAACACTTTATGGATCAGGATGAAAGCCTCTATCCCAGTGGTTCCCAAACTGTGTGCCGAGGCTCCCTGGGGTGCCTCAGGACACTTGCAGGGGTGCCATGGGTTGGTGGTCCAGGACCAATTCAAATTATTTATGATCAATTATTTTTGGACAAAGCCAGTGCTGGTGGCTGCCAATCATAAAATATGTGTACAGTCAGAAGCAAATCCTGCCCCTTAACACATAACTGAACCTAAGAAGCACACAATCTACGGTAGTGAATTTTATATATATATTTTTTGGGGCCTAGGGTTGCTGTGGAAAAATTCTGATACTCTAGGGTGCCGTGATTCTAAAAAGATTGGGAACCCCTGATCTATCCAATAATCGTATCATAGGGCAAGACCAGAAAATATGGTATAAATGACCCACCCCTCCACAGTGCCTCCAGAACAAACAAGAGAATGATGGCCAAAAAGTGTGCATTCAGTCAGGAGTAAGATATAATCTATAGAGTAACTTCATATGAATCTTGGTGTGCTTAAGACATCTGGACATCGAGTATGATGTAAGGAATGTTTTCCTCCCATTGGTCAGGGGATAGTGAGATATGTAGGTCTATTTTCCATTTCTTTTGTGCATTGGATGTACACTGCAATTTAGGACACACCCATCCAACTCTTATGGGGCCTACACACATAGCGAATTAGAGGAATTTTGAAAATGCCCCTTGATTGTGTGTAGGGGCACAGCGATATTAAACACCTGGTGATTAAAATCCATCATGCTGGATAAATCTATAATCGCTGGTGTCGGGGCCAATGTTCTCACCGGAACATTGGCCCTTACAGATCGCTCAGCGGCACATTGCTATTCTGAGCGTTCTGTGAGATCTAGTACCGCTCAGAACACTCATCAGCACATCTCCCCGTGTGTAGGCCCCTTAACTCTCTGCACATGTTACATATGCCCCACCTGCAGTGCACCTGGTTTTGCTCATTTTAAGAAAAAAATGCACTGCGATCAGGTCTGAATTGATTGGCGGTTTTAAATTTGGCTACCCTCTTGCCAGAAGTCCCCTGTCAGTCTATTTACTGTATGAGAAATCACAGCAATGCCTGTTTTTATTTTTAGTGTCGGTACTTGTGAGTTATCCGGGCTGCTGATTTTTTTCATCGCGCCCGAAAAAATCGCGTCGGTCGCGGCCGTTATAAGGGGCCGCGATGCGACCGACGCGATGCCCGCGATTTCCCATAGACAGTAATGTTAAAATTATTACAGTAATGTTAAATGATGTGCAAAATAAAATGACAATGTGAAATGGGCCAATATGGCCATTTCACATTGGATATGTTTTAAAAAAAAATGTTTCATGGCCCCGTTAACGCCACCCCGCTATTGACGCCAACCCGAAGCGTGGCGAGCGGCGGCGGTACGCGTCCTCCGACCTTTTCATACCCCTACTATCCACGTCGGCGTGGAGTTGAGAATAGAAAGTGTGGCGAGCGCAGCGAGCCCGAAGCGTGGCGAGCGGACACCTATGAAGCCCTCGCGGGCTCGCCACGCTTCGGGTTGGCGTCAATAGCGGGGTGGCGTTAACGGTGGTGGGGGGCCATGAAACATTTTTTTTTAAAACATATACAATGTGAAATGGCCATATTGGCCCATTTCAAATTGTCATTTTATTTTGCACATCATTTAACATTACTGGCATACATTTAACATGGGAAATCGGGTCCATTAATTTTAACATTACTGTCTATGGGAAATCGCGGGCATCGCGTCGGTCGCGTCGCGGCCCCTTATAACGGCCGCGACCGACGCGATGCCCGAGATTTGGGGGTAAATCGCGGGCGATGGTCGGGCGTCCTTAAGTTAACTAAACTTAAGGACAAAATCGGCAGCCCGGATAATTCACATGTACCTTAGTGTCCATCAATTGCAAAAGAATAATGGTGTTCTACAATTGCAACAGGGAAAGATTATTGAACTGTGTCCCATAAAAGATGAATGAAGAATGTTGATATTCTAGTGTTTATTTGTATCTGCTCAGCTCCTTTGTTTTGTTATACCACCTAGTGGTTGTGTTTGGTATCTCTCATTTCCTAGATGTTACACTTTTAGGGGGTGATTCTGGTTGATTTGCAAAAACAAAGTCCTACTTTAATAGACAAAACCATGTGCACTGCAGGTGGGGCTGATGTAACATGTGCAGAAAAGCTGTGTACACCAGCGACCATATTGGCAGCGATTTGTTTGTGCTGCAGAGATAAATCGCCGGGTGCACGCTCCCGTGTTCAGCCTCCTAATGGTCGCAGGAGCTGTTTCCCTCTGCAGCTCCCCCGGCAGAGTCTCCTGTTCATCAGCGACCATCTCTGGTCGCTGATGAAAAGGAGACACTGAGCTCCAGAGCTATGCTGTGTACACATGGTGAGATTTGACATTAGATTTTGACTATATAGTCAAAATCGCATGCAGATCGTATGCAGATCGCACAGTTTTTTTACCTTGCGATCCCGATGCGTGCTCCCGTGACAGCAGAAATCGAAACCCAGATAGACAGGGCAGCAATGACTATATAGTGCAAATCTAATGCAGATTGTATGTAAAAAGTACAGAGTTAGCAAAGATTGCATAGTACTCGATCTTAAGTCGAATAGCAAGGGAATCTCATAGTGTGTACACACCATTACTTTTGGGTGAGTTATTTTGTTTCTGTGCAGGGTAAATACTGGCTGCTTTATTTTTACACTGCAACATAGATATCAGTTTGAACACACCCCACCCAAATGTAACTCTCTCTGCACATGTTGCATCTGCCCCACCTGCAGTGCACATGTCCATTAAAAGAGTTTGCTTTCGAAAACCAACCAGAATCACCCCCTATAACAACTACATACATATATGTCAAACAAGCTCAAGAAATGGACCATACACATTAAGTAGGAAAACATAAATTGGCCATACACTTATACAACTTGGTCCAGCGGCTTCCCGACAGACAGTTGCCAAGGTATAACATGCAAGGATGCATTCGATACCTCAGATATTTTCAGGGGACACCTCAATTGTCAGATTTAAAATCTATAATAAAGAGACACAGATTTAATGGAACCGTACAGACTTTTGTCAGCCTGGAAGGTAGATGTTTAACTTAAGGCCCCATACACTGAGCCGATCATACACTGCGACCAATCGGGCCGTTAAATCGGACCAAATCGGCTGTCCCTGACATGCCATCTGACCCGAGCAGGTGGTCGGACCTGCTGCCTGTCCGACCACCCGTTCTGGGACCTTCCTCCTGGTGGCAAAGCGGGTGGGGAGCAGGGACGCATGCGATCCGTCACAACAAATTGTGACGGACCGCATGCGTCCATGCTGCCGGGAAGGTCCCGGGTGGCTCACAGCGAGACATGGCAGCAGTGTATGGACAGTTTTACTTTTAACTCTTAGGGGCAGATTTATTAAGCTTGGAGAAGAGATAAACTGGAGATACAGTGGAGAAAAGGTAAAAGGAGATAAAGCACCAGCCAATCAGCTGTGTTTGAAAAAGACAGTTGGGAGGTGATTGGCTGGTGCTTTATATCCTTTTACCTTTTCTCCACTGTATCTCCAGTTTATCTCTTCTCCAAGCTTAATAAATCTGCCCATTAAACTTATGTTTCTTCTGTTAGCCTACTAGATGTGGGCAATGAGCAGCCCTCCGGCTTTTGTGGAACTAACATCCCAGCAGGCCTTGCAACATTCTTGTTTTTGAGCCATGCTAAAAAAAAAAATTCAGGACTGTGTAGTTCTACAACAGCTAAAAGGCCACTTATTGTTCACCCCAATAGCTAGTTTTCTTGTGTTATGTAAATCCTGGTATTTAGGGGGTGAATCAGGTTGGTTAGCAAAATCTTCTTTAATGGACAAAACCATGCTGCACTGCAGGTGGGGCAGATGTAACAGGTGCAAAGAGTTACATTTGGGTAGGGTGTGTTCAAACTGAAATCTAAATTACAATGTAAGAATAAAGCAGCCAGTATTTACCCTGCACAGAAACACAATAACTCACCAAAATGTAACTCTCTCTGCACGTGTTACATCAGCCCCACCTGCAGTGTACATGGTTTTGTCCATTAAAGAAGGAGTTTGCTTTCGCAAACCAATCTGAATCATCCCTAAGTGTTTATCTGTCTCTACATAAGGGGGTCAATTTACTAAGATGGGAGTTCCATTGAAGATGGGGTGTTGCCCATAGAAACCAATCAGATTCTACTTCTTATTTGTTTTGCACCTTCTAGAAGATACAGTAATAGATAGAATGTGATTGGTTGCTATGGGCAACATCCCATCATTTAATAGAACTCCCATCTTCGTAAATTTACCCCCAAAGCTCCAGATGCTATGGTTCCAATGAATTTGTGTCACCTGGATGATCTGCCTTGTATCCCTATTCTGGGAACAGCAATGTCAGAACCACTTGCGCAAAATGACAAAATGGAATGGCAAGAGTTCAGGTGTGAGGTCAGGACATGTGTTGGACAAGGTGGTAAGAGTCCTGGCATAACATATGAGCAATGATATATAAATGGTTATCACTCCGTTACTAAGCAACTCATCCAGTAATACAATTCTGAAACCTGGGGCTATGGTTATTGATATAAGCTGGTTAGTATACTGTATGTATTATTGGTGATGCTAGTAAAGGTGGCCATACACTAGTGCGATTCGGGCCCTTTTTATCCGATTTCGACGCATCAGGCCGAGAAATTGGATGAAAAGTGTCACATCACATGCGTTTACCTCCCATTCCGATCCCATGTGCTGTCCTGTGTGCACTGGATCAGATCCAGAGATTGCAAGGGCTGCACTATAGATTTATCAGCAGCCCTGTCTGGGATCGTTTATGATACATCATATGTAAAAGGACAGCATACGGTGTATCGTATGCGATCCTGCCGCCGGGGAAGCTAATAGGCAGTTAAAGGAAGATGGTATGTGACTTCTTCCCTCAGGGAAATCGCATAAGTGTTTGGGGGTCTTAAGCAAGATGACAGTGGAGAGAAAAGTCCATTAATAAGGGAAGAATAACTGGAGAAGTAAGGCTTTCCAGTCAGTACATCCTTGAAGATGCTGGTTTTCCTCTATGAACTGTTCCTGATTGGAAGCAGAAACCGCTGAATACTTAACAAAAAACCTGTCTGTACTCCAGAAAGAAAATCCAAGGTCCCTTCTGGATGCTGTTGAATATTGTAGTATCCATTAGACTATATGGAAACCAATTATACCCCATTCACACCAGAAGCAAATTTACCAGATTAAAGCTTTTCAACCCGCGAATTTGCTGAAAAAACCTGGGTTTTTCTTTGGTGTGAAAGGGTCAACCCAGGTCTTAAATTCTGGGTTGCCAACCTTGCTCTTAACCAGAGTCAGCGAACTGGGATTTAAGACCCGGGTTGACCCATTCACATTGAAGACCGAAGTCCTACTGAAATCACTTTTTTCTCTTGAGCTCAGAACCAACCTAATTGAGCGTACACAGTTACTGTATATGATTAGGTCGTTAGCAAGACTGCATTATTTGGATGCTAACAATATATATAGATAGTAGGTATCCAGCATCAAGCTGGTATCCCTAGGTGGCGCTGCTTTGTCAAAAAAAACAATTAGTCATTCAGATCCAATTGGAATATGCATATATTTATTAAAAATACAATTCATCATAAAAGGAAAATATTTTCCTAAACATACATAACATACTACATATAACATACAATAAATATTTAGGCGAAGCTGATATTAGCTTTTAAGTGTCTGTATACTGAGGCTTATTTTATAAGATGACTGTTTGTCATATCATAGAGGCATTTTCAAGTATAGAGGCTTATATAGTTACCAGTCCCAAGGGCCGTTTGTAATGGATAAATTTCACAGATTTTTGCTGCAATGTCCTATTGGACTTCCTCCCTTTATCTGAGCCAGGTATATGTTTGTAATCCTTTGAGTGGTCAACCTTTTTTCAAAGGGACCGGCTCCAGGTGGTGTCCGTCCAATGGAACTTATCTGTTACACAGTAAAGACTGTGTGTAGATTTACTGCGGCGCTGGGCTGGACTGCTTCCGGGCTCGCTTATTTAGCCCGGAAGCAGTCCAGCCCAGCGCCGCAGTAAATCTACACACAGTCTTTACTGTGTAACAGATAAGTTCCATTGGACGGACACCACCTGGAGCCAGTCCCTTTGAGAAAAGGTTGACCACTCAAAGGATTATAAACATATACCTGGCTCAGATAAAGGGAGGAAGTCCAATAGGACATTGCAGCAAAAATCTGTGAAATTTATCCATTACAAACAGCCCTTGGGACTGGTAACTATATAAGCCTCTATACTTGAAAATGCCTCTATGATATGACAAACAGTCATCTTATAAAATAAGCCTCAGTATACAGACACTTAAAAGCTAATATCAGCTTTGCCTAAATATTTATTGTATGTTATATGTAGTATGTTATGTATGTTTAGGAAAATATTTTCCTTTTATGATGAATTGTATTTTTAATAAATATATGCATATTCCAATTGGATCTGAATGACTAATTGTTTTTTTTGACAAAGCAGCGCCACCTAGGGATACCAGCTTGATGCTGGATACCTACTATCTATATTTGCACTGTGAGAGGTACACAATTCCTCTGAATAGGAGGCTGCAGCTTGGTCAAAAGATTGAATAAAATCCCTGCCCATCTACTGTAGAAACCAGCGCTTTTGAGTGACCCTAGTGGCCACACACGTATTAACAATATATATGTTTGCTCCTGTACACACAAGGGAGTTGCATCAAGGTAACGCCAAATTGGTCGGACATATCGTTTGATGTCCAGTTTGCCGCATACACTGTGCGATAGGCACCAAACCGCTATTGATGTCAGTAGGTCTGATCTAACCAAGTTTCGTAGCATGCAACTGCAGGAGCGTGCATATTGTGCCTACACACTGAACAATGTAGGTGACATGATTGGCTTTAAAAATGACAAGAGCTGATTGGTAGTTTATCACCCTCCAATGCTTAGTACATCTGCCTCTTAATGCCTTTTCGAACAGTATATATTTCTTTAAACAATGTCAACTGAAATAACCAGAACCCAGCACATGTGCAGGGGGAAGTCCAGTGATGGCATCGTAAAGTACAGCTCTTGTCGCAAGAGCTGTCCTTTGCTATACTAATCGCATATGTTAGTGCATATGCGATTAATATGGATGCGGTAGCTGGCGGTGTGTGGTGGAGAGGTGTGGCGGATGTTATCCCGCCATCACTCTGTTTATTTCAGTCCAAGGGTTTCATGTTAATAGACCTTGATTTGCATAGCGACAAAGAAATATATTCTGCTCATCGCAAATTTACCTATCTTGATTGATATTTAAATACATACTGCTACAAGTTACAGAATAGTTTATAGTCTCTAGAGGGCAGTGTTACACTATGTAAAATAATACAATGTAATGAGGCATACCATAAATCACTTTCTTATCGATGGAATGTTTAGTGTTCTTGAGTTACAGGTTCAATAATTGGTTTCAGATTCCTCCTCATGTCGTATTTTACTGCATATTAAACTATATTCAGTATAATTCCTACTTATCATTGACTTAGTTATATTATAGTACATTTGAATAAACTGTAAGCTGTTTATTGAATAAAATATGAGCGCTAATGTTGTATAAAGAGGGAGGGAAAGCAAAGTGAAGGAAAGTAGGAAAAAGCAACTGAAAAATAAAAATGGTTAACAAGTGCTTACAGCTCTTTTGAGCCTTGTGAATGTCCCTGGGAAACTGCTCTCCCTACCTCTACTGAAACGAGCGTGGCTTCGGATGGAGACTTGATGTTGCGGCTGTCTCCGCCCGAAGCCACGCTCGTTTCAGTAGAGGTAGGGAGAGCACAGTTTCCCACGGACATTCACAAGGCTCAAAAGAGCTGTAAGCACTTGTTAACCATTTTTATTTTTCAGTTGCTTTTTCCTACTTTCCTTCACTTTGCTTTTCCCTCCCTCTTTATTTATACAACATTAGCGCTCATATTTTATTCAGTTCTACTTGTCACTATTATTGAGCAGCTTATAGTTTTTCTAGCGCAGTGTCACATTATTTTTATGTAAGCTGTTTATGTTGGACATTTCTGATATGTGACAGCAGAAATATATTTTGGGATATGCAACCGGTGATGCCATCCAGTATGCGCAGCCAATGTGTTAGTACCATCTCTGCCTGAGTGGAAAATGCACCAGGCGTTTGTGATACCATAAAGGACAGCACTGTGCGTGGAGAGGCGCCCAGCTCTATATTCCTGGCCCCCCTACTCCTGTGGCTTCACTTACAGTGTGGCATTATGGATCAGCACAGGGAGCCGAAGTGCCCAGCTATAGTTCTGTGTGGAGGGCTGGTACATTGGTGAGCCTGACATGAAGTACCTAGCATGTTACTGTTTGCATATGTCACAACTAGGTTATATGAACTTCTTCTCTGGACATTATGGGCCTTATTCTAGTTCACTCTTTCTGACAAAATCCTTCTTAGATGGACATAACCATGTGCACTGCAGATTTGTGTGAGTTATTTTGTTTCTGTGCAGGGTAAATACTGACTGCTTTATTTTTACACTGCAATATAGATCTCACTTTGAAGTAAACCCCCACCCAAATCTAATTCTCTTGCACAAGTTACATCTGCCCCACCTGCAGTGCACATGGTTTTGTCCATCTAAGAAGGATTTTGTCAGAGTGAACTAGAATAAGGCCCTATGTCACTAGAATGTCTTTGTATGGTGTAGGCATGGTTCCTCTGTGAACAGTATTTCACATGTTTTAAATTACAAGATGTCTGTGCATATCCATGTGCTGTGTTGTACTGCACAACCTATTCCTATACTGCTCATGGTATGGATGGCAATTGGTGCCATCTATTATTATCATCGATGGCCATCATAGCTCTAATGAATGGCAGATGCCATGCCAATCACTGATAGGGCTTAGCGGCACAGATGGAGACCAGGTTATTCTCTCTGCCCTCTGTGTTGAGGAGGGGAGAAGAAAACCATTGCACTACTATTAGTGGCGGAGATTCATCAGATCAGTGACAAAACCATCAACCTTTGGTGGCAAATCATTGTTGATGGCTAGCCGTACCTCATTTTATTTAGCCCTCATTTGTTTTACCTATCCTTTTCGAAACCCTTGAAAAGGAGTATGGAGTAAAAAAAGAGTGTAAGAGAGGAAAAAGCACATGAGGAGAGAGGGTCCTGCTCATGAGAGCTTACATTCTAAAGGGATTTTAAATGAAGTTATGCGTCAATCAGCTGTGAATGTGTACTCAGCTGTGACACACATGTAGCAGGGGCTGTGGGCTGAGTAACTTACAGTCTTTCCCTTGGAAAATTTAGAAAATCTCTTGTGTCAGGCTCAGATCCTCTGAGTTCAAAGTTGTCGCACTTTGAATTTAACCAAATGTTTAAGCCAGTGATGGCTAACCTTGACGCTCCAGCTGTTGTTGAACTACACATCCCAGAATGCTTTGCTATTTGGCCATGCTATAAATGATGTAGGGCATGCTGGGATGTGTAGTTCAACAACAACAACAGGAGTGTCAAGGTTAGCCATCACTGGTTTAAGCTATCGTCAGCTGGATCAATATGTAGCCTGCTACAGTTATACAACTTGCATTAAAGAACTCCTGCGTGATGTGCAGATGGGACAAGGCACTGCAGCTTTGGAACACCCAGGTATGGGCCCAGTACTGCATAGTCAACAGTAAATTGCTTTACCTGACCACCATTACCACTGGCCATTCAATGATTTATAATTCCTTTATCATGAAAACATGGAAAACCAGATCCCAACAGCATTGCTATGCAGGGGCCGTTTGGCAATGTATGTGTACCTTACTGATGGAAACACTTTGCTCTGAATCTATTACTGTCCCCTAAATATTCCCAACACTTCTAATAAGTAATTAGCATGCATTTATTTTAATAGAGGTTGCTTGTATAAACCTTCAGATTTGTAGAAAACAAATATGTAATGTAATTCAAGCTCCTTATGATGTTTTCAAAGTGATTATACCAAAGTTGGTAACCTGAGAAGTGAGCTTGGGATAAATCAGCCAGCACCGCTTCCACATGGTGCTCCGTTATTGCCGGCAGATGCTGGAGTCAGATCTGAATCTTTGTTGGTTTTGGGTTTTCAGGAATAAATAGCCGGCAAATCTGGAGTTTTTCAATTTCAAAAAGAATTCTGACACCGCTTCTATAAATGGCAGAAGTTCATTTATTTATTTTAACTTTTGATGCAATGCCAAGTTAGTGGAAGCAGCTGGTGTATGGTCCCAGTGAGTAACTGGTCAGGACAATTCCATTTCTTCTCTGATAGAAAATAACTGTAATTTATTAAATGGTTATAAAACGAAACATATACGAAAGTCCTTTTAAATAGATTTTTTCATACAATTGCATTGTTTAACAGAAATCCATATCTAATTGAAGTTTTACTTTGTGTGTTGCCTTCACAGATACGACTTGAGTTTGGATGAGATTCGGGACCTGACATTTGAAAGAGTGAAATTTGCCATGAGCTTACCGCAAGTTCAACGGGCATTTCAGGAGATGGTAAGACATTTCACATGTATAACACAATGAGCTGTATTCAATGCGGCCGGCGAGGGGGTTAAATGACGAGGATCGTCAAAACAAGCCACCCTCGCCTTTTAACCCCTGGGCTGGTCGCTCACCCTATTCAATGTTCCGGGGGAATCCTCGCTGTCAGAGCTGCAGGAGCCCGCTGCATTTAGCCACGAACCACATGGCGTTTCCACCTCGCTGTGAAAACCCTGCAAGGTGGAAACGCCATGTGCATGGGGGGGGTCAGTTGAATGCTGACTCGCGAGCTGTGATGGCGAACAATTAGCACTGCTCGCCGTCAAAGCTTGCAAAAGCTACTGCCCTAAATGTATATGTACAAATGTGTCGTCCTGCATCTAGCCTAAATAAAACCGATGCCTGGCCTGTGTAAGCCGCAGGTCCCGTGCAACTCTGCTAATGTCAGGCATCTTTATTGCTCACAAAAATTCCTATTAGGTGCAACGCAATGTGGCTACTAAGCACATCTTATGGCGCCTACACATGTAGCGATTTAGGTGCATTTTCTGAGCGATCTCACTAGATCGTTTAGAAAATGCGCTTACATCACTTTGTGTATAGGAGCCATAGCTATAGCAATGAGCAGGCCCATGCCTCGCTATCACTCGGCAATTAATAGCCACCATGCTGGATAAATCTATAATCGCCGGTGTCAGGATCACTGGAGAACACTAGTCCTGACTGATCGCTCAGTGGCGCATCTCTATGCAGTGCTATTTGCTGAGTGTTCTGAGCGATCTAGCGTCATGCAAATCGCTCATCAGCACATCTCCCTGTGTGTAGGCCCCCATCAGCCTGCTGATTAATTTGGTATGACTCTCCATGTGTAACATACTCTGTATATGCAGCAGAAAAGGACTTGCATTGATAAAAGCTGTGGCTACAACATTGTATAATTCATATGCAGAATCAGATGACTCAAATTAATCAGCATAGTCTCCCGGTGTGTCGCGGCTAAGACAAATTTTTGGAAAAAAATAAGGCAAAAAAATGTCTAAGGCTAGAAGATGCTCATGCGACCTGGCGTAGGGAGAAGGGTTGTTTGGCTGAACAACAGCAAAGATGTACCAATGTGTTCCTATAGATCTTACACGTTGGAGCAAGGACAGCCCAATATAGCAGGGCAAGTGCGATTGCACTCTCCTGCTATGCCATAGACTTGAATGAGAGCCAGCGTGCGCATGTCTTTGTCATCACGAACCAGCTGCAGCATGTCACTACAAGCAGCAAGGCTGTAGCGGGACACAACTGTATGAGGTCATATCTGTAATACTAACAACATAAATATGATGGTACCGTAATTGTTCAATAGGAGCAAGACTGGAAAACAACTGGAGCAAAAGTATGTGAAATAAATGGGGGGATCATTGGTAGAGAGAGCTAGACTTGGAAAAGACTATGGGAAAATATTGGCAATGCTAACCACCGTAGCTAGCAAGCCGGGGGATGGCGAGTCCATGGCCTTTTATAATATGAGAACTGATATGAAAATAGACCGGTCACTGAAAGCAGTTAGATGGCCACAGTAATATTCAGGAGAAAACAGTACTTGAGATATTTCATTAAACAACTTTCCCCATAAAAATGTCTGAATCAGGCCCAGTTTACAGGAAAAAAAACAATACAGCTTATAAAAAGAACTCTTCACAATTCGCAACCGCTTTGGGCCCGATTCAGAGGTGCACGCTATACTTCTAGCTGCGCCACTAGGGAAAGCAAATAAAATGTGTTCAAAATGTTTAAAGTAATCATAAATAGAAGTTACTTCTGTAATTTAGATTGATGCATTGTAATTAAAACAATCAGCAAGTTCTCTACTTACAATTTTTTTTATCCATGTGCTCAGATAGATAAAAAGAAAAACTTTGTCAACAAAAGTCTGATTATGGGGGAAGTTCTTTGTACAGCTGATATGGCAACTGGAGTAAAGGTAAGAGTATAGAGCTCATCAACCAACATAGACTTGTGCATACAGGGGCGGAACTACCGCCGGTGCAGACGGTGCAGTGCACCGGGGCCCAAGGTGTTTAAGGGGCCCGGTGCCGCTGCCCGCCCTGCATGCCGAAATTCCTGTGTTCTTTTTTTATGTGTGGCGGCGCCGCCACTCAGCCGCCCGCCGGCGGTAGCGCCGGGTCGGGTGATTGATACTTGCTTGGTACTTTTGCTGGGGCACCTCAAACGGTGGGGCTGTATGTCTGCCCCTAAGGAAAATGGCCGCTAGCCGGGAGGAGGGCTGCTGCGCATGCCCAGCATCAGCTCCTCCTCCCATGGGCCTTTGCGGAGTCTGGCTGACTCTAGGAATTGAAGCCGCAGCAGCACCTTCCTCCTCACATCCCATGCAAACAAAAGTTTAGGAATGGACAGAGGCGCGCAGCCCATAGATAGGGGAACTGTTTCTAAAGTAAGTAAATATAAAAAGTATTAATAATGTAAACTCTATGTATACACTGTGTGTGGTGTGTGTACTTCTTATTTGGATTAAGCTGTAATTCAAATAATACAATTGTTGTTTTCACTTTATCCTGCGTTTGTTGGTTTAGTTACTTCCCTTGTGCAGGGAGATGTATGTATGTATGTATGTATGTATATATATATATATATGACAAGGGATAGATCCGGCTCAACAGGACTTAGGTGTAGCCCAAATAAGATAATGTGCCCCGGTGCCAACAATAGGGACCTTTCAGCCCCTTGTAGATACGTGTACAAAGAAAGGGCACTCGGGGTCTCTGGACGGACGTTTTATGACTGAATAAACAGTCCTTGTTTCTCTGACATGCAGCAGGGACCACTGGAATCACTTCGGGTATTAGAGCTGGGAATGCTGGGAGCTAGGCACTTCTTAATATTAATTAGGGGATACTGGCTCCTCCCCTCTAAGACCCACAATCCCCCAGTGAGAAAATTGTGCCAGGGAGTTAGGTCACAGTTTTTGCTGCTCCTGCACGTTTTCTAGTTTTTTTCTACTTTTAAAAAGATTTTTCTCATATTTACTGTGAATCCCTTCCCCACCTAGGAAAAGGTGTGGGTCCAGGTATTCAGCGCCCCTGGAATTCCAGGTCGTCGGTCAGGACCTCGCTAAAGGTGCCTGCCCGTACGTTTCCGTGTTCCTGCCGCCCCTCCATCAAAGGGGACGCCAGTCACGAAGTTTGGTGCCTCCGGTGGTGAGTACTGCGCTGAGCGCACTTTCCACACGCCGTCCCCTGCTCTCCGACTCAGCCGCGCTGTGCACTTATCTCTGCAGCGTTTGTGAGGCGCCGCCATCTTGCGGACAGGCGCGTCCTCGTGCTGCAGGTCCCGCTCGGCGAAGCTGTTTGCCGGAGGCTTGCACAGAGGAGCGCTAGCAGCGGGTGGCTCCGGGCGCTGACAGGACTGCACAGGCTGGCTAGGTATGAGGGAGAGGGGACACGCTTTGTAATGTGAGGCGGGCATGGCGCGGCCATTATGCAGATACACTCAGTAAGGCTGACTCTTTCCTGTCTACAGGTGACTGCAGCTTGGGAAGCTCTGTAAAAGTTTTATGTGCTGACATATACATTGTGCCTTGCACTGTATATGGTCCTTGTGTACGCAGGGCTCATTCTCCTCCAGGTCTCACGGACCCCTGAGGTTTTTGGCTTGTGGGAGGTGTATCTGTACGTAGTGTGTGTGTGTGTGTGTGTGAGTGGTATCCTGTATCACACGCATTGTCGGGCCGGGCGAGCAGGTGATCATGACGGGCAGGTCCAAAGCCTCTCAGAAGGTTTTTGCCTGTACTGTTTGTACAACAAAGTTTTCCCAGTACACTGCTGAAGGGAACGCCACTGTTTGTCAGTCATGTTCAGGTGCCGAATCTGCTTCTCTTGCAGGCTCTCAGGCTCCCCAGTGGGCTTCTACCTTAGCGGGTACTATGTCCAAGCTGACATCTGAATTGGCACTTGCTCGCAGAGCAGAGCCCACTTGGGCTACAGCTTTGGCAAGGTCTGTGGAGGGGTTAGCTAGCTCCATGAGCAGACCGCAGAGGCCATCCACCTCCAGTAATAAGCGGCCTTATCAGGCTCTTATTATAGATGATGACTTGGATGAGGAGCAAGATCCATTTCATGAAATGGAGGATGGTGAATGGGAGGAGGTTCAGGATGTCGTCCCTGAGGGAGAGCCCACTCCTATGGGAATAGAGGCTCTTATTATGGCGGTAAAGGAGGTCCTTCGTTTACCGGAGGATCCTTTGCCAGAGCCGCAGGAGTTTGATCTGTTTGGCGGGGTTCAGAAGACGTCAGTGGTCTTCCCCTGTCCAAATCAGGATCAGCTTTTGGCGGCATGGAAGAATCCGGACAAGAGGTTCCAGATTCCCAGGCGTTTTCTGTCTCTGTATCCTTTTGAGCCGGCCGCCCTAAGCAAATGGGAGACTCCTCCTCCTGTGGATACCTCAGTTTCCCGGCTATCCAAGAAGACTACCCTGCCAGTCCCGGGGGCTTCGGCCTTAAAGGACCCTTCAGATAGGAAGTTGGAGGCGACTCTCAAAGCCATTTATGTGGCGGCAGGTACTCAGCTCAGACCAGCCATTGTGTCGGCCTGGGTGAATAAGGCTAACGTCAAGTGGGCAGACCTAATCATCGAGGGCTTGGAGGCCGGCATGCCTATTGATGAACTGCGCCGCCTAGCCGAACACATTAAGGAGTCTGCTATGTTTCTTGGGGAAGCAGCTAAGGACGTGTCCTTAGTCTCAGCTAGAATCTCAGCGAGCGCCATTTCGGCGCGTCGAGCCCTCTGGCTACGCTCTTGGCAGGCGGACGCAGAATCTAAAAGGGCTGTGGAGGGCCTTCCCTTTTCTGGGGACATCCTCTTCGGTCCAGAATTAGATAAATGGATTTCTCAGGCGACGGGAGGGAAGTCGGCCTTCCTGCCGTCGGCAGCTCCTCCTTCACCCAGGCGACAGTTTGCAGGCCCGTCGTTCCAGTCCTTTCGGACTCAGCGCCCCTTTCGGGGCAGAGGAAGAGGTTTCCAGTCGTCCAGAGGTTCCCGGGCCAGAGCCCGTCCTCAGACCGCCCCAAGAGTTCAGGACCCTAAGCCCCAACAGAAGCCGGTGGCATGACGGTTTACCAGCTTCCGTCAGCAGCTTGCCGGTAGGTGCCCGTCTGTTGGCCTTCAGAACCCAATGGTTCTCCCTATCGGAGGATCCGTGGGTTCGCAGGGTTATCTCAGAAGGGTACCGAATTCAGTTCGATTCCACACCTCCGGTACGGTTCTTCACAACGGCCCTACCAATATCTCGAGACAAGAGAGTGAGCCTGCTCGAGGCTATTCGGATCTTGTTGGATGCTCAGGTCATCATGCCGGTTCCAGCAGCTCAGAGGAACACGGGGTTCTACTCAAACCTCTTTGTGGTCCCCAAGCCGGATGGGTCGGTCAGGCCCATTCTCAACCTAAAGTCCTTGAATCTGCTAGTCTCTTATCAACCATTCAAGATGGAATCAGTTCACTCAGTAATTGCTTCCTTGGAGCCGGGGGAATACATGATATCCTTGGATATCAAGGATGCTTACCTGCACATCCCTATATGGATTCCTCACCAAGCCTTTCTCCGCTTTGCCATCGGTCGAGATCACTTTCAGTTCAGGGCTCTGCCCTTCGGATTGTCGTCAGCGCCCAGAGTATTTACCAAGACTCTGTCGGTGGTCATTGCGTCTCTCAGATGTCAGGGGGTGACCATAATCCCCTATTTGGACGATCTCCTAATCAAGGCTCCAACGGAGGAGTTACTGTAGAGTCATGCGAGGTTGACTACCCAGACTCTCACCAACCTGGGTTGGATAATGAATTTCAAGAAGTCCTCTCTAGTCCCATTCAGGAGGATCTTGTTCCTAGGTCTTTGGCTAGACACGGAGTCCCAGAGAATTTTCCTGCCGGAGGACAAGATCCAGGCGATCTTGCTCCTACTACAGAGGGTGTTGCTTCCACAGAAGATCAGCCTTCACCTGTGTACGCAGCTGTTAGGGAAGATGGTGGCAGCCTTCCCAGCTCTGACGTGGGGACGTTTCCACTCAAGACAGTTTCAGTGGGATCTTCTCAGGAAGGATGCGGGCTCGCATCTGAATCTCCACAGAAGGATCCGGTTGTCGGCCGAGGCGAGACACTCCTTACTGTGGTGGCGGCACAGGAAGAACTTGTTAGAGGGCCATCGGTTTGCAGTCCAGGACTGGATTGTGTTGACGACGGACGCAAGCCTCCACGGCTGGGGAGCCGTGGTGCTTCACCTCCGCCTCCAGGGCAGGTGGTGCCATCTCGAACGTCACTTGCCCATCAATGTGTTGGAGATCAGGGCCATCTACAATGCCTTGCTGGAGGCTCAGGAATACCTTCAGGGTCGACAAGTGAAGATAAGATCGGACAATGCCACGGCAGTCGCCTACGTAAACAGGCAGGGAGGCACGAGAAGCGGCATGGCCATGAAGGAAGTAAAGAAGATCCTTCAGTGGGCGGAACGGTCAAGGGTAATTCTGCTGGCAGTATTCCTTCCAGGTTGAGAAAATCTGGAGGCCGACTTCCTCAGCAGGGAGGACCTACACCCAGGCGAGTGGTCTCTCACTCCCGAGGTGTTTCGGGAGCTCACCGACAGGTGGGGAGTTCCCGAGGTGGACCTGATGGCGTCTCAGAAGAACCATCAACTACCAGCGTACGTGGCACATACAAGAGATCCTCAGGCAATAGCGGCAGATGCTCTGTCAACTCCGTGGGAGTTCAGCTTTGTGTACCTGTTCCCTCCACTTCCACTTCTGGGCCAGGTACTCAAGAGGCTCAAGAGGGAACCAGTGCAAGCAATTCTGATAGCGCCCTGGTGGCCTCGCAGAACGTGGTTTTCAGACATTCAGATGTTACTGGCAGACGAGCCAGTTCGGTTGCCCCTCAGACCGGATCTTCTGCTGCAAGGACCCTTCCTCCATCAGAATCTGCCTCAGCTGCATTTGACGGCGTGGCTGTTGAGACCTCGGTCCTGCGGGAGAAGGGAATTCCAGGAGCAGTAATTCCTACAATGTTAAGGGCCCGGAAGCCCGCCTCAGCAGCGCATTATCACAGAATATGGCGCTCGTATGCTGTCTGGTGCGAGTCCAAGGGCTGGCCATTCCGAGTCTTCAGATTGTCCCGCCTTCTATTGTTTTTACAGAGAGGGTTGGATGGGGGCCTGAGACTGGGATCCCTTAAGGTTCAGGTCTCGGCCTTGTCCGTCCTCTTTCAGAAGAGATTGGCTCTCATGCCTGAGGTGCAGACTTTCTTCCAGGGAGTTCTTCGGGTCCAGCCTCCCTTCGTACCCCCCACAGCTCCGTGGGATTTGGATTTGGTACTGGCCTTCTTGAGGTCAGAGACGTTTGAACCACTGGACAGAGTGGAACTGAAGTTCTTGTGCTGGAAGACAGTCCTTTTGCTAGCCCTGGCCTCAGCCCGCCGGGTTTCAGAGCTTAGTGCTCTGTCCTGTAGACCTCCGTATTTAATTTTCCACGAGGACAGAGCAGAACTGCGCACCCATTCAGGGTTTCTTCCGAAGGTGGTATCTTCATACCACATTAACCAGCCTATAGTGGTTCCGGCGTTTCAAGGAGGTTCTCCGGAGCAGTCCTTATTGGACGTGGTCCGGGCGCTACGGATTTACATGGATAGAACTAGGTCTATACGTAAATCGGACTCCTTATTTGTCCTATATGATGCTTTCCGCAGGGGTTGGCCTGCATCTAAGCAGACGATTGCACGATGGATCAAGTGGACGATCCGTAGTGCATACCTACACGCGGGACAGGTCCCTCCTGTCTCTTTGACAGCGCACTCTACCAGGTCGGTGAGTACGTCCTGGGCCGCTGAGAGAGGGGCTTCGGTCTCTCAGCTTTGCAGGGCGGCCACTTGGTCGTCACGAAACACGTTTGTGAAATTTTATCAGTTTGATACTTTTGCCTCTTCGGCCTCGACCTTTGGTCGGTTGGTTTTGCAGGATCCTCAGCGCTCTCCTGCCCGGGGCTTGGTCTTTGGAACCTCCCCGAAGTGATTCCAGTGGTCCCTGCTGCATGTCAGAGAAAAGAGGATTTTGGTACTTACCGGTAAATCCATTTCTCTGAGATCAGCAGGGACCACTGGACGCCCTCCCGGCTGCTGGATCCTGCCTGTTGTGGTTACTGTTGCGGCCCGGTCCGGTGCCTGCGTGTTGTTTGAATGTTTAGGTTTTATGTTGTTTTTCTGTAACCCTTTCCTCTAGTGGGCCAATTTCCTCGCTGGGGGATTTTGGGTCTTAGAGGGGAGGAGCCAGTATCCCCTAATTAATATTAAGAAGTGCCTAGCTCCCAGCATTCCCAGCTCTAATACCCGAAGTAATTCCAGTGGTCCCTGCTGATCTCAGAGAAATGGATTTACCGGTAAGTACCAAAATCCTCTTTTCACCATCTGAGAGACCCCGAGTGCCCTTTCTTTCTACACGTGTGTGTGTGTGTGTATGTGTATATGTGTGTATATATATATATATATATATATATATATACACACACATTTTGCCCATGGCTAAAGCATCTTAAATGATACACATGGCACATAACACTTCTTAAAATAAAGCGAGGGCTCCAGGCCGCAGAAACATTTTAAAATAGACATTACGGTGTGCAGCATAATGTATAATGGGCATAAAAGATGTGCAGCATAATATGTAATGGGCATTACGGTGTGCGGCATAATGTGTAATGGGCAATACTGTGTGCGGCATAATATGTAGTGAGCAATACGGTGTGCAGCATAATGTGTAATGGGCAATACTGTGTGTGGCATAATGTGTCGTTGGCATTATGGTGTGCTGTATAATGTGTCATTTGCATTATGGTGTCTAACAATTTGTGGTACTTGTGTATTTTGGCAGGCGCCCGATTTGTGCATCGTACGATGATCGTATCGCATCTCATCGTATGCCATGTACCCGATGGCATGCGATGCGATACGATTTTGACCCCCTATACGATGAAAAATCGTATAAACACCCTAAAGGGTGCTTTTGAGCACCCTAATGGGTGCTTACAGTGTTAAATGCACCCCCACGCCAACCCCCCACTATAAACGTGAACCCGAAGCGTGGCGAGCGCAGCGGTACGCGTCCTACGACCTTTTCATACCCCCACTATCCACGTCGGCGTGGAGTTGAGAATAGATTAGTGTGGCGAGCGCAGCGAGCCACCGAGCCCGAAGCGTAGCGAGCCCCGCGAGGGGACGCGGATACCTTCACAGGTAAACGCGTCCCTTCGCGGGCTTCACAGGTATCCGCGTCCGCTCGCCACGCTTCGGGCTCGGTGGCTCGCTGCGCTCGCCACACTAATCTATTCTCAACTCCACGCCGACGTGGATAGTGGGGGTATGAAAAGGTCGTAGGACGCGTACCGCCGCCCCTTGCGGGCTTGCTGCGCTCGCCACGCTTCGGGTTCACGTTTATAGTGGGGGGGTGGCGTGGGAGTGCATTTAACATTGTAAGCACCCATTAGGGTGCTTAACATTGTATAAGCACCCATTAGGGTGCTTATACAATGTTTAATCGCATCGCATCGCATCGTATGTCATTGTATGCCATGTACAATGACATACAATTTGAAAATTGTATGCCATCGTACACTAACCACCGAAATCGCGTCGCATCGCATACCATCGCATGCGTTATGGTATGCGATGCGATGGGCGCCGCCAAAATACACAAGTACCCAATTTGTAATGTGCATTATGGTGTGTGACAATGTGTAATGGGCCTTACAGTGTGTGACAAAGGCCCTTATTCTGGTTGACAAGGTCGGCCACGAGTTTGCATTGGGACCGATGTTTTGTGCATGCGCAGCAGTATTTCTGCGCATGTGTATATGTTGGATGCGTGCGAACTTGGCGAAAAAAGTCTGTTCGCTGGGTGCACACACCCAGTCTTTCTGGCCTGGCCATTAGCATATGTAAACGCCTTTCATGGGCGTTCCTGTGAAAACACTGGGTGCACACATGCTAATGTGTCCGTGATGCACGTGCGGGGGGGGGGGGGGGGGAGACAGCTGACATAACCTGATGTCAGCTGCCCACCCAATTCCCTGCAATTCTACATGCATATGTAAGGGTGGTCTGTACCACCTTTACATATGCGTGGGCCTTCACCATCATTTGATCACCATTGAAAGATGGGGGAGGTTCCCACTTTATGTAAAACATCCATTCGGAAGCCTTGTGAACGCATCCCACATGCAAATGGGTGGCATCGGCTAACCATTCGAAAGGCGGGGTTAGAGCGAGTCAACCAGAATAAGGGCCAAAGTGTAATGGGAATTATGGTGTGTGGCCTAATGTGTAAAGGGCTTTAAATTTTGAAGTAAACAAAACAAAAAGACACTGCGTTTTTTTGTGTGTGTGTTTGGAGGGGCCCAAACCATATTTTTGCACCTGGGCCCACAGCTTGCTTGTTCCGCCTCTGTGTGCATAGAATTTAGTATGCCACCTATATGTTTAATGCCACTTCCCACACCACTAATGGCTTGGATTATAACATTTTATTAGAGGGAAGGTCAATTCAAAATTTACGATATGAGAAAAAAAACCCCACAGATCTCACATATCACATATAACCAATGTCGTAAAGCATCTTAATATAATGTCACAAAAGCTGCCTCTCACAAACTAGTGCAGCTGCCGTGGTCCTCTGCCCAGTATCCAATCAGTTTGAGAGATTACCCTCCCCAGCATCTTTTATTGGCTATGTAGTGGGCAGTTAATATTATTGCACTCAAATAGTTCAACCGAGGTGGTGCTCCAAACACCCAGTGCAGTGACCTAAATCGTGCATGGGGGCGTACATATATGTATGGACCCTCTCCCAAAGGAGATGGGCCCCATTACTCCCATAACCCCTCTCAGTCAAAAGGCCCAAGAGGGGAAAATATGGATCGGTGCGTCCTCCTTGCGAAGCTTGGAGATAGCCTCTTCTCTCAACACGCGAAAGGGTTGGGGCGGGTGGGTCCTCCACACCGAAGCTTGGAGAGACCTTCGGTGGATTTCCCTTCGCCTTGCGGCTCGGGATCGCCCTTGAGAACTGCAGCTCTCTCCCGAAAGAAAGAGCATTGGCATGTGGGGAGCGGGTAACCCATAAGCGTCGTACCTACAGCCCATGAAAACATGACCAAAACAAACGAAAAACAGAAAATGTGAAAAAGTGACAAAATTCTTATATATTCTGTTCTTTATCTTAATTTACTATATTTTAATATTTCACCATTTTATTGAAGATTATTAAAAGCTATATTTTATGAGTCATTATTAGTGCACCCACATCCATACTTACTTTTTCTTGTTTTGGTGTTGATATTGTAATCCGTATCGCTCACATGCACCTTTCTGAGCGATATTGATAACAAAATCTTCTAGTGTGTATCGGCCTTTAGAAGTCACTTGCCATTTGCCAACAGATTCATTGTTACACCAAGAAGTGTACAATAAGTCCCCTTAAGGAAAGGAGATGTGTAAAATGGAATTGTTAGAATCAGCTGATCAGCCCACCTTATGGTGACTATAGGGCAAATAAATATACAATATGTAATTATAATCTTTCCTGTACCAGTGTTTACTGTTGTCACTGTGTATTTCAGTGTGGAGTCATTTGCTGGTTATTTGGAGGAGCAGTTATGAATCTTGGAAGTCCAGAACACATTCAGAAATGGTTTGTTCCATTAAAGGTATGACCTTTTCCTTTTCCTATCATTTAGTAGTGTATATATAGTACAGCATCTCCCCTTCTGCCATGTGCCAGCACAGAAGCCTATGTCAGAGAGCCTAATATGCAGAAGAAGCTGTAATAACACTCAGATATACTGCACAGCATCTCCCCGTCTGCCAACAAGAGCCTATGTTGGAGACCCTAGTACACAGGAGAAGCTTTAATAACACTCAAATATACAGTACAGTGTCTCTCCTACTGCCATGTGCTAGCACAGAAGCCTATGTTGGAGACCCTAGCACACAGATATACAGTACAGCTGCAGCATCTCCTCTTTTGCCATGTGCCAGCGGAGAAGCCAAAGCCTATATTAGAGCGCCTAGAACACATGAGAAGCTGTAATAGCACTCGGATATACAGTACAGCATCTCCTCTTCTGCCATGTGCCAGCACAGAAGCTTACATTGGGGAGCCTAGTACACAGGAGAAGCTGTAATAGCACTCAGATATACTGTACAGTATCATGCCTCTGCCATGTGTTAGCGCAGTAGCCTATGTACGAGAGCCTAGTACATAGGAGAAGATGTAAAAACACTCAGCAGCATCTCCTCTGCTGTCATATGCCAGCACAGAAGCCTATATTGGAGAGCCTAGTACACAGGAAAAGCTGTAGTAGCACTCAGATATACAGTACAGTATCTTCCCTTCTGCCACGTGCCAGCGCAGAAGCCTATGTCCGGGAGCCTAGTACATAGGAGAAGCTGTAATAACACTCAGATATACAGTACAGCATCTCCTCTTCTGCCATGTGCGAGCTCAGAAGCCTATGTCTGAGAGCCTAATACATAGGAGAAGCTGTAATAAGACTCAGGTATACAGTACAGCATCTCCTCTTCTGCCATGTGCTAGCACAGAAGCCTATATTGGAGAGCCTATTACACAGGACAGGATTTTCATGGGGAAGGGGGGGGGGGGGGGTGTTTCTGTACATGTATGTACATGTGTGTATAATTTTATACACACATGCAGGTACATACTTCTGTACATATACATACATTCTGTAGATACACACATATCATATATAAAACACTGCACACATATAGCATACATACACATTTTGGACACAAATACACACAGCATACGTAGATGCAGCATGTGCACACACATAGAATACATACACTTCGCATATACTGCACACACATAGCAAACACAGCATATACAAACAATGACAGACATAGCGTACACCCCGCATATACACGCACATAGAAAACATAAACACAATATACACACATCGCACACACACTGCATGTAAAACATTGCACACACACACATTGCAAACATACACATTACATACATACACACACATTACATAAATACACAGCATGTACACAACATAGCATGTTCACACTTTGTTTACATGCGGTGTTGCATGTATGCAAACACACACATAGCATACATACAAACAACATGTACACAAATAATATACACACATAGCATGCACACATACCATTATCATAAAACAAACATCAGCCAGCCAGCATAATTACCTTACCCCTGGCATATACCACACACCTTCCTTCTCAAATGCACACCCTGCCTTCCCGCCCTGGCCAGCTCTCTCCGTTGGACTCCAACAGCCTCAGTCACATGGAGCACTGCCTGGGAGCAGGAGCTGCACTCTAGCTCCCCCTAGCTTCATGCAATCCAGACTGCAGCCTGTCTCACTGCTCTATTAGGAGCCAGCGCCGGGGCCGTCAGCCTAAAAAATTGGACACCTGGGCGGATAGATTGGCAGGCGGGGGGTTCTAGATACTCGGAAACCCCCCTGTGTGTGCGGGAGCAGGAAAAGCTATAATAGCACTCAGATATACAGTACAGCATCTCACCTCCCATTTTGATTTTTTTCACAGTCTTGTTTTATTATATGAGATGATGAGAAGACCTGCTAAAGAGGCCAAATGGAGAAGTTGACTTTTACTACTAATCAGCTGCTAGCTATTTTTTACTAAACGGATGATAACTCGGAGCAAATTGCTTTCTATGCACATTCTCCACTTATCCTCTTAATATTGTTTAATACCTCAACTCACCAACTGCTAATACTAGATTTTCCTCTCAGTGTATGGCTTCTGTGCTGGAGAATAAATTATCCATGTACTGGATGCATCTTTCTAAGGAAATATGGCCCTTATTCAGATCTGATCGCAGTACAAGTTTGGGTATTTATGCAATATCTGGGCTCCCGTTTTTCTTATGAGACCGCTTCCCCTCGCGGGGCGCGCTGCGCTCGCCACGCTTCGGGCACAGTGGCTCGCTGCGCTCGCCACACTATATAAAATCAACTCCATGCGTAGTTGGATAGTAGGGGTATGAAAAAATGGGGTGTATTTAACATGGGAGCACAGAAAATACATAAGTACCTAAGTTTGTTCTCAAAATGGGCAAAACCATGTGCACTGCAGGGTAAATACTGGCTGCATTATTTTTACACGGCAATTTAGATTTCAGTTTCAACACACCCCACCCAAATCTAACACTCTCTGCACATGTTACATCTGCCCCACCTGCAGTGCACCTGGTTTTGCCCATTTTGAGAACAAATTTGTACTGCGATCAGATCTGAATAAAGGCCTATGTGTGAATGCGTTATCGTACAATTTCAGTGTAAAAGTATGTATAGGTGACATAAAGAGTGATCCACTATGTATAGGTGACATAAAGTGTTGATCGGTACTTATGTAGTATCTGGGCTGCCGATTTTGTGATTGTATGTAAGGCATACAATCAGATGCGATGCGATTCGATGCGATTTTGCATAGGATTCAATGTTAAGAAGGTCCTGTTCATTTCCCCACAATCCAAGTGGGCATAGAGTTGATTTTATATAGCGTGGCGAGCGCAGCGAGCCACCGAGCCCGAAGCGTGCCCCGCGAGGGGACGCATATTTCTTAAAAAGTATTCTGTGTCCCCTAGCGGGGCGCGCTACGCTCGCCACGCTTCGGGCTCGGTGGCTCGCTACGCTCGCCACAGGTTTATATCCAACTTCATGCCCACTTGGATAGTGGGGAAAGGAAAAGGACCCCTTTTTCCCATTGAATTCTATGATAAAATGGACTCAGACCATTTTAACATTGAATCCTATGGAAAAATCTTGACCATCGCATCGCATACGATTTGGTCGCATGCGATGCGGTGCGATGTGATCCGATTTCTAAATCGGACGCCCAGATACTACATAAGTACCGAGTGATCCACTATGTATAGGTGACCTAAAGAGTGATCCAACATGTATAGGTGACATAAAAAGTGGTGCACTATGTATAGGTGACCCAAAGAGTGATCTACTATGTATAGGTGACATATAGAGTGATCCACTATGTATAGGTGACATAAAGAGTGGTGCACTATGTATAGGTGACGTAAAGAGTGGTGCACTATGTATAGGTGACCTAAAGAGTGATCCACTATGTATAGGTGACATATAGAGTGATCCACTATGTATAGGTGACATAAAGATTGGTGCACTATGTATAGGTGACATATAGAGTGATCCACTATGTATAGGTGACATAAAGAGTGATCCACTATGTATAGGTGACATAAAGAGTGATCCACTATGTATAGGTGACAAAGAGTTGTGCACTGTGTATAGGTGACATATGGGCCCTTATTCTGATCGGTGCGGATATTCCCGCATTCTTACGGAGCGGTCCGCACGCCACGGTGTTCTGCCGCGTGCGGCCATCGCCCGTAGAAACGCCCACGTGTCCTCCGCATTCGGACGGACTCACTCTTTAAGAACAGGGCGTGTTTACGGACGACATACAAACCATGCGTGTGCGGGAGAAACACTCAGATTCTGCACGGTATTACAGAGTATTACAGAGTATGCTCGGGAATACCGCATCCGAACGGGAGCCAAGCGGTGCTACCGCCCGTAAGCGGAGTATTTACGCCAAACAACCCACTATTATGTATCTTCTGCAATACATCACATGACCCACTTATTCAATTACCTATCCTCATAAAAAACTGCTTATTTTGAATTGGAATCAATTAGATGCCAATATATCCTTACAAGCATGCCTAACACATGCATTGCACACATTAACCCTTACAGCAATTTAAGTGCCATGGTTTGTTTTTTTTGGTATTTTTATTTTTTTGTCATTGCATCACAGTGGCATTGACAGTGAAATTTATATAAATAAATTGCTTTACTTTACAACAATTGTGTGGTTTAATTAGTACATGTCGCATACACATGTGTATTGCTAGTATTAATATTCAGTCATGTCCATTGTTAGCAGGTTTAAAGTGTGTCAGAAGTACAGCATATGTGGGTGATTAGTAAGGTTTCCTTGAAGCAGCAATGGTTTCAATTAAAGCACTGACAAGCGTCCTATTAGTGATTAATGAGTAAAGGAGTCGATTTTATTGGGTTCAGGTGTTAATGCTTGTAGTCATTAGGCGGTCCGTTCGCCTCCCGCAGGAACGAGTGGTGTCCGCAAAGCAATAGTGGCCTTTTGGACACCGCACATTTCTTCCCTTTTTGTTCGCGTGCATTCGGAGTGCTATCCGAATGCACGCCCCCCAACATAAGTGTACTCCCCCGTGTCCGCCCATGTTTCCGCCCCGTTTTGCCCACTTTGAAACTACGCCCATGTGTCATTCCGCATGACGCCCATAATACGCCCATATTTCCCGAATGATTGCGGTGACCAGTTTTGTACGGGATTTGCCCGAACAGGTACGGAGTCAAGGCGTGGCACATGCGCGTGGCGTTCTCCACGCATGCGCAGACGCCGTAAAGACGCGATCCGAAAGTATGCGGGAAAGTACGCGTCAATCAGAATAAGGGCCATAGAGTGATCCCTATGTATAGGTGACATAAAGAGTGATCCACTATGTATAGGTGACAAAGAGTTGTGCACTGTGTATAGGTGACATATAGAGTGATCCCTATGTATAGGTGACATAAAGAGTGGTGCACCATTTATAGGTGACATATAGGGGGACATTTTACTATCAAAAATTTGTGGGGAAAAAAATCGTATTTTCATATGAAAATACAATTTCTTTGAGCGTATACGTATTTTTGGCATTTACTATGCCAAAAATACAAATTTTCTTATTCTTATGGATGGGACATTCGTATTTGTATTTACGAATGAATACACCATCGATAGAATACGCCAGGAATCACCATTCAAAAGAATGGTGGTTCCTGATTTACTAAGCGGCCGTATTGAAAATTAGTGTAAATTAGTATAAAATGGCTGCCAATATTCGGCAGGAAAATACACTTTATTTTCCTGTCGTATTTGGAAGAAGCCTGCACGGATCAGTCAGATCCGTGCAGGCTTCAGTGTTAAAAAATAAAGAAATAAATATATATATTTTTTAAAACAGCGTGGGGTCCCCCCCACAGCTGTAACCAGCACCAGGCTGAAAGAGCCGGTAATAAAAAATCAGGAAACCTGACAAGACAAATAGGGGTTCCCCGATTTTTTTTTTTTTTTTTTTTTTTTTAAACCAGCTCCAGGTCCGAAAAATACGGGGGACAAAATGACTAGGGGTCCCCCGTATTTTAAGAACCAGCCGTTGCCCGGGGCCATACTCACAAGCGATCAGTGCTCCATTTCTAAGCAATCTAGTCAGATCATTTACAAGTGGGGTGAAAATCGCCCCATGTGTACAGTATGTCCCTTAAGGCCGTAGTTATTGAAACATGCATGGGAAACACATATGAATATCCTTACACATACCTAAGGATAAAAAAGAATTGAGATTATACGTAAAGAATCCAAAAGGTTGCAGACTAGATGGGCCAATTGGTTCTCACGTGCTGTTAAATTCTATGTTCTGTGTATGCTTTGGATTGTTTTGTTTTTTTGTGGTATTAAAGAGAGTTCCCAGAAGGTGGCGCTCACACACCTATTTTTCTTTACACTTGCCGGAGATGTCATTTCTGTACATTATCTTTGTTTTTGTTTTAGTTTTTCTACTGGAAATCCTTTTGGTAGCATTACTTGAATTGAGGCCAGATTTTTCCAAAACAGAGTGTGCTGTAAAGTTTCCATTCCGCAAGAACAAGCTTGAGGCATAAAACAGACCTTTCCCCCTTTACTCCTCACCACAGAGTGAGAAACACACAGAATGTGCCGTAAATTAGATATGGGTGCTTAGCCCTAATGCCAAACACTCAGCTCACCGTCTACTTACTGTAAGCAACCAGTTGGTGACATGTATTGCGGTCGGCTGATGTTGGCACACGCTGGCAGATAACTGCCACAGTAACCGCAGTTTTTGTCTTGGCAATTCTCCTCAAAACAAATACAATTGGCAGCCTTAAATTGTGGCTACTTTAAGTATAGTGTTATTATGGTCTGGACAAGAGTTGGTGTTTTACTGTACATTATTTGCTGTTTATGTAGTATATATATATACCAGCCCATTTAGTGGACAGTATATTGTACAGTATACAGCAGCCTGTTTGATGGACAAAGACGGAATTGATTTTTGTTATAATTGTTATGGTTTTGGTGGCATCTCTTACTCATACTACATATCTATTAACACTACATACAGTAGGATAGTCCTCATCTAGTTACTACTAATAGGCACTGCTGTCCCTTTCCTTGAAATCAGCTTAAGCCCTTACAACTATATTGTGTAACTAGTATTTTTAACCCATGGATCTCAGGATTGCTCACATATGGGGCCCACCATAGCCTCTCCTCCTATCTATGTATCTCTTCAGCCCCATCCCTCAATGTTCTCTCTAGCCTCAAGACTTACCTGTCTCCCTCCAGCCTCATGCTCCCTTGTCTGTCTTTCATGTCTCTCAGAGATGAATCTGGGGCGCAGAACGCCAAAAAGTCAGGGAAAGCCAGTCACCCCAGGGTGAGAAGCTAAAGTGTTAATGAGCTAATAACCTTGGAATAAGCAACAGTTAGGGGTTTAGAAGTTTTACAGAGGTGAAAGGTGTTAATAAAATGCTAGAAAGTGTAATGTGTTTCTGCGCCCCACATTGAAACTTAGGGCGGTATTCAATCCCCACTGCTGTTTCCGACAGGGGAAATAGCAGCGGCCGCCTATTCAATGTTGTCGTTTCCAACAGAATCGAAGGCGGAACTCGACAAAAAAAGAATCGACTTTAAATACCAGTTAGGGCAGGGGTGGCCAAACCTGTCCTCAAGATCTACCAACGGTGCATGTTTTCCAGGCAACCAGTGGATATATAGTAGGAATGAATGCAGCATGTTTTAAAATGTGACAGTTGGTAATGACTACAGCTGTGCACCAGCTAGGTAACCTGGAAAACGTGGACCGTTGGTAGATCTTGAGGACCGGTTTGGCCACCCCTGAGTTAGGGGGTATTCAATTCTGGATTCCGATTGTCCGAACAGTCTGAATCCTGCCTCGTTTTCGGCCAGCTCAACAGATGATCCACTGGTGAAATTCAATATTCCACCTGTTGTTAGGTCGAAAAGGTGGCATATCAGTGAAATTGCACATGGATTGTCAAGATCCGACCGTGAACTCGACAATCCATGGCCGTTTCCGACAAAACAGATCTGTCGGATCCGACCGTGAACTCGACAATCCATGGCCGTTTCCGACAAAACAGATCCGACAGATCTGTTTTGTCCAGTTGCTGTGGGAATCTCCCCTTAGTATTAGGCACCCACTACAGACGAGGTCCCACTGGTTGGTCAGATCATTTTTCTGGCACAATAAATATACAAAGAGTACACAGAAATGAAATATGACGCTCTGCTCTGAGTATACTGTATATACAAAGAACCTCCAATATTGCTCTGAGAACAGGGCGGGCAGCTGACATCCGGTGACGGAAGTCAGCTGCCCACTGAAAGAAAGCAGGAAGCTGCCCCTGTTCGCAGGGTGACGCCCAGCGTTTTCCTGGGTGCACCCAGCATTTTTGTGGGTATGCTGCGAACGCCCCCTAAAAAATGACGGGAGTTGATTGGCTGATGCATTATCACTTTCCACTTTATCATTGCTTCATCACTTTATCTGGCTAGATACATCTTCAAAGTAACTTGGGCCAAGACTGTTATGCACTAGACTTAATTGGTGTAGCCTTGTATACAAGACATTGTGACCAGGCCTCCTGTATCAGGCAGCACAGCATGTAAAGAGGACTCCAGCATTCACAAAATGTCATCATCATGCTCCAAGCACATTTGACTCCCTCATTTAAGTTCCAAATAGTTATCCCAGTGGACCTGCACTTTCCCAATCCAGTCAGAACACTGTCCTAATGTTTTGATCAGAGAAGTTTTTTTTTCCTGTGCCTGAATTGTGGAAGTTGTTTTTTTCATTCTGTGAAAAATAAGGAAAAAAAAATATGTTTAACAGTTAAGGCCCATACACACTTGAAGATTTTCATTTCAAAAGACTTTGCCAAAATCTTTGATAGATATATCTTTCACCAAAGTAGTGCATACACACTGAGCTATTGTCCCCAAAGAGCAAGAGATTTTCAGAAGGGCGAAAGACTTTGCTGAAAATCTTTCATTATAAATGGGCTGGGTTTGAATTCCAAGGGTTCCGACGTGGCAGCCCTCACCGCATCACCCGCCAGCCTCCCCCCCGTGGAGCCATGCAGCGCCGGCCGCATCACCCGCAGCCCCTTCCCTCCCTCGGAGCGATACCCCCTGGAGCAACGCGACACCCGCATCACACCCCCTTCCCCAGTGGAGCGAGTAGTGCCGGAGCGCCCCCCCCGCCTGGGGCGCTACCTGGCCATATAATATAAATATATATATATATATATATATATATATATATATATATAAAATATATATATATATATATATATATTATATATAATAATATATATTATAATATATATTATATATAATAATATATATATATATATATATATATATATATATATATATAATATTTGCTGCCATTAAATTAATACATTGGTGGCAGTGGGCAGAAATATATAAACATTGGTGGTCAGTGTGTTTAGCTGGGCAGACAGCACTTCTGTGCTGTCTGCTCCGTGTTGTGCAGGGCGGGGGGCGGGGCCAGCCGGGTGTTTAACCTGGCCGGGGAGCAGCAGCAGCGCCAGCCGGCCAGAGGGAGAGCTGACAGGCGTGAGTATGACAGGCGAGGGGGCGGGGGGGCGAGGGGGCGGGGGGGGCAGCGGGGCGGTCCGCCGGGCTGAAAGTGGTTAATCTTTCAGCCCGGCAGGCGTACACACATGGCGATGATGGATGAAAAACCATCCATCATCGCCTCATCTGCTGGTAAAACCAGCAGATGAACCACTTTCCTAGCGATGATGCGGGAGCGCGCATCATCGCTAGTGGGCAATCTTTGGGCCATACACACTAGGCGATTTTGAGCCGAAAATCGCTCAAAACGGCTGTTTTGAGCGATTTTCAGCTGACAATCGTCAAGTGTGTATGGGCCTTTAGTGACATGTTTAAAAATGTTGTATTTCAGTGCTGCCTCCTTATTGGCTAAAGGGCCCCATGCATCAGCAATTAATTGTGACAATTTTCAGATATGGAGATGATTGCCACAATTAATTTTAGATGTGTGGGCTCCCCCTTTTGGCAATCCCAATCAAAATCGCCAATCGATTGCTTAATCAGGTTTTTAAACATGTTTAATAATCTGGTATTATCTGCAGATCTTTTTTATATGTGTGGGCATTCCCAATTCGTCTTCTTCATCTATTTACATGAACAGCAATCGATTGGGCAATTTCCAGATATGAAGATGCAATCTTTAGATGGAAAAATCTGCCGATCACTGAAATAAATTGTGATTGCTGATGTATGGGGCCCATAACATATGCTTACTACTAGTTTGTGTTGGTAGCGATGCAGTGTGTTAACAGCCAATGGAAAACTTGTATAAATACAATGCACTGTGGATTGAATGCATTCTTCTCTGAGCAGATGGTTGAAAGCCTCCATGGCTTGTACAACTCCTATATGTTGTGACTTGGGGCCAGATGTTTAAATAAAGCAATGTATGTACAGTATTTCTAGAACAGTAACCACTACTGTTTGGCAACAGAACCATGATACAGTTAAACATTGCATAAATGTTATGAGAACTTCTCCACCTACTAATGCGTTAGTTACTCATCAGCTGCTGTGCATTGTGAGAATGCTGTACCATATATATATATATGAGCATTCTTTGTGGTAGAATAAGCGACGTGTTGCTGACCCATAATTATCACTCACAGGGGTTTTCCATCTTCACCATGCAAATCACACATTTATCTATCTTCCTTATAATAGTCCTCCCAGGGGAGGGACCTTTTGGTAAATATGGAAAAACCCTTCATAGTGAAAATAATCTCAAATATGAAAACCATATAAAATGGGGATCTATCAATTATAATCTAGCATTGCTGACATGTGGAGTTTGTAAAACCAAAGTATATGTTTCCTTCTATCATGAGACCCACTATAATTCTGGGATAGTCTGTATGACATGGTTTGTTTCTGTTGCAGATATATAGATAGTTGGAGGTAAACTAATAAAGTTCCTTCTTCCTACTTCACGGCAGCCCTTACAATGGGTTAAGTTCCTTTCTCCCAATTATAAACAGGGTTTTTTTTCTCTTCGGATCCACCCTCCGTGAGCTGAGCTTGGTGCGGCGTGCTCTGTAGCAGCGGTATTGGAGGTGCATTTCACTGAGGGCCCAGTGCGGCTTCCCAGTGCACGTCCAGTAAGTCAACTGCCACTACACAGCACGCCACACCAGGCTCAGGTCACGGGCACAGAAGTCCAAGCCCCTGGCATAAGGTATTGGCACCGCCGACCCTGCCATCACACCAGAGCAGCAGCACAACCGGCTTACCACTGTAAGTAAAATAACAAACTTGACTACCTGACCTGACTGAAACAGGAGACAGGAAAAAAGACTGGGAGGAGTAGGGAGGAGCAGACTTATGTACCCGAGGTGGGTGGATCCTAAAGCCCCGTACACACGGGGGAGATATATTGCTCAGCCATATATTGCTGAGCAATATATGGCTGAGCAATATAATGCTCAGTTTCTCCTTTTCATCAGTGACCAGAGATGGTCGCTGATGAAAAATAAACTGCCGAGGGAGCCCGGCAGTGGAAATCAGCTGGTCGCAGGAGCATGTTCCTGCGACCAGCGATCACTACAGGGGTAAAAATGGGAGCGCGCACCCATATTTCCCATGATATTACACAAAATCGCCCCCGTGTGTACACACCTAAGAGCAAAAAACACCTGTCTATAATTGGGAGAAAGGAACTTTACCCATTGTAAGGGCTGCCATGAAGTATTCCGAAGAAATGAAATTATCCTGAGTATGATTTGCTGTTTTATTCAATTCACTGAGAGATTTTTTACAGGTGGAGCAAAGTTATATTCATTTAAAAAGTTCAGATCTGTTCCTAAACATCCATGATTGACTTGGGATGTAGCAAGGGAGCAGACTTTCAGCAGAAATTGCTGTTAATTGTTCTCTAGTGGAGTGCTAATAAAGCTGGTGATTTTTTTTTTTCCCTCCAATAATTTTTTTTTTTAATTGAAACACCAATCATGTTCCATATATCTTTGACATTGTATAGAATCATTTACAACGTGATATAACTTTCCTAGGTTCCAAAAAATTTGTCCGAGCATTGTTCCTATACGAGAATAGTTTATATCCATTCCATGTGCGAGACATGATACAATTTGTCTCGAAAGAGTTGTAGTGTAATAGGGGTGTTGCGTCAATCCATGTCTGAAATATGGCTTTGCTTGCCACTGCACTTATAAACAGTATGAACCTTCTACGTCCTTTCTCTGTCCCTCTGGCAATATACCAACTATCACCCAATATCAGCAAATGGGACATAGTCCATGAAATGTTCCCATGCTAATTTTCTTATTTTCAGCCAAATAGCCCTTAAATAAGTACAGTTCCAAAAGTAATGGTATAGAACAGGGATCGCCAACCCGTCGCTCGCGAGCGACGGGTAGCTCGCCTGGTGATTTGTGGTAGCTCGCCTGACCTTTGACATGATCGCGGTTGTCGCTTGGCGGCAAGTATGCCTGCGTCCCCTGGGACGTGCTCAGTCTGGACCGGCATGTGTCTCCTAACATTGTCAGACTCCCGGAGTAGGTAGATGCAGGACCCCCGCTGCTGCCGATGAAAGAGACCGGGATCCCAATGAGAGGGAGACTTGCTGCCGGAGTGTGAGGAGACTGAATGCTCTGCTGCTGCTGCTACTGCCTATGTAGTGTCCGCGGAGGAGCCGCCGCCATTAGGACCTCTACTGCAGTCAGATCAGGAACTGGAGGGAGGTTGGTGAGTCATATTTCACTGCCGAGGGCTGAGGAGTAGTGTAACTGGAGGCGGGGGTCCACGCTGAACAGTGTTCCGGGGATATGTGTCTCGCTGGGAGAGTGGCAGCATCAGGTAGAGTACACCCAGGGTGAGCAAGCCCACCACTGATCCCTTCATCCACACAATATGCATCCTCCCATCCCTGTGTGCCACAAACCCACCACGGGGCATCTGCTGGCTATTTTTTTTAAATGTTAGAGGGCACAGTGTGTGTGTGTTTGTATCTGACACTGTGGGGCATACCTGACAATGTGGGGACATACCTGGCCCCGTGGGAACATATGTGTATCTGGCACTATTGGGGGAATATATGTGTATCTGGCACTGCACTATTGGGGGCATACTGTATGTGTATCACACCCCCATTTTCTTTGGCCACACCCCATGTGGCTACAGCTCTTAGAGCACTGACCATGCCCCACAGCACTAAAATGGGGGATGTAGCCTCGCAGGAGTACCACAGTAGTAGGTGAACCCCCTAATTTGTCCCTTCTCCTCTACCTCCAGTGTTGGGAGGTATGTACGTAGCATATTGGACACTGCAGTGTGTGGCATTTTGTGTCTGGGGCATTAAGGTGTGTGGCATAATGTGTAAAGGGCTTTTTTGGTTATTATGCAGATTTATTTATTTTTAATTTTAGTAGCTCTTCGGACGGTTTATTTTGTCGCGAGTAGCTCCCGCCCCCAAAAAGGTTGGAGACCACTGGTATAGATCCACTGTAGTGGATCGGCAGCGAGGGCAAGAAGATGAGGATGACATCCCCGCTAAAAATTGGTGGTGTGGTGAAAAGTACGCTTTATGATAGATCTTTAAAAACATCTTATATTGGATTGCAGGTAGAAATTTTGGAGACCACTTGAGCGATTTGAACAGTTTGCTGCATGTTAAGGAAGGAATTACTGGAACCCATGAGCTTATTCCTGTTCGTAGCTCCTTTCTTACTGCCAGTTTAGTCAGTAATATAGTATCCAATATGTTGTTCCAATCCTTTACCGAAAATTCTCTAAGGACTACAGTTGTGTAATCTTTGGCTTGCATATATATAAAGGGATAAGAACGGAATGTTGGGAATTTATCGGATGCTTGCTATTAATGGGGCAGATGTATGAACCAGCGTTAAGTGCAGAAATGCACTTAACGCTGGTTAACTGGGGGGATTACGATTTTCCTAATGTGTTACTAGCGCACCTAACGTGCGCTAGTGACAGCCCGCCGAGTTACGCTCGGTGGGGCTCTCCCCTGCAATCCCCCCCAGTGTTTAGCGGCCAGGGCGATGTATTAACAGCCGCCCAGGCGTTAATTCGCCCCGGCCACTAGAATAGTGTAGCGAGCCACCGAGCCCGAAGCGTGGCGAGCGGACGCGGATACCTTCACAGGTAAACGCGTGCCTTCGCGGGCTTCACAGGTATCCGTGTCCCCTCGCGGGGCTCGCTGCGTTCGCCACGCTTCGGGCTCGGTGGCTGGCTGCGCTCGCCACACTATTCTATTCTCAACTCCACGCCGACGTGGATAGTGGGGGTATGAAAAGGTCGGAGGATGCGTACCGCCGCCCCTCGCGGGCTCGCTGCGCTCGCCACGCTCGCCACGCTTCGGGTTCACGTTGATCGTGGGGTGGCGTTAACAATTGTGGGGACCATTTCAGACTTCAGGGGGACTATTAGGGCTCTGTGGCCCATTTAACATTGTTTCCTATGGACAAATCGCGGGCATTGAACACAAAAATCGCGTCCATTGACACTTTTAACATTGATCCCTATGGGAAATCGCGGGCATCGCGTCGCACCCGTTTTTTTAGTGCATGCGATGGCCGCGATTTTTTACCCCCGATGACCGCGATGCCAATCGCGGGCGCCGTGCTAGGTAAAGAGTACCAAAAACATCATAGTGTAGTATTATGATACATGAGAAATTTTTAATTTGTACATAAAACTCACAATAGATAGACGTTTAAAATCGCATGATCAAAAATCCAAATGGCAACAACTGCAAACGAGATGGTAATTTTGGGTCCGGTCCTCTAAGATGTCATCAGAGTGGAGAAAGGATGCACACAACCGGTATCGGGATCCTCCTCTTGGAAACCAGGAACCCTAAGAAACGATGCAATATGCAGTGAAGAAGCATGAGGACACATAAGTAAGCAGCAATTGTATTTATTGTGGAAATTTATTGTACAGGGAGAACATAGCTAGGGCATGATGGGAACCCATGACCTCAGTGCTGTGAGGTAGTAATGATAATCATTACACAGTTTGAACTGCCCTACTTAGATTGGCAGGAGACTCTACCATAGCTGTCCACGTGGTGTTTGTGACCAGATACAATAACATATAACCTGGTGTGGTTGCATATTGGGTCCAATTCAAGATCACATGCAGTGATCGGAATTCAGCCCCTGCCCCGATGGTCAGGGTTTGCGCATGCGCAAACCCCCGACAGGGAATGGCAGTGGCGAGTTACTCACTGGCCGGGCCGCTTGCAGTGGGGAGGGTGGGACGATGGCGGTGACGGCGCTGGGTCACAGTGTTATGGGCGTTGCCATTAAAACACTAGACCGATGCCTGCCAGGGGCAGGTGGCTGATGTCACATGACGTCTGCCGCCCACCTTGTCTTTGTCAAATCGCCCACAAATATAAGTCAGTTGAAAAGGACTGTTATTTGCAAAGGCAGGAGAAATCATTAGATGGTAGGCGTCCATCGAATGATTTCTACAGCGGCGGCGGCATGCAAAGGGATGGCCACCTCTCTGGCGCTTGGCAAGCTGTGATCCTTACAGCTTACTGAGTCAACCAGAATCAGGCCCATAACGCGACCCCACCGGGCATGTGGTTAATTTGTAGAAATATGATTTTTGAATACAGCAAAGCCTCTATCCGTTTGGTTTTTGTGGGGTGTGTGTTTTAATATTACTCCACTTTTTTGTACATTGCTTGTCACCAGTGTGTTATATAGTCTGCATTGAGTAATGTTACTCTGTATTCTACTATAATAATAAAGAGAATGAAAAAACAACAAATGTGGCAAAGTCCCTCTCTAACCGCTCTCAGCATAACATTCACAAGAAAATGCCAGACACTAAACAATTACTATAATTTGCTTTTTAATTTTGGTGTTTAGCAAAATCTGATACTTTTTCCTGGAACAGGATGTAATGAACCATGCACAGTTATTCTGCGACTTCTATGGCATGTATAGGAAATAGAGTAGTTCACGTTTTGTCAAACCAATATTACAGAATACTTAAAGGACCACCGTGCTATAGGAGGCCTGAACTCCAAAAATAACATTTTCAGAATTCACAGATAAAAGTACATTACATTCCGATGTTAATGTTACTATATCTTTTCTAAATAAGTTTTAATAAAAGCATCCTCTGTAAAACTGTAATTTTTAGTTTTAGAAAAGCTTGCAACAATACAGTATGGACTTAAGTCTGGTTTACACGCAATGCTGCAAACTTCGCAGCGCTGCGTGTGATTTTAAGCCCGCCCACCATTTGCATTGCCGCCCGCCCCCTTCGCACGGCAAATTCTCCAGCATGGCTGCTAGGGATGGCATCTTTTCCAAACCCTAATTCCGGATTGAAAAATGCCCAATCCCGGGACTCCCGGGGTCCCAGGATTGGCTTCCCTAATTAAAAAAAACCACCCTGGCCATCCCGCATATATACATATTTTTATTTTACATATTTTTATTTTACATATTTTTACAATGGTCACCGACCATCAAGTGATGTGGAATGTGCACGCAAAACTAAGACACTTTCAGGTGCCTTAGCTTTGCATGCACCCTGTGTGAGGACAGCGGGCAGCTGACATCCGGTGATGTCAGCTGCCACCCCCTTGCAGCCACGTCACCGCCATATTTCCCTGGGAATGCCCAGCGCTCTCCTGAGAACACCCATGAAACGGGACGTTTCCCATGGGCGTGTCTATCCGCCGCTGCCCTACGCCTCCCGCCGCCCACCCACACTGTTGGGTGCGAATAGGACTGCGAACCTGCAGTTCGCTGTGCACATGAGAATAAATGCGCAGATGCAAAACATTGAATGCTCAGATGCAAAACGAATGGAACAGAATAAGGTTCTATGTCTCGTTTCCAGTTGATAGTACATCGAATCCGGTATAAAAATTTGGATTCCATGGAGGGCTGCTTATCAGGGATAATGTTATGAATCATGTGACTTAATAAGTTTTTTTTTTTCAGTTGTCCAAAACTGTAGTTTTAAGTGGCAATAGGAATATAAAATACAAAACTTTGGCCCTTATTCTAATCTGTGCGGTACGGCCCGCGTGCGGCCGTACCGCCGATGTTTTCACTCTGCACATGCGCAGAGGTCACTCTGCGCATGTGCAGGCGAAATCGCCGCACACAAAAATTATACGCCGCAAAGGGGGCGTATAGGGGCGTGAGGGGCTTGATAGCCTCATTTACCTATGTATACGCCCAGCGTTTCATGGGCGTTCCCATGCAAACGCGGGGCGTATGCATGGTAATGAGGCTATGACGCCAGTGATGGGGGCGGAAAGCTGACATCGCCGGATACAAGCTTTCACACGGACGATTGTCCGTGTGGTCTAAGCTTGCGTGAGCTGGTGGAGCGTGCGGCCCTGCCTTCGATGGTCGTCGACCATCGAATGCAGGGGGCAGCTCCCACCATGGTGGAGGCGTACGCCCCACCATTTTCATGCGGATCGCCAGCCGTCCGCGTACGGACGGCCGTGGCGATCCGTCTTGTAGGCGGGGTTTGGTTTGTGCGGCCGGAGCAACGTATGCGGCTCCGGCCGCACAGATCAGAATAAGGGCCATTATTATCCAACACTCACGGCTCAATTAGTAATAATTATGTGGATGGAACAAGCAGCAGTAGAGTTGCCATCAAAATGCTAAACCTAGAAAATAAAGTAAACCTCGCTGCATTCATTAACCCTTTGTGCCAAGCCTTATAGAGGAAATCTAGTCTTTTTTTACACAGCATTTTTTAATTTGAATTTATATAACAAATGTGAGCGGCGCTGGCATTTTTAGTGGATATTTTGAATATCTCCCACAGAGGTTAATTTAAACAATAATATAAGTGATATCGCTGTAGATGTATTGAAGTTTACAGTATTTATTGTTTTAAGTCAACAAACCTATATGTGAAAATAAACGTATACGTTAGAATATCATACAATAAAATCACGCATTCAACAAAATTTTAAATCACGAGACTGTCCTGCCAAAAAGCCACAGGAAAAATATCCACTCTTCACTCTTTAATAACAGATAAGTGCCAGTCCTGTTATATGGTAGTTATCAGATTCTCAACAGGAGGTTGGATACAATTCAAATGCTGATAAATTGGAAAGCTTTGAAATAATAATAGTGAAAATTAATTTTAAAATACTTAATTTATTTTTAAAAATAAATAAATAAAACCCTTTGTGTGCATCTATTAACCCTGCCACCAGGCTGCGTTCCATTCACACTTTTGGTTATATTTATATTATTTCATAGAGTTAAAATATTAAGGATCAGCGGCGGCACTTACATCTGCAGAGGAGGGGGGCTGCCGTGATGCTTTTGCAGCAGTCCCCAGAGGCGTATTCAGGGTCCCATGTCCGGCATATGCGCAGTATCGTCCTCGTACTGTGCATGCACAGAACTCGGTTTTTATGGGTTGCGGCTCTCATATAGAGGCGTCCCGGAGGGAGGGAACACCTCCCAATTGGACTGCCTTGGGTGACTGGCAGGTCGGACTTCCTATAGGAAGTGACTGCCAGTCACAGTGAAACCAGAGCAGACTGCATCTGGCTTCAATAGTGGTGGATTTTACAAACCGCCATTGTTAAGGATGCCTTAAAAGATGTCTAAGTGAGAGTCTCCTTGACGTCTGGTTTGTTTATGCATAGAAGTGTGTCCTGGACCTGGATGTTCACTCTTTTATTGTTTTGCTGGGGAGGAGACCTCCAATGAACCAGAATCACTTTGTCGTGTCTGCAGCATTTTTCAATACTTAATTATTAATTTCTTAGAGTGGTCTATTGGAATACTTGGGAAATTAAGAAACCAGAAGTCTGGCCTCTGGGTGTCAGTGGTTCCTTTATCTTTTTGGCATAGATCTATATAGATTGTAAGCTTGCAGCAGGGCCCTCTAACCCCCAAACCTGTCTGTCGTTACCCAGTTTGTTTTATCACTGTCTACCATTGTTAAGCGCAACGGAATCTGCTGCGCTATATAAGAAACTGTAAATAAATAAATAGATCTAAACTTGTACTAAGCAGGGAATATTCTTGTGTGCTCCCACCACATGTCTGAGCCTTAATCAGGAATCTATCATTGGAGGTGACTTTGAATTTCATCCCCATCACAAATGCTACTTTTTGTCAGGAACTATTCTGCAACTGACAAGTCCCTTTAAAATCATTTCACATAATTCAGTAATATATTATCTACAAACATTTTGTAGAAAAACAGAATTGTGACCCAAAGGCTTCAAATACAAATTAGACATATAAAGCTGCACTCTAGTAAAATAATGCTGCGTTATACAAATAAGACATATACAGTACAAGTGAAGAGACTTCCTACAAATGCTATGCAGCAGTATGTTATGTGCCTTTACTGTACCATTGTTGCCATTTCATTAAAAGTTCCATGATACATAATAGGCATTTTACCTATTGCTTAACAAATACTATTTATTAGATTTAATTGTGTTATGTGCTTACTTTATTTTTATAATGTGCCTTAATGGGGTTTGAATTGGGACTTTGTAAAGCCCTCTCTTGTTCTAAGGAGGTTACATACATTATATTCTATACTTTATTTTGTATTAATTTACTTTCGCACCATTGTTAGTGCATACACTGTGGATAGGCATTAACATTTTAATGGTGAGGAAATATGGTTTGCCAATTTGATTATTATATTGCTATTGAAAAACATATGTTTTGCCCCAAGTACTATCTAGTTTGTTGACCAGATGTTTACACTGTGGCCCTTATTCAGATCTGATCGTAGTACAAATTTGTTCTCAAAATGGGCAAAACCATGTGCACTGCAGGTGGGGCAGATGTAACATGTGCAGAGAGAGTTAGATTTGTGTGAATTATTTTGTTTCTGTGCACGGTAAATACTGGCTGCATTATTTTACACTGCAATTTAGATTTCAGTTTCAACACATCCCACCCAAATTTAACTCTCTCTGGACATGTTACATCTGCCCCACCTGCAGTGCACATGGTTTTGCCCATTTAGAGAACAAATTTGTACTGCGATCAGATCTGAATGCTGGGCATATACAGACAGATAAAATGCAGGGAATACACTGCCTGATGCGGCCGGCTTTCTTCTTTAAAAATATTGATTCGGAAGTACTGACAGAGCAGTCGCCCGCATACACGCTGCAATTATCTGGCCAATCTGCTGCTGTTGGCCAGAACAGCCAGATAATTGTAGCGTATATGCCCAGCATATAATATTAAATGTCAGGTGCATAAAGATTCGACTGCCACATGTAGCCGTTTGTCATGTATATTGTGTATAGTGGCATTACCAATCTGTATATAATAATCATTTATATACAGGGGTGGGGTCCTGGGGTGCACACCAATTGAGAGGTGCGACCCTGCGGAGACCTTTCAGTAGAACTGCATACAAAGTCAAAGGTGCAGGTGCACAAATTAAACTCCCAATTTAAAATTTTGCAATAAAATTTTGCATTTTTAGCGAGGTTCTTCGCTTAGTTATGGCCATAAGTAACGGCTTGCCCACCGCGTCCAGGTGACCTCATTAGTCGGGCAAGTCCCTAACATTTTGGGGGGTACAAATCTAGGGCATAGGGCACCCCAAAATGGTGCAGCCGAGTGACCCCAGGGCAACACAAGACTGAAAGAAATATATAGTGAAACAAAGTGAGGATAGGTTAGTGAGAGAGGCTGCTAAAGATAGCAGGGGTAAGTAAGTGAGAGGTAAAAAAAATGAGAGATAAAGTAGTGAGAGGTGAAGTAGTGAGAGGTAAAGGTTAGAAATGAATTACATTGAAATAAAACACACAAAAGGGATGAAAGTGAAAATGAAAATAAGTGTTAATTTGTGTCTCACTAACCTATCCTCACTTTGTTTCACTATATATTTCTTTCAGTCTTGTGTTGCCCTGGGGTCACTCGGCTGCACCATTTTGGGGTGCCCTATGCCCTAGATTTGTACCCCCCAAAATGTTAGGGACTTGCCCGACTAATGAGGTCACCTGGACGCGGTGGGCAAGCCGTTACTTATGGCCATAACTAAGCGAAGAACCTCGCTAAAAATGCAAAATTTTATTGCAAAATTTTAAATTGGGAGTTTAATTTGTGCACCTGCACCTTTGACTTTGTATGCAGTTATAATAATCATTTATCACATTGGGGTCAGTTCTATTCACCATGCTGTGAATAGTGCTTGGTAGAGATATTCTAATCAGCATGCTGCTAAATCAGAGAATGGCGATACTTGCAGGTGTTTAATTGCGAGTACCGGCATTTTTTTACATAAGTGCCCTGCGGTGATGCTGTTTGTGCTGCGCTGGGGCTTAAAACATCATCACTGCTCTAATCTCTTGTCAGATTTCTGCTTGCACCCAGACGTGTATGAGCAGAAAACTGCTGGTCGGCAGTAGCAGCATGCTGATCACAATAGCACAGAAAATAGAATTGACCCCATAGTGTGTTAGGAACTGTTGAGAACGTTTGTTTAGAGAACGTCTATTTCTGTGAAATGCAAGTTTATAAGTCCTGTATTTGCATTTGTATAATCAAATGTCTTTTTTGTTTCTTTACATCAGAACCAAGAGTTCACTGGGATGTTTGCAATGACAGAAAGAGGTCACGGCAGCAATGTTAGAGGGATTCTCACAGAAGCTGTGTTTGACCCAGTGTCACAGGTAAGGAGACACCACTAATACCCCTTTCACAAACCAACCTGGGTTGTTGAAGGGTCGACTTGGGTCTTTGTACGGTGTGAAAGTGTAATTTGGAAAAACCAGAGTCTAGCAACCCGGCAATCCAACTCGGGTTAAAAGAAGGGTGAGCGACCCGGATCACGCTTAAACTACAGGGAGGAGGCAGCGTCGGCTCAAAGCACTGCCTCCTTCCCCAGCGACCCAGCATTTGCAATGTGAAATGGGTATAAAGATCACAACTACGACAATCATCCAGTCTGGAAATGGTTTTTGTTTACACCTTCTTGGGCACTTCTACTTTTCTTTTCCTAATAATTAAAGAAGCAATCACCACTGAAATGTATATCCAAATTCCTAAATGTATTAGTCCAAGTTGAACATGAACAATTGTTCATTGTTTATTTACTCTTAGAAATACCTTTATGGCGCCAGCAATGTTACTTTTTGTTTATGTGGATTACAAAACAAGTGTGAGTAACCAAGTGAGGCACCAGATATAAATAAACATTACACACTGTGCTGCCGGTGTGGCTGTGCTCTGTCTGGTGTGTGCCCCTGATATGTCTGTGAACGATATCATGGGTGCCCATACACAGTACGCTGGGTGCTCCCGTCACACATATCATCGCACAGCTCAAAAAGTATGTGCTGCACGGGTTGGGATCATTTGGTCTACATCAAAAGTCATTAGGTCGACACCTTTAGGTCATTATGGGAAAAGGTCGACATGGTTATAGGTCGAAAGGTCATTAGTTCGACGATGTCTAGGTCGACAGTCAAAAGGTTTTTCACTGTTTTTCTGAGCCGACATGTGCCGACAGGCGGTATTTCATGCCCTACCATCCACTAGGGCGTGGTGGGAGAATAAAATAGTGTGCCGAACGTAGCTCCGGGGCAGTACGGACGGTGTAATGGTTAGCATTACTGCCTCACAGCGCTGAGGTCATGGGTTCGATCCCCACCATGGCCCTAACTGTGCGGAGTTTGTATATTCTCCCCGTGCTTGCGTGGGTTTACTCCGGGTACTCCGGTTTCCTCCCACAATACAAACATATACAGATACTGTAGGTTAATTGGCTTCCCAAAAAAATAAAATTAACCCCAGAATGTGTGCGTGTACATGTGGTAGGGAATATAGATTGTAAGGTCCACTGGGGCAGGGACTGATGTGAATGTTCAACTATACTCTGTAAAACGCTGCGGAATATGTCTGCGCTATATAAGAAACTGTTAATAAATAAAATAAATAATTCTCATTGCATTGCAAAACCTATGCGATGAGATGTGATATGATATTGTATACAATAATTGTACCTTGTATGGGCACCTTCAGACATATTTCATCAACTATGCAACACAGCCATTGGCCAATAGCCAGATGTGCTATACTGTATATGTGTTTGGGCGAGCGGTACACTTGCTGCAGGGACCAGCGGCAATTGACATCTCGGGTGATATGTAATAGGGTGATAGAATCCGAAAGTGAGAGATAAGGTAAGAAATCTCCAGGTTTTAAAGCGCCAATCATTTACACTGTAAAATCAAACTGGTTTTGCCAAATCTTACCAAATCTCTCACTTTCTGATTCTCTCGCCCTATTACATTTCACCCCTCAACTGGGTAGACACATTTAAATGCCTGTCCAGTTGACTCAAGACAAAACACATCAGGCAGATGATTGGTAACTTACCAATTATGAGATCAGCAGCCAGACGTGTGCCCAGCTTTACACATGCAAAAGATGCATAATCCAAAATCAGTATCTTCTTCTTTTGTTTGGATGCCTCTTTTTTAGTATAAGACCATCTCTTTATTATTTTGTACAAGATGGAGTCCTTTTTAAAGGGGTATTTATTTCATATTTGCTGATGGGGATGGATCTTGCGAATGATGCATCCTGTAGAGAAGGCAGGCTAGCTAAGGTATGGTCTGGATTCGGATATGTACGCTACTGCAATATACAGGTTGAGTATCCCGTATCCGAGTATCCGTTATCCGAATTATTCCGAAAACCAGACATTCCAGAAAGTGAAAAAAAAATATTTTTTTTGCTAAAAACTCACTGGGGACATTTGTAACAGCACTACTGGTGACATGATATGTAACTGCCATTATATATGTGCAAGAAAATGATTGCTTAGCATTCAAATTCAATATCTGAGATAGTACACAAATTTTGTTTCATGTTTTGAAACCTTGTTTTTTAAACAAATAAAATATATTTGTGTGTATTTTATGTGGTAATAAAATATATTTGTGTGTATTTTATGTGTTTATACAGCATACATGCAAGATACTTCAAAATACATAATTGAAATATTAAAATATTCCGAAATACGGAATAATCCGTTATCCAAAATTCTCCTGGTCCCGAGCATTTTGGATACGGGATACTCAACCTGTATTACCATGCACGTGTCTTGTGATGCACAGAGCATGTGTCCTGATGGCTCTGCAATTGCTTACAGATAGGATTTAGATGCAGATTGATTGATATTTGGAGACTGTCTGTTAGTGGTAACGGGAGTGGTAATAAATATACGGATGTGTCCCATCTGTTTCATAGGCATGTCTGAACCAGGCACTGCGTCCTTGTACGCAGTGTCACTTTTGCTGGTGTCTTAATTCTGTCTGTCATTCTAAGTAGTGTGACAAGGAATCACAGACACTGAATCAGATGAAGCCTTGGCATTTATTATTGTAGCAGGTGAACAGCATACCAGGTAATCAGCACAGCAAGAATGGTTACAGCATTGCAGCAGACAGGAGTCACAGTATAGTACAATCACTTCAGAAAGCTCCAGTGGACCCCTGCCTATCACTTGGGCAGCTTTTCCGCAACCAAGAGAAATCCCGGAACCCTTATATCAGGAGAGCACAGGTGCTGCTAATCAGCCCAACCCCGACCATTAGTTTCCTTGCTGCTGCAGTTCTAAAACCAGGACCATATCCTCCACATTATCGTCATGTGGAGGTATGCTGTCCCTGCCACAGCAGCCATATGGTTACTCATAGGGCCAATAATCCATTAATCTGCAGCCATCACTACACCATTGTAAGGAGTCGCTTGGGTTCATAAAGCAAGAGATAAATGCAAGGGTGATAAAGAGAGATCAATGTCCAGCCAATCACCTCCTAATTGACTTTTTTCAAACACAGGCTGTAACATGGCAGTTAGGATGTGATTGGCTGGACGTTTATCTCTCTTTATCACCCTTGTATTTATCTCTTGTTAAGGCTTAATATATCTGCCCCATTGTGTGTTACCTGTTTATCATATGCCTTCTCTCTCCCTTCCTCTTCTACCTCTCCTTCATATTATCTCCCGCTGCCTCTTCCAAACAAATGTTTTCTTTTTTGTCACTGAAGGAGTTCATCATCCACACCCCGTGTGAGAATGCAGAGAAGATGTATATTGGTAATGCAATGAAAGGCCATCATGCTGCTGTATTTGCACAGCTCATCATAAATGGAAAGTCTCAAGGTTTGTGCTTATACATTATTATCTTATCCGTGATACTCGCACAAAATGTAGGAATATGGAAAACGTACTGTAGCTCGATAACTGATTGCAAACTCATTCACAACTGGATACACTTTAGAGGACAGTTACGAAGAACATCAAAGCTAAAGGTGCATACTTACTGGGCGATATTGCCCAGCGTGTATGCAGAACAATGATGGGGAAAACCGCGCTGAGCCTTTTTCATCCGTCCAAACGATTTTCCCACGGGTGGACGGCTTTCCATATCTGGACGTTATAGAAAGCCACCCCATCACTCATCTGCTGTTAACACCAGCAGAAGAGTGTCGGTGGTCGGCGATGATGCGGGAGTGTGCATCAGCGCTCAACGCCGGGCCTTACACACTGGACTCAAACGACAAAACTGAGCTGCTTTCAGCTCAAAATTGCCCAGTGTGTATTGGCCTTATGGGCTGATATATGTAGGTATACGCAGATGGGCCACAGCAGTAGAGACTCAAACATATACAGATGTAGCCCCTCTCGTTCAGTCCCGGCACCCGCCAGAACCTCACATCCGCTGACATCAGCTGCCCGCCCCCCGCGTCATCGGGGAATTTCCATGAAAACGCCCAGCGGTTTCATGAGAATGCCCATGTTACGCTGTGCGTTTCCATGGGTGCATCCCCCGGCCCCTCACTGTTGTGTGTGACCGCCTGGCGAATAATCTATTCGCCGTGACCGCTCACACACAGCGGCTGCACGTGTGCATAAATGACTATGCGCTGTCACGAAAAACCGCTCCCCTGCAAGTACACACAGGGGAGCGTGTAAATCAGAATAGGCGCCAAAGTTCTCCGTTATCCGTGTGCATTTTTAATGCTAATCGCTTCATTCCGTGATAATGGGCGCAAACATGAATTAGGGCCAATGTACAATATGCATGTGGATGATGCTCTAAAATGTCACATGACAAAATTATATCTCTGATGTTATCCTTTATGTGTGTTTTCCTCTAGGTCCACATTGTTTCATTGTCCCTATACGTGACCGAAATGGAAATATTTACCCCGGAGTTGGAGCAGTGGATATGATGCATAAAGAAGGTAGCTGTGTTTTTTTCATCCATTTAAATACATGATATTGAAGAGGATTTATGTCCTGAAGATGACATTAGGTTGTGCCAGAGTCTTGAGCTTCTGGTGGCTGCTGTGCGTCAGTTGGCCAATCTGTGTAAGCAAATCCCTCAGTTAATTTTTTTTTTCCTCGCAAGCTCATGAGGGTACAGAGGATGTCTCTCCTTTACCAAACTCAGTAAGAAATGACCAACTGTGAAGTATAAAAACTTATTCGGATCCGATCGATTGATCGACAGTAATTAAATCGGTAGTCAATAGGTCGAACACAATAGGTTGACAGGCAATATGTTGACACGTCAAAAGGTTGACATGCTTTAGGTTGACATTAACAAAAGTTTGATATAAAAATGGTCAACACAAGAAAAGCTCAACATGAGTTTTTCATGATTAAAAAATAAATAAATGACTTGTTCTTACTACAAGATGGACATAGAGTTATATTACAATAGCGCGCCGAGTGCAGCTAGACATGTGAGGAGAGGCAGTACATTTATACTATGTCAACGTTTTTCCACATAGACATCATTTAAAAGAAGAAAAACGTCATGTAGACCTTTTCCTGTGTCAACCATTTTCACGTCGACCATTTGCTTGTGCTGACCTTTTGCTTGTTTCGACCTTTTGCCAATGTCGACCTAAAGGCAGATGACTTTTTTATGTGTGTACCTATTTTATGATCATTGTAAATCATCAATAGCCTGCATAAACAAAGCAAGGAAGTGTCCTCTAGCTTCCTCAGTGGTTTATGGAAACACCCTCTAAATGGCCTGAAGTAGCGTTATATGTAGCAAGTACTGATCTATCAGTGATTGACAGATTGATGCATTTTGGCTGTGTGTGTGTGTGTGTGTGGGGGGGGGGAGTTTCAACATCTCTGCAAACAGAGGCTTGTCACTTCTGGTGCAGGGGAGAAACGAGGCCAAGGTCTCTGATGGAAGACAGAGGGGGAGATTCTCTAAACAAGAAATGCGGTAAAAAACCCGTTATCTGGGTTTTTACCGCATTTTGGGATGCTGTAAGCATCCCCCGCCGATGCCCCATAGAAGCCAATGGGCTTCTACCGCATCCCTCCGCCGCCCCGCGCCGACCCCCCGCCGCCCCGCATCGCCCCCTCACCTGTGTCCGGGCAGCACAGCGCAGTGCTGCCCGGACCTGTGACCTCCTCCCTGCACTGATCCTCTTCCGGGTGCAGGGAGGAGGAGAGCCCGGCGCAGCAGCACCGGGTGTGTGAGGGAGGGGGGAGCCGCTGGGACCCGGCGACTCCCACCGCAAAGGACAGCTCTTAACGCAAGAGCTGTCCTTTGCCTTAATTATCGCATATGTTACAACATATGCGATAATTAGGTATGCGAAGGGGGGCGGAGATTCTTAGAGAATCTCCCCCAGAGGCTTCCTGGGCTCCATGTTGCAGCAGCCAGCTTGCGCATCCCGAAGAGTCACACAACTGATTTATGATGTCGGAGTTGATCCAATACTGCATCCTAGGATGTGGTTCAGATCAGTAATGCAGCAGATGTGACAGTTTGCTATAGTAGCTGCTTACATAGAAGGTACTGAAACCACCTCCAAATTAGCCCTCATGTGCATTCTTAATTTTTTTTTATATATTACCCCCTTCAATGAAGGATGAGCCTGACTCATACTGCAGATGTACCTTGGAACTGCAGTTGGCCGATTTATAAAAGCATTGGCGTTCAGTGACACTCCCATAATACATCCATGAGGTTTCCTTTTTTTATGAACACTTCATACCTCCCAGAAATGCCCATGGCTATGTTCCACCAATTCTACTGCAAGCTACCAAGAGGGCAAGAACGATGTCTGAATGCAGCCAGGGTGCCCATTACCGTAAGGGTTTTCTGAGCATTTTGCATATGTGCAGTAGCCAATGGTCACTCAATTGCGCAAACATCGACATTGCGTCCACTTCTAAAACAGGCTCAATGTCATTACGCTCCTACACTAAAGAAATATCATGGAGTCTATGGATAGGAGATGTTACCCACTGCTACAGAGGGCACTATGTACCCACTGATAGCCATAATTGCAACTGTACACATGGGGGCACCCATATTTGAATGAGGAGTGTCCCCTCTTTCAGATATTATGGGCCCTTAGCAGGTAATATCTGGCGATCGTATATGGGTTTTGGGAGTTCTGGACACAATATTCAAATGACACCCTAAAATTAATAAGCGGTATTCCACTAGGTGTTTGTAGACCCTAGTGGGGGTGCTATCCCAAATATACTGAATTAGGACAAAGACAACAAGACAAAATAATTTGTATTGGATGCACTCCTTTAAAGACAATCAGAATTTTTTGGGGGGGATATTCCTTTTCTATATTTTAAAAAGAGTGTGAGCTCCTTTTATCTTTATTAACACAGATTGGATAAGGAGACAGCCACTGCTGACAGCCAAACAGTGGCTGTCTCCTTATCCAATCTGTGTTAATAAAGATAAAAGGAGCTCCCACTCTTTTTAAAATATAGAAAAGGAATATCCCCCCCAAAAAATTCTGATTGTCTTTAAAGGAGTGCATCCAATACAAATTCTTTTCTCTTGTTGTCTTTATCCCAATATCTGGCGATCACAGACAATATCACCTAATGCTACAGAGAAGTGTTTTCCATAGATGAGAAAACTCTCCCATACTGACAGCACACACACGGAGGTACACTTGTTTATACAAAGGAAATCTATGTCAAATGATATGCCCGCTCAGTAGTTATTGTCTAGTTATATGCCCATATCTCCATATATTTAATAACATAAAAAAGTGTCCGCATATTTAATGCCTGATTCTGGAGAGTAAAGCCAAAAAGAGCAAGTAACTGTTCAGCTGCCTAGAGCAGTGCTGCACTGCAGGTGGGGCAGATGTAACGTGCCGAGAGGTTTAAATAACCACTCTGAAAAAGCTGTGACATGCCTGTATTTTTTTTCCTTTCTTGTCAATTACTCTACATAAAACAATCTCACTCCATGTAGCATCGCAAAGGCACTGCGATCACAGCACATGCACAGATTTTTGGTGGACCATATAGAAAAGAATAGAATCAACTTTATTGGCCATGTATGCTTGCGCACACTAGGAATTTTTTGTGGATTACAGTGCAGCATCAAGCAGGGATGAAGGGGGGGGGAGACATTACATTAAGACATTACATGTGGGGAACACATGCCCGCCGAGCTGCACAGCACCTAGGCAGCCATCAGCGGAGCCACTGGTCGTTGCAGCAGCCAGGTAGGTAACAATATGAGCAGGGACAGTATAGTTATAGCAGAGACAGTACAGTTATCACATGGGAGACAAGGGTTACATATAACTGAGTGCACAGTTCCTAGGCAGCCGTTTGCGGTGCCATCTTCCTGTAGGGAGGGCTAGCGCGGGTAGCGTGGGGGGAGAGTTAGTGGGCTGGGGGAGAGTCAAAGGGGCCAGGGGGGGTGTTGATGCATTCACCCGGAGCTGGTGCAGCCCGCAGGCCGGAAATACAATGCACGGCCGGGGTGGGGGGGGGGGGGTGATCCTGCCGGCCTCTAAGTGTCATGCCGGGGAACCCATGGCCAATGTGCCTCCTGTCCTGGCCGGGGGCAGGGGGTCGCCGAGTGAGCTGATCCTCTCACTCTCACTGCGACCTGACCTAACCTGTGCCGGGCCCTCCACTGGAGGTGATCAATGGTGCTGCCGGGGGTGCTGGATGGCGCTACCGGGGGTGCTGAGCTGATCTACTCCTGGGGGCTGCAGCGCTGCCTGGGGGTGGTGAATGGTGCTCAGTTGATCTACTGCCGGGGGCTGCAGCGCTGCCCACCTCCGGCCGGGTGATGCTGCGTCCCGCGCTCGGCACTCTTCTCAGCCTCCTCCTGCCGATCTACGCTTCGGAGCTCATTTCGCTTGCCTCCTTCCTGTCTTCTTTCTCCGCCAGCCTCCTCTGCCTTCTTTTTCCCTCCCTGTCGCGCCGCCACGATGCTCCGGAGGCCGGGGTGGTGGAGTTCCGTGGATGGGAGCACGGAGCTCCACGTGCATGCGACCACCCCGGCCTCCACCGGAAGTCTAATGGAATGGTGTGACGCTCCAGAAATTCTGCCGCCTTTTCCTCAATACACTTTGATCAGTCCCTGCTAATCCTATTAGAGTTTTTTTTTTTAACAAGGGGGTAGGGTTTAGAAATAATGGCGCTGAATAAAGTTTAAATTTGGACAATACTTATCTATTCATGTGACTTTCCATTATTGTGAATTCTCCTCCACCTCCGGAGGAGAACCAATTGGTAATGGAATTTCCACATACAGGGTCAATTTGGGTCAAACATTTAAAAATGTACAAGCAAGGGCACATACCTTACTTACACAAAAATAAAATTCTTGACACATGTAATGGTATCCTTAAACAGTAAGCGGTTGTGAACCCGTACTTATGATGGAATTAACGTTAACACTCCTCAAAAGGTATCTTTTCAACTCCTTCCCTACATGAAGTGATGACAAAGCTCCTCTGGAAACACCTCTTAAGTATATTCCACTACTTATATGCATAAAAATATATTAAATTTTTATGACATACAGTAAACAAGAAATTCTCCCTCCTGCCTCCTCCAGACAGGAGGGAGTCTTTCTTGTTTGGAGGTGCTTATGTGGAGAATGTCCTGAGAGAAGGTAGGATCTAACACTTGTTACCATCTGATGTTTAGTGTTTACCAGTCTAGTACTCACGGTCCAGACTTAATCACAAGCCTCTCTCATTCACCCAAACTCCATAAGTTTTCTTTAAATTATTTTATCATTTTCCGTTAATCATAAAAAATAAAATATATTTTTATACATATAAGTAGTGGAATATACTTAAGAGGTGTTTCCTGAGGAGCTTTGTCATCACTTTATATTTCGAAGGAGTTGAGAATTGTTAACGTCAATTCCTTCGTGAGTAAGGGTACGCACCCACTTCCTGTTTAAATATACCTTTACATGTGTCAAGCATTTTATTTTTGTGTAAGTAAGGTATGCACCCTTGCCTGTACATTCTGAATGTTTGACCACAATTGACCATGCATGTGGAAATCCCATTACCAATTGGTTATATATAATTGCTAATGTATTATCTAGAGTCCTCACCTACACTTTTGCTACGAAAAAACTTATTACAACTTAAGTCAAAAGGTTCTACCAAGGAATCATTGTTAATTTTGGAGACTGTAGATATAATATGGATGTAGAGGAGAACTTATTAAAGCCAGTTAATGAACATTTTACATTTTAAGTAAAGCAACAGTTGCTTGATATGTTTTTATAATTGAGATAAAAGACTTGAGATTTTCCGCTCAGCAGAATAATTTAAAGTATTCTCTTTAAACAAACTAAAAAAAAACATGTTTCTCTAATTTTCAGAAATAAAAAAAACAAGTTATAAACAAAAGCACATGTGTGGTAAGGGAAAGAGAGGGAAAGATAGGATGCGGGGGTGGGGGGGTGAGAAAAATTAACAAATGAGAAAAGCGCCTAGAATATTCGCTCAAGTAATGGAAGAAGAAGAAGCGTAAGCCATATGGAGGAGCTATTGGCTTTATGGGATTTATGGGGACAATCGTGGAGGTAATAAGTGGTTTATTCCATATTAGCTATTGACCAAACATAATTAATCAGGGGAGAATCTGAAAAGGGGTTAGGGGACTACCAGTTCCTAGCAATTACAGATTTGGCTGCATCTAAAATATGGGAAAAAAATTTATTCATGATAGTCTGGGAAAGGACCGGCGAGAAGAAACAAACTGGGATCTAAAGAGAGTGGTTTACATGAGATAGATTTTAAAAGGAAAGTGCTTTATTTCAGAAGGGGAAGATGGAGGGGCAAGTCCACCAAATATGGAGGAGCAAGTCCACCAAATATTGAGGAGCATAACCCTGTGGCCACAGTTACACCTGCATGCAGGGCTAGAGGAAGGAAACATTTTGGACAGTTTAACTGGGGTTTAATACCATCTATAGTATAATTGGTAAGATGTTTCCATGCGTCGGGTGGAGATAGAACTTTTACCAATATTTTCCCTCACCACCTCCAGCACAAAGTACCAGGGGAATGACCTAAACTTTGTTCCCAATCCTGTTCATTGTGACTAGGGGAAACTGCAGAGACAGGGAAATATACAAAAGAAATTAGGCTAGCCTCTTATTTAAGGGGCAGTTTGAACGTAGAACTTCAAATGGGGTTTGAGTATGGATGGCATCTGTTTGAAGGAGACACAAAAGAAAATTACAAAGTTGTAAATATAAAAAAAAAATATGGGGAGAAAGAGGGGAAAGAACACTTAATATCATCAACAAGGGCCCAAGAGCCTTGGAAAGTTAAATCATATATCATGCGTAGTCCCACAGAGCCCCAAGCTTTAAAATGAAGAGAGGAAATACCTGGAGGAAAAGCAGTGTTCCACAGACAGGTAAGGTGAGAGTAGATGAAGAGATTTTGTAGCTAAGATGAAGAGAGTTTGTAGCTTGGATAACATGAATCCCAGACCACCATACAACATCTGAGGGAGGGAAGGGGCAACCAGCATATATATGTATGGGACTTACTCAAACCCGATATAGAGGACCAGAAAGCGAAGTCCTAAACAAACAGCTTCCAGATCAACAGAAGAAATAGATTTAGACTGGACCAAAAGTAGCAATTATACGGCTCAGATGACAGGACAGGTAATAAAACTTAATGTCATGATATCTGAATGTATTATCTTGGAGTGAAAGTAACAATCCACGTGTTCATTTTTGCTTATACACATTTATAAAAGAAACTAAAATATGGGATGAACCTGCTAAGGTGAATGTGGATGTTGTCATGTTATCCGAAAATAAAATGCTGCCATCCTCTTGGAAGATGTCAAATCTTTGACATCTAAGATGGGATTGATTAAAAACGATTGAATCAGTTGCAAGGAGGCAAAATGCTGTATAATGGCGTGGACTGCTTAAGGACAGCAGCACCTACATTGGTATATACAGATACCTGTCTAGCGAAGCAATCTGGAAAAATATATCCAGGATGCAAGCAAGAGAAGCAAGATGATTAAGATTGTCCATGGCATGAAAGTTGCGACAGAGATCACAGGTTCTTAACCATATCTATAGTTTCTACAGTAATATGGGTTTTATGGGTGCAGATGTTCTGAAAGAGGGTTTTTTTTTTTTTGCGACGAAAATTAGAAGCCCAGATTCAATACACATCAGGAGGTAAAGTCAAGCTGACTTCCTAAGGACAGGCCTAGCGGGAGATCATATGCTGGTAGAGAAGTTCAAAAAGACTTCAAAGAAGCACGATTGAATGTGGGAAAAGTTGTGGAACGCATTACCAAGAATGGACCTTGAGGCAGCCTTTTCATCAACAAAGGAGCCAAGCATTTTGAGGGCCCCTTAGGTCTTCAATTGAATTACACAAGGGAAGTATGCTCTCCAATGGTCATAAACGTAGGAGGCAAACTGAGAAGGTTCTTAAGGGTATACAGTAAAACACAGTGGAACAGAAAAGTAGACCTTTTGTTAGGGGCACTAATTAGATGAAATGCTTTTAATTAAAACATAGCTTTTATTAAATGTAGAAATAAAAAGAGTATTGTGAGTGGAGGTTATATAATATAAAATAATTTTTTAATTAACACTGGTCTTGTGTCTTTTGTTATAATGACCTTAGTAATGTTTTATCATTTGACACAGAAATGTGCAGCTATATTTTAAAGAGTTTTTAGAACATTACAGATAAGTCATATTAAAAATAATTGAGGTGCAAATTATTTTCCAAAATTGTTGAAACGGCCGCTAAATTAACGTATTACCATCCGTTTCCGACAAAAACCATGGGAATTGGCGAGTAATTCACCGATCCCTGTGTTTTCTGACTGCCGTTTTTTTCCGAGAGTTGAAGGAAAAGCCCTGACATTGGGCAGTATTCAATGAGAAAAATTCGCTGTGATTTCTGGAGAGTTTGTGCTTTTCACGCGGTGGAGAGAGGTTTTTTTTCTCCAAAGGCGAGCCACCCTATTCAATGTGAAATATTCTCCGTCTTTCTAAGTGATTCTCGCCGTCTCTCTCCGTGTAGAAATTCTCCATCTTTTGATGGAGAGCAGGAATGTGAACTTTTAAACTAAAAGGGTGTTTTTTTTAATTTTGGTGTAAAAAAATCAGGTTTTTTTTTCTGTGAAGGGCCATGTTATTTTTATTCATGTGCCTATAGCACATGAATATATATTTAATTTAAAAAAAATATATTTTTTTACAATTTTTTTTTTTTTTTTTTTTTTACACAGTGCAGCCAGCAGGGGGCCAGAGCGCTCGAGCCGCTCATTAGATATTCATATATTCACTGCACCCGTATGCACGTTCGGGTACAGTGAATACTGGGTCCCCCGCTGGCTATAGGGGGGGCAGCCTGTGCTGCCTGGGTCCAGGGGAGCCCTGCTCCCCTCCCCATATCCCCTACAGCAGCCAAGAGAGACTTTAATCTCTCTTGGCTGCTACGTCCCCCGGCTCCCTGACAGCTCCCTGCCGCGGACGCTCGTCCGCTGCAGGGGTTAAGACTCTCCGCGAGTGGCGGCGAGTCTTTAACACGTTGAATAGGGGGAGCAGGAGGCTCCGGAACACGGAGAGTGCATGGCGAGAGAAAAAATCTCTCGCAATGCACGGAGAAAATTTCTCATTGAATACTGGCCATTGAATAAGCGAATGCAAATGAGACCTACAGTATTAATGTGGAAAACAGACAATATTTCCACCTGTCTCAGGTGGATACACATTAGACAAGATCTTTCTACAATATGCACAATAACGATATTGTTAATGATATTTTAGTATCTTCCAGTGTGTATACACTATATAATTTATGCTGCATAATCCCGTGGGTCATTAGTGCCCCCCTCTGTTAACTGTACATGCCGTAAAATCCTGATTATATCATCAACGTTTAATGTGTATCAACCATATCAGTTGACAGAGAGAACAGCCAGTTCTATGATTATGCAATCACCCATTTGCATGCCTGCAGGGAATCACACCGTGTGTGTGTATGTGGGGTGGGGTGGGGGGTGGGGGTGGCATGCGGCATCTGGTGGACTCGCAAGGCTGCGAAATTCTAAGCTTTGCAAGTCACCCAAAATAAGGTCCAATAAAGATGTTGTGAAACTACATGTTCCAACATGCATTGCCACATTTTTTCCTATAAGAGCATGCCAAAACTGTCAGGGCATGCTGGGACATGTAGTTCCACAACATCTGGACGGCCACAGTTTGAAGACCATGTCCTAGATCTTCTTGATCTATGTAGAGCTTATGTATGAAGATAATTGGATGTTCTGGTATGCCCACATTTTTTTATGTGTTCCAGAACTTTTCATTAATGAATTATTTATTTCAATATTTGAACATTCACATCAGTCCCTGCCCCATTGGAGCTTACCATCTATATTCCCTACTGCATGCACACACACGCTCACAGACATCCTAGGGTAAAAAATGTTTGGGAGCTTGGCTTGTTGGAGGAAATCGGAGTTCCTGAAGAAACCCATAGAGAATATACAAACTCTGCACACTTAGGGCCATGGTGGGAATCGAACCCATGAGCTCAGTACTGTGAGGCAGTAACGCTAAACATTACCCCGTCCCTGATGCTCTGACATTCAAAGAAGTCAATAAAACACGTCTTTTTGATATTTTTTGGTCTTTTCAAGCATCCATTTTTCCTCTTCCTTTTCTGAACCCTGCTTGTATTTCAAGTTACTGTATTCCGATATAAAAATTGTATTATAAACTCCAATTAATTTCTATGGTAACAATAAATAGGCCTACTATTATCTTGTTCCATACTGTGTAATCGAACTTGGTAAATGTCCAATAAACATAAAGTACTTTATGTAAACTTAATAATGGCAGCACATGGGTGTCAAAAGACCACACAATGGCACAAATGAAATTGACATCAAATAAAACATAATTGTTGGTTTTGACCATGTTGTCCTTTTATATGCAGTAGCCTTATACTGTGTAATGTAAGGGATGATGTCCGGGCTCAATTGATTAAGCAAATCAATACTTATAGTAGTACAGAAGTTAGAGGAAAAATAGCTCTTTATATTTTTAACATATACAGTACATGTAAGCAAAAGTACTTTTGGTTGCAATATTATGATATACTTTCCTTTTTTAAACCCTGTGTGTGGTATTGAGTGAGACCTTATATACAATGCTGAGAGCAGAGGACAGTGGATGAGAGGTCAAGAGTGGGGTAATTCTGCTGTCAGTATGCACACAATGTCTCTGTCCTGATATCATGGGACATTGCAGGACTTGACTACTAATAAGAAAGTATCCAGAAATGAGTGTATTATTAATTGCAAAATTTCAACTATATCAACACCTGCAGGTTGTGTGCACCTAAGAATCATATCCATAAGGTTCCAAATTTCCTTAGTGTGAATTCCACAAGGGCTTTGCCAACCTCCTGGGCATGAAGAGATCAGACCTCAAAGCACAGTCTTTGCAAAGGAGAAATCAGCGCCTCTTCACACCTTTTTATCAGCCAATATTTTTATATATATATATATATATATATATATATATATATATATATATATATATATATATATATATATATATATATATGTTTTGACAATTAGATTTTATTGAGGTTTTACATAAATACCAGAACATGATTGAACACAATAATACAGCAACATTATTTTCAAAGAACAAGTAAAGTTCAAATATTTGTAAAAGGATCAAGTATATTTTAAATGGCAAAAAAGGAAAGGAAGAGAAAATCCATAGAGGAGTCAAGAATGAACTGTTCCAGCCTATTGAAAAAGTTCTGCAGCAATAGTCAAAGATCGATAGAGAGAAACGAGTCAGAGGCAGGCTGGAGGAGGTAGGGCCTTGATGGCTAACCTTGACACTCCAGCTGTTGAACTACACATACCTGCATGCGCTGCTTCAGTTTTGCTAATTGGCCATACTAAATCTAATGCAGAGCATGCTGGGATGTGTAGTTCAACAACAGCTGGAGTGTCAAGGTTAGCGATCAAGGAGGTAGGGCATTGTCTCTGCTGCATTCAGTGGAGTGCGTACTCAGAAAGGAAGTTAATATAATGAGCCTTAAAATCGACTCAATCCCTAGTTTGAGAATTGGCATGTGCTAAAACAGCTTGAATGAAGTGAGTTGCTAAATGTACTTATGAAAGTTTTGGAGGCCTAAACCACCATCTTTAGTATGGAAACATTGTATTTGAAACCTCCTGCTAGACCATACAAATTTGGATGCAATGCGCTGAAGGGTAATCGTGAAGGGAGAAGGGACTCTGACTGGAAGCTTTTCTGAAATGAAAATCTTGGAAGGACCATCATTTAATGGCGTTGATGCAACTGGTCCAAGATAAAATAAATGAGAGGAAATTTAGTAGAAAACAAATTGTCATAGGAGTAGGTGAGCTGTACACCTAAGTATTTCAAGGAATAGGAGCACCAGCAAAATCTGAAGGTATTTTGCAGCTGGAGTAGAGTATTGGTATCAATATGCAAAGGGAGAGCTTCCATTTTAACTGGGTGATCTCGAAATTTGATAGAAGGCCATAAGTGTGAATTTCATCAAAGCCCTCTGGGAGAGAGGAGGTTGGTTGGGTTAATGTGAGCCTGACATCATCTGCATTAAGGAATATTTTATGATTTGTTAGGCCAACTTGGATTCCAAAGACCCTAGGATTACAATGCAATCTAGCTGTGAGGGGTTCCATGATCATAGCAAAGAGGAGAGGCAAAAGGGAGCAACCTTGCCTGGTACCATTTTGAAATGACCATTGAAAAAGCCATTTGCAAGGACTGTAGTAGAGGGATTGTAATATAAAGATGAAATACCATGCATGAAGTTCCCATGGTAACCAAAGGGTTGTAAAATCAGACGCATGAACAGCAAGTCTGTCAAAGGCCTTATCAGGGCGCATGGCCATCACCAGGGCGGGAAGTGATTTCTCATTAGCAATATGGATAAAAACAATGAGTTTGTGTGTATTGTCAGACGCATGACGGCTGGGAATAAAGCCAATTGAGGTGAACTAAAAAAGGAACGACCAGAGCAAAATGCATTGCCAAAATCTTTTGGGCCAACTTTTAGGAGGGAAATTGGTCTGTAGCTGGTGCACAGAGTACGGTTATGAATAACAACTATTTCCGTCCGGGTGGTGGCTATAGTACTGCAAACAAAATACAGGCTTTAGAGTATGAAGCATTATCCATCAAGCAGAGGATGACTAATATTTACTAACTATAGCAAATTTATATAACCATAAATACCAGTCCAGTCCTTTAAGAACAATAATTATTTGGTCTCGACACTCATCCATTCGATTAGAAGGAATAGGTCTTCCTAATGGTAAAACTTAAACAAAAAGTAAAAAAAAAACCTGCTGTACGAATATATCATAAAATACTTTGTAGATGTGACGTCTTCTGCAGGATCTTAACTTGGAAGAAATATTAATCACTCAGTTACTCTGTAAGTTTGCTAGTTCCCTGTCTGGTGTGTTTATGCTTGAGTGCACCATCTTTTTGTATTTATTTATTATGTATTTATTGTAAGAACATAATTATCTACTGTTAATTTTCTTGAAATACTCAATGGCAGCCAACATTGCAACCTTTGTTGAGGTTCTCATGTACAGTTGGGAAAACGGGAGTAGGAATTTATTTTCCTTACTGTGCTCTGCTTTCTAAGGAGATCATCCATTTGTGTAGGACAGCCATTGAGCAATTTAAGTAAATTACATTAACTGTAAATAATTAATTTCACCTATCAATGTGTCACGTCACCTATCAATTAATGTGGTGCATAAAAAGTTGTTAAAATATATCATAAATCCTCTCATTCAAAAATATTTGTTGGTACGAAAAAAAGGAGGAGCAGAAATTAAATTATGACCCTACTTGTACTCTTATGTATCATTATTACTGACCCAAAAAAATGTACGGTATGTCAAATCAGTAGCAAGTGCCTTTTGCAATTTATTAGAGCTAGAAGTAATCCGGATAATAGGATTGATAGTCAGTAGGTCGACCCCATATGGTCAACCGGTACTAAAGGTTCACATGTTCAAATGTCAACTTGAGAATGGTCGACACAAGTTTATTTTTGCATTTTATCAGCTGTTCCATTCTTTGCCATCCATGTGAACTACGATTATGAATAGTAATCTTTGCCAAGCGTGGCACCTTGCCAAAAGCGTGGTGCCCAAAATAAAAATAAAACCTGAAAAAACTTCCAAGCCTTTTTTTTTTTTGTGACGACCATTTCCATCTTTACCTTTTGTACTTGTCTACCTTTTTGGGGTGTCTACCTTGTACATGTTGACTTTTGACCCTGTTGACTTCCTCCATGTTGACTATATGGTATCAGCCTGTTGACTGTTGACCTGACAATTGTTGATTCAATGATCCACACCCCAGATTATCAATGACTGGAAACATTGATATATTTGTTGCAATTGAAAATGGACTAAAGCCCTGTACACACGGAGTGATTTCTGCCTATACTACATGCTGAGCGATGTAGGCTGGAGAAAACATCCTAGAGCTTCCTGGTGGCTATATCGCTTATACACATGTAGCAATGAGTGTATATGAGCGATCTGTGCTAACTCAGTATTCTTTACACACATGCAGATCTATCTAGATCTTGACTGCATGTGCTAAAGATCTGATTGGGCTATGCGGCATACACATGGGGCAATGTGTGCTCAATTTCTATGCAATCTTCACAGATTGCTTTAAAGTGCCAAATATCACTCCGTGTGATCTTCTGTGTTTGTATGTGATACCAGCCTAAAAACTGTTTACAATGGGAAAATAGGAAGAGTAAATGGGAATACAGAAAATAATATCTACATAGATTCAATTTTGCACCCCCATATTTGTGGCCCAGAAATATGTACTATGAATAGATAATTTCAATTGGTAATATACTGTAGCATATGGTAATATGTTGAATACTCTTGAGAATTTTATTGATAATTAACATTCAAATGAATATTCACAATAGTTAAGTGATGTTACACATAATCTAGTAATCACTGTTAGCATAATATATGTTATTATCATAGTTAAAAACAAATTAAATAAATAATGGCCTCAAATTACTCACAAATCAACTTTTTTGTTCATGCAACCCAGATTTAATAAAAAATGTGTCTTATTTTGTTGTGGCCTCAAATTACCCCCAAAACACTTTTTTCTAATTTTTTGTTCAATTACAAAGGAATTAAATTACATTTGTATGTTTATTTTCAGTCCTTCTACAGTCCTGCTAACAAAGTTGTCACTTTTTTGGGGCTCCACACTTTTTTTGCACTCTCGCTTGCCATTTCTAATTGAATTGTGCAAATTGTGGGTGTGTGCATGAAGGTGAACTCACACCTTATTGAATTCCACCTTTAAGTTACATCTAATGTAACTTTATTTGTAGTTTTATTCTGTTTTATTCTGTTCATTGATATCGCTGTTTATTGACAAATACAGTACTGTGAGGAGCTTAACGTTGTGACCTTTGTTCCAAATCTGTCAAAAATTAGAAATGCTATACAATTCTATAACTCTGTATATATTTGTTCTGACATTTCTAAACTAAAATAATTTATTTTGGTTTTCTCCCTTTTCTCTTATTAAAGGTCTTCATGGCGTAGACAATGGAATCCTGTCATTCAATCAAGTTCGGATTCCAAGAGAAAACCTGCTGGACAAGTTAGTACATTAACATTGATTTATATTTGGCAGGAATAATACATGTAGTAACTAGTACTTCCCATAGATGCCAAGACCTATGAGTTAATATCAACATGAACCAAGCTGTAAAGGGCTCTCTGTTTTTGATATTTATCTAGCCCTGTAATTTACTTTAGAAATACGTCTTATAATTATATTTTACTACTTTAATTAGAACTTTTAATGCTCAAAGGTCAAACCTGTGTTCCTTCTGTTAGGTTATCTGAATATTTATTAAAATGGCATCAACGGGATCTCTGTATTTAGACATTAGGTGCAATAAGAACTTTTGGCTTTATTATAGTCCATATCACAGGGCCTAATTTAGACCTGATTGCTGGGCAAATTTGTTCTTAAAATGGGCAAACCATGCTGCACTGCAGGTGGTGCAGGTGTAACGTGCAGAGAGAGTTAGATTTGGGTGGGGTTTGTTCAAACTGAAATCTAAATTGCAGTGTAAAAATAAAGCAGCCAGTATTTACCCTGCACAGAAACAAAATAAGTCCCCTACATCTAACATGTTACAGCTGCCCCACCTGCAGTGCGATCAGGTCTGAATTAAGCCCACAGTACACTACTATACTACTTACATAGCAACCCAGGCAGCTGTTGCGGGCCTGACAAAGAGAGGAGTCCCAAGGAGTCTCATTGTCTGTTTTTTTATTACTAATATTATTATTATTATATGCATTTATTTTGAATTCCAAATGCAAACCAAAAATCCATTAACAAAGCCCAGGCATCTTGCATACAATAAAAGAAGATTGAGTGGGTTAAAAAAATCAGACATAAAAAATTACGGCGAGCAAGAAACTTAGCAAAAGTACATGGTACAGCACACAGAAAAGCTGAGACACATTATTAGTGTGGCCGAATACAAAAGCAAAACTGTTCTTTCCAGCTCTCCAGTTTAAAAAAGCAAAGGATGCTTAGCACAGCGCGGATGTGCTAATACAGCGGGAACAGCTGTTCTTCCTGCTGACTGAGTGCAAGTGCACTGGACCATGGGAAAAGAGGCAAACGGCATCATCATAGTGTAGGCTCCCAGATATGTTTTAGTAGCGCTCTTATACTAAGTAATATTATAATGACCAGCTCGCTATTTTGTGACTAGTGAGGCTCCTGCTAATTGGCAGATTAGCTGCATGCTTGTCTGTGAGACTATATGGATTATCTGTTTTCTTGTAATGCTACATTGAAATATTAGGTTGCATCTATAGGGCTATAGGCTGAGCGCACCTAAGGCTGCATTGTAGCATTTGAACTTTTGGGGTTACTGTACACAGTACAGTATTTATGCTGCATGAGGTGCAGTTACTACGGGGCTACACCTTGGATTTGCCAGTATTCCCTGTCAAAGCAAGATCTCGCTATGGGGAGTATTCAATGTTGGGTCACCTGTCCTGTCTTGTTCTCGGTCTGCTCGACCGAGAATTTGCAGGCGGGCTTCAATGTTCCACCTGCCCCTGGTCGAGAAGGGGGCGTGGCCACCTGCTGTGGACGGAAATCGGTGAGCTGCGGCAGGGAAGAGGCGATTCCCGGCCGTTCTTGGCAGAATGAGCTCGTTCTGTCAAGATCCCGTGTTCAATGCTGTCAGGGAAGACAGCATTGAATAGGGCCTCGCAGCCATCTCCCCATTCGGAAATGGCTGCAGGGGAGAATTTAATATCCCCTTTGTGTGCTGTGTTTATATTTTTTGTTTCATGTTTTCCATATTTCCTTATACTGCAGTGGCCTCATCCCCTGTTGCAGTTTTTGCAAATTGTTTGCTGTGTGGCCTAGGCTGCTAACTAGGGAAGTAATAACCTTTTATACGATCACCAGTACTATCAGCATATTGTTTTTACGGCTCTTCAGGTAAAGAAATAAATACAAAAAAATAAAAAATCATGACCTTCAAAGCGATTTAATATGTATGAGTCAAACTGATTAAAATAGGAAATGGGGTTCAAAACTCCCAGAGTCTTTCACAGAGAAGAATGGCTGATCTCCTGCTCAGGGTTTGCATCCAGTCCCTTACTGTAGGATAAGATGTAACTAATAGTAATAATAATTTTATTCATAAAGTGCTCTTTCTCCAATAGGACACGTCGCTGAAGAGATAGAATGAATGTAATACAGTACAGAAACAATTAAGTACAGACAAGCTTTTCATAAACAATACTTAAGGGAATGAAGGAAATGCTTGAGTAAACAGGAAAGTCTTGAGTCTGTTTTTGAAGCATTCTAGAGTGGGGGCCTCTCGAACTGTGCGGGAAATAAATTTAAAGCTTCATGGTTAAAAGGTCAACTCCCAGATGAATTTAATCACAAATATTGAAGTTACTTCACTTCACTCATTTTGGCCCTTATGAGCAATATTACTCATTATACCGCTCATTATATCGCTCAGTGTACATGTCCTGTCTGAAGGCCGTTGCATGCTCCTACTGGTCGTTAATGACCCCCTCCGTCAGCTCTTCATGTACAGACGAGGGAGCGGATAGTTAATGTCTGCAGCATGTTTGGGCCTACATGTTACATTATATAATTTTAATGCTTTTTTCCCCCCTTACTTTCTTTTTTTCTTTTACATTTAGGTGGAACTGTCACCTTAAAACAGTGAGGGACCAATCCAGTATTCTTTAGAATGTAAAACTATTTAAACACAAACCACAGACTAAATGATTCACTATTTTGGGTTATATTTGCGGTCACTGAGCTGCTAAGATATTTTGTGGATTTATTGTTTTTTTTTTTTTTTTTTAAATTGAGTTTTTATTTTACTTTTGCAAAATTTATACATACAGCAAAAAAAAAAAAAAAAAGTACAGTACAACGTATACATAAAATACGCCTACATCCCCATGGCCGGTCACGCCCCCCAACTAGACAGAAGAGTTCTACACCTAAATACAATGGATGCAAGCTGTGAGTGGCTCTAAACCATTTGGATAGCTCCTGAATTAAGCAATTGAAGCTTAGCAGTCCTGTTCATTAGTTGCAATATAATACTTCCTATCCCTTCCCAATACACAAAACCCAAAGCAATTAGCAAACAGAAAACGAAAGAAAGAAAGAGGGGAAAAAAAAAAAAAAAAAAAGTGCACAATCCTCCCCCCGAATGTACAGCGATTTGTACCAATAACGTCCTTACTTATTTATAAAGTGCGTGATACGGTGCATATATATACTCACACTAGCATTGTAACCAATAATTAAATAATTCAAAAATATCAATATCAACCTAATTAGGTAATTGTCATACAACTATTAATGTGCCTCAATTATATACTGCTGTAAAGTGCATAGGTGCTAAAGTGCTACACAGATAATCAAAGTGTCATTATATTGCAACATAGAATTTAGAGGTCGTCCATCCCCCCCATATCCTATAGAACTTCGGAAAACAGCCTCGTGAGGCATATACAAATTTTTCATGGGAACAGATGGTATTGACCAAGTTGATCCACTCCGCCACCGAGGGCCCCTCCACAGCCATCCACTTCCTAGCAATAATCACTTTCGCACATGCTGATAAAATCCTAACCAGCTGGGTCCAATGCCCGCTTTGTTGGTTGTCCACAACCCCCATTACCAAACATGTAGGACTGAGAATGGAATCCGGGACACCCAGCTCTGACATTATGCTACAAGTAGCTGACCAGAATGCCTGAACGACCACACATTCCCAAATGAGATGCCAGTGTGTACCAGGCTCAACTCCACACTTAGGGCACCCAACGTTAACAGAACTCCTCATGTGCCTCAGACGTACTGGGGTTAAGTAGATACGGTGCAGTACATTGAATTGAACCTGTTGGACCGAAAGAGACATGGAAGATTTACTGGGGGCAGAAAGAACTTCCCTCCAATCTACTGACGAGATCTGAGGAATAACCTTGGCCCACTGGGACCTTAACTTGTCCAAGCCATTTTCTTGTTTAAAAGAATGAAGGTATTTATAAATTTTTGAAAGATGCTTTCTTGGGCCTAATTTTTTAATAAATGCCTTGCATGGGGCTTCCCTTATTGTCAAGGATCCATTCCTTATCATGTATACTATCGCACTCCTAACCTGGAGGTAATTAAAATAATATTTACTAGGGAGGTTATGACCTGATTGCAGGACCTCAAAAGATCTAACGGTCCCCTCTTGTACCCATGATCCCACAGATTGTAAACCGAAAGACTCCCAAACCCCCCCAACTATGTCCTTCATTTTTTTAACCTCGCCCAAAGATAATATCAATGTTTGAGGGTCTATATCGACACCGTTTGTCAACCTCTGAACCTGCCTCCAAATTTGTAAGGCTTGAGCAACCAGAGGTGGCGTGTTGCCCCCGGTTTTCCCTGCCAAAAGCACTTGAAGCGGGGACAACCCATATTGGGCAGCCACCGCCAGGATGTTAAATTCCTCAATGCCATCACTACCCTGCAACCACGGGCACAGGTGACATAGCTGGGAGGCAAAATAATAAAGCCTAAAGTCTGGAAGGGCAAGACCCCCTTCCCTTCTATCACGATACAAAATTGGCATTCTGACCCTCGGACTTTTATTTTTCCACACAAATGACGAGAGAACAGAATTCAGCTCATGAAAGAATTTCAGACCTATATAGCAAGGGGAATGAAGGAGCAGGTAAAGAAGTTTAGGTTGTACACACATCTTCAACAGGTTAACCCTGCCAAGTTGTGACAATGGCAATCCCACCCACCTCCGACACTTAGCTTTTATTTCCTTAACTAGCGGCCTCAAATTGTCTGAAATATATTCCCGGGGGTTGTCAGATAACATTACACCCAGATACTTAAATTTATCAGTGATCTTTAACGGGCATGCAAGCTGTATGATGGGAGTGGCGGGGCCCAGGTACATAACCTGTGATTTATCCCAATTCATTTGAATACCAGACATGCCCCCAAACTCCTTTAGGAGGGTCATAATAACCGGTAGATCAGCGTCAGGACTATCAGAGCCGACCAGAAGATCGTCGGCATACAATGATACCAATTTATTCCCGCAGGCCTTATAGCAGCCCAGCTTGTGTCTAAGCAAGTGGGCCAGGGGCTCCACTGCCACTGCGAATAGCAGCGGAGACAGAGGACACCCCTGCCTTGTACCCCTATACAGTGGGAACGTGGAGGAGGTGAAGCCATTAATAGAAATACGTGCCTGTGGCTGACGATACAACAGCTTAAGCCAACCAATAAACCCTTCTCCAATACCAAAAGCTCTTAACACGGGCCATAAATACTCCCACTCAATTACATCGAAGGCTCTACTAGCATCAAACGATGCCACTGCCGCCCTTTTATTACCTAAGTTGGTAAATTGAATATAGGAAAGGACCCTTCTAAGATTGACCGCCGTCGATTTCCCAGGTCTGAACCCAGTCTGATCTTGGTGAACAATTTCGTCCAGTACCCTACCCAGGCGATTAGCCAGGATTTTAGCAAAAATTTTTGCATCCGTAGACATAATGGATATCGGACGGTAAGATTCAACCCGAGAGGGGTCCTTCCCCGCCTTAGGGATCATCGCTATATATGCTTCTTCCATAGACGGAGGAAGCCTACCCTCCCTCTGGACGTCACTCAGCAACTCCCATAACGGGGTAGCTAGGGCATTAACATAATTCATATAAAACTCCCCTGGTAGCCCATCCAGCCCCGGGGCCTTATTACGAGGAAGAGCTTGAATTACTGATGTTACCTCCTCCAGAGTAATGGGAGCGTCCAACAAATCTTTAGAGGTCCCTGATAGCTTCGGAAGTTCAAGTGACTCCAGATATTCCCCTATAGCTCCACTGCTATTCTGAGGTTGGGACGCATATAACTTTTTATAATATGACACAAAACTGGACACAATAACGGGGGTATCCGTCACAATATTGCCGTCATCCTCCTTAATTTCGGAAATGTAATTAGAGGCACGATCATTCCTGGCCACTATCGCCAGCCACTTCCCACCCCGGTCAGAATCCACATGCCGCCTATGGTCCCCTATTCTCACTCTCTGACAAGCAGTATCATGAACATGGTCCCGCCATTCATTAAGAGCGGACTGCCAAACCATGCGATCTTCCTCCAACCCACTGGCTACATAATTATTCTCTAACATCCCTGCCCTGCCCTCTAATCTTTCAGTTTCCATCCGATATTTCTTTTTAACGAAGGCAATCTTCTTAATAAACACCCCCCTCATATACGCTTTAAACGAATCCCAAAGAGTAGATCCTCCAACGGAACCTGAATTAAATTGAAAAAATTCTCCAATTAACTGTTCCACCTCCTCCACTCCCCCCATCTGTGTGAGCCAAAAAGGTTGCAATTTCCAACTCCTATACCCGACCTGCCTGACCAGATCCAGATCCATCGTAATCGGGGAGTGGTCAGAGATGCCCCGTGACCTATAATCCACTGACTGGACTTTATTTAAAAGATCTTTAGAGAGGAGTATAAAGTCCAACCTAGAGAACACCCGATGGGAGTCAGAATAGCAAGAAAACTGTTTCCGATCAGGGTTCCTTAACCTCCAGGGGTCGCACCAGCCCACCTCCTGAATAAATTCCCTAAACTTGCCACCCTCATGCGTCGGCTGCATGCCCGGCCTCCATCTATCCAGTCGAGAATCTAAAACTTTATTAAAGTCGCCTAGGCAGACAACCGAAGCACAAGGGAAGCCATCCGCGAATTCCACTGCCTTCTTAACTATATCATAGGAAAATGGGGGGGGAATGTATACGGATAATATACAGAGCTGAACTTGATTGATACGGCCTTCGATAAAAATATACCGGCCACCTGGGTCGATTTTACAACTACCTAGTGAAAAGGCCACAGACTTCTTAATCATTATGGCAACCCCCCTTGACATATTTGAAAATGGGGCGTGAAAGACAGAGCCAATCCAGGGCCGTTTCAAGGAATTAGATTTTTCCGCACTCAAGTGGGTCTCTTGGAGGCATATTATTTCCGCCTCATATTTCCTGCATAAGCCCAGAACTGCGGCCCTCTTAATCCTGTCGTTCAGGCCCCTAACATTCCATGACAAAAAACGCACTCCCATACAAGGTCAAGCAAAAAAAAAGAATCTCCAGCCACAGCCAGCACTTGTTAAAACATCCTAACCTTAACACTGTACATCCTTGGGGGTGACCGGACCATGTAGGCTCCCAGACAATACATTGACTAACACATACATAAACCCCTACCCCCACCCCCCACCCTGTAGGCCCTAGCCCAGGCATACCTACCCCAAATCAACACTTCCCCCCCTCTTTTGAGGCTAAACTAATAACCACTAGAAGGACCCCCTCCCCCCTCCCCCCCATCCTCCGGCCAGTTACTTCAAACCATCTGGGTCGACTAGAACACTACTTCCCCATTAACATGAAGGAAGAAGAACAAAAAATAAGAGGCAATATAATATACCCCCCCCCCCCCAGGTCTTCAATAGGCAGCCCTACCCTTCTTTGCTAGCCAGAACTTGACGCTTTCCTGGGTATGAGCGGTCAAGCCACTCTGCCACATCTCCTGGAGAGAAAAAGATGTTAGACACCCCATCCACCACTACTCTCAATTTGGATGGGTACAACATACTGAACTGAATATTCAGATCCCGTAAACGGGCCTTAACAACTTTAAATTTCGCTCTATCCCTCTGGACCTCCAAAGGGAAATCAGGAAAAGTAGAGATCTTCTTCCCATTGTGAACCAAGTCCACCTTGTCTCTGGCTAATCGAAGAAGAGTATCCCTATCTTTAAAGTGTAAAAATTTGGCAATAAGAGTTCGTGATGGAGCCCCTGGTGCAGGGGGCTTCCCAGGAATGCGGTGGGCCCGTTCAATGGCAAACTGGGAAGAAAAGGCGTCCTTTCCAAACATTTGGACCAGCCAGGCCTCTAAGAATTTTTCCGGCTCCTTGCCCTTCACTCTTTCATCAAAGCCCAAGAAGCGGACATTACTTCTTCGCAGCCGGCCTTCCATATCAATGAGTTTTTGCTTTAATTCACCTACTTGTGAAGAGATACTTTGGACTTGTCTATTTAGTGGAGTGGTCAGGTCCTCTAAAGATGAAATGCGGGCCTCCACCTCAGTCATACGTTCTCTCATTTTCTCTGCGTCTTGTCGGATAAGCATGATGTCCGACTGCACTTTACCCAACTGCTCAGCAAGACGGGTTTCACACTTATTTATAGCCTCAATGACCTGTTGCAGTGTTATATCCGGGGTGGCCTGAACCCCATCCCCTTTACCTGGAGAAGATGTAGGGGTAGCTGAGCGTGAGGTGTTCCCAGACTGAGAATGAGCCTGCGTTCTAGCGTACTTTTCCAGCCTGGCTGCGGCTGAACTTTGGCCTGTCTTGCCCATTTTTCCAAACAGGGTGCTCACCCAGCAGGACAAGACGGAGTAGAACAAACAATGCTCCCTGCCAGTCAGGGACAAGATCGAGACAAGGCTGCAGGGTTAGTCACCCAGGGTTGGAGGCTATGGCTGGCTCACCCAGTACACGAGGAATGGAGCGCTCGCGGTTATTATAGTCACATATACAGCAGGGAGGTCTCTCAACTGAACTAAAGAGACCAATCAAACAGGGCCGCGGGCTTAATCGTACAGGACTGCAAGCTTCAACCTGGCAACTTCTGGGGGCCAAAATTCAAAGTTCTCACAATTGTTGAAACCACAAATGAGGTGAGGAGATATCCCAACGATAGGGACAGTAATGTCCAGCAGGGCTGCAGATTCAATCGCCCAGGGCTACAAGCTTCAACCGGCTCCTTGAATATTGCTTATACGGTGAGAGCCAGGGGGACTCCCTAGCTGAGCAGCTGGGACCGTTAGACCAGTTGAGCAGAGCTAGAAGCTTAAACAAGCAGGGCTGCAAACTTATGGCTGGTTTACTCTTGGGCAGGAGCTCAAAGTACTAACAAAAGCAACAGTCACAAGAGGGGCAGGGGGGGTCTCCCCACTGGGCATCTGGAACAACCAGGCAAGGCTGTAATTTGGGACCAGCAAGACCATAAACTTCAGGCTTGCTCACTCTAAGGCCAGAATTCAGGGTACTCATAAATATTACAGTCACACCCTAAGCTGCAAACTGCAAGCTGGCTCCTTCAGGAACAGGGGTTCAGAATACTCACAACAATTACAGTCACAGAGAGGACAAGGGAAACTTCACCGCTGGGCAGGTGGAACAATCAAGCAGAGGCTTAGTCACGCAAGGCTGCAGGCTTCAGGCTGGCACACATTAGAACAGGGAATCAGGATACTCACAAGTGTTGTATTCACGGAGGGGGAAAAAAGATCTCACCGCTTACTGGGAGAGTAGGGTCAAGCAGGGTTACCAGCTTTTTCAGGCAGAGCCACTAGTTTCAGGCAGACTCCCTCCAAAGAAAGAATGTCCATCCATTACCCCTTGTTTCGGCCAGGCTGCACATGTGGCTCTGAGCAGGGATGTACACTCTGCGGCCGCAGCGCCAAGGTGAGTCCCGCACACGTGTGCTCCCCACCAGCGCTTCTGCCGCCGCCGACTGATGACGCCTTCTCCACGCGTCCCGCTCGCGGCTCCTTCTTACACCAGCACCTCCTCAAGGACCTCCAGCCGGCGCCCGCACAGCATGCTCCCACTCCGGTAGAGACAATCACCTCCCAGGGCAGTTCAGAAGACACACAGGGGAAGGGGGGGTCGCCCAGGTTCAGCTACGGAGCGTCCGGCTCCATTACGGGTCAAGCGTGCAAGCCGGGGATGGAGGGAGGGAGAAGCGCGTCATCACGCACTACGCAGCATGCGCCGTGGTCCGCCCCTTCCCCCGGTCGGATTTATTGTTACAGTAACTGTGAGAGTATAATGTTCTGAGGAGGCGCATGTGACCAGTTAAAGTAATACACCTGACAGTATGACCAGGATCTTGTAAAGTGATCTTAGCATAAACTGCTTTGCTTTGACATATAATGAAACAGAGATAAGAGAAGTGACGGCGCGGTGCAGCAAATGTTCCGTGGATTTGTTAGAACACCTTTGAAATTATTTTCCTTTTGTTAAGCAAAGTGTTTAGGTAACCACAAAAGCAGAACATTATTTATGGGTATTTGTTTTTCTTATTCTCGCTTATTTTGGTCAATGCTTATACCATGAGAATTTAAGATTTTGTATAATGTGCATTAAATATAGGTAGAAGCTGTTGCTCAGTAAAATGTATTATGGCCTTAAAATGATGATACTGTAGGCTTATGCTCTGACAGAGGTCTTGCATTTTCATAACCTGTAAATTATTACAGGTTGAGTATCCCTTATCCAAATATCCGTTATCCAAATTATTACGAAAACCATACATTCCAGAAAGGAAATAAAAATGTCTACTGAGTACATCTGTAACTGGCACTATTGGGGACATGATATGTAACTGACACTAAATATGGCAAAGAAAATCAATTCAGTGCCTTAGATAGTACCCAGTCTTTGTTTCATTATTACACGTCGGCGTGGAGTTGATTTTATAAAGTGTGGCGAGCACAGCAAGCCACGGAGCCTGAAGCGTAGCTGCACTCGCCACACTTTATAAAATCAACTCCACGCCGATGTGGATAGTGGGTGTATGAAAAGGTCGGAGGACGCGTACCACCGCCCCTCGCGGGCTCGCTGCGCTCGCCACGCTTCGGGTTCACGTTTATTCTCGGGGGTGGCGTGGGGGTGCATTTAACATTGTAATCACCCATTAGGGTGCTTATACAATTTATCATCGCATAGGGGGCTAAAATTGCATCGCATCGCAGTGCATCGGGTGTATGGCATGCGATGCAATGAAAAATCCCACTAAGAAACTTTTGGCCAGGGTGTGCCATGATTCAAAAATGTTTGGGAACCACTGGTGTAGAGTGAAAGAAACATAAAAAGAAAAAGAAAATGGACGTACAAGGCAGACAAATGTGCAGACCTGAAATAAAGGGTGGCTAGGTAGTGATCTCCTCATAAGGGCTTACATTCACCATGCAAAGGGGCTTAGGAGGTGATTCAGGTTGGTTTGCAAAACTAAACTCCTTTAATGGGCAAAACCATGTGCACTGCAGGTGGGGTAGATGTAACATGTGCAGAGAGAGTTATATTTGGGTGGGGTGTGTTAAAACTGAAATCTAAATTGCAGTGTAAAAATAAAGAAGCCAGTATTTACCCTGCACAGAAACAAAATAACTCACCCAAATGTAACTCTCTCTGCACATGTTACATCAGCCCCACCTGCAGCGCACATTGTTTTGTCCATTAAAGAAGGAGTTTGCTTTTGCAAACCAACCAGAATAACCCCTTATTTTAGCAAAGATTGCATAAACCAGGCATGTCAAATCTCTGGTCCTCCAGCTGTTTTGAAACTAGACATCCCAACATGCCTTGCATTAGTATTAGCATCCCCTTATAGTGGCAAGGCATGGTGGGACTTGTAGATTCACAACAGCTGGAGAGCCATAGTTTGGACATGCCTGGCATAAACAATCCCCTGTGCCGTTTACCGATTATTAGGAAACTGGGCACACGCAGGACTTATTCTGCGCATGTCCAGGATGGGTCCTACGATCACTTTGCTATAATGCAATTGCATCTGCCTGGTTGACAGACAGAGGGATTCACAGGTAGGGATGGAGGCGGAGGTGGCTGACATTTGGGAAAATGGCCAGTTTGCCAGAAATGGCATGGCATCTTTAACATAGTTTTGCTTGGCCTCACAAGGCACCCAAGTCTGAGTAAGGTCAGACTGTTTTGCCCTGAGGAAGCCGGCACAGCCAGTGAAATGCGCATAGGCGCGTGATGTAGGATAGCTTAAAACATAGGAATGTTACAGTTGAAATGTTAAAAATATGTCTCATGTATCCCATGTGTTCAAATAAAAAATACTGTTTGGAAATCCCACTGCCACGCTGACGCCGCACACCAATATTAGGGAAGTGGACAGCGTTCTCAGACTGCACGTGGTGTATAACAAATTGCAGTACTGAGTGGTGTAGCAATGTCTAATAGTGTACCAGCATATGAAGGCCGTATAAGAACATTAAAACGGCCAGCATATGCAAACCGCAAGAGCCGGGATTGAAGGTGTGTCTGCCTGCCGATATATCACAGAGACGCCTCCTAATTGAAAAGCGGCTCATGTATATTAACAGCACAGGGGAATGCCGCCGAATGCCATATTGAAAGGCAGACAGATAACTGCACCCACACTAAAGCAATTAAAATAATCTGAACACATAAACGGCCAACATATGCAAACCGCAGAAGCCGGGATGGAAGGTGTGTGAATAATAAAGTCTGCCTGTCTTAAGGTTACAGAGACGCTGCGTAATTGAAAAGCGGCTAATATATTCTAACAACACAGGGGAATATCGCCAGATGCCATATTGAAAAGCAGACAGGTAGCTGCACCCGCACCTAAACAATAAAAAATAACCTGAAATGTGTACTGCAACATTGAATGATGAACTGTCGGATAGCTGCATACTAACATTAAAACCGCATGAGGCGGGATATCAAGCGCTTCTAATAATATAAAAGGACAGACTAATGAGTGTGTTCCAATAAATATCACAGAGGTGCCCCTAAACTATTAGAAAAGTTATCAGCTTATAAAGATCTTAAAAACTTAACATAGAGCACCAAGCAGCACAGGGAATATATAAATTGGAGGATTGATACGTAACAGTAGTACAAGGCAGGGTATCAGAGGCCGGCTGCAAGCTCAGTGGAGCATAAATATATAATCATTGCAGCATAGCATCGAAAACAGCGGTGCACATCTAATTTGTGAAAATAATAACACAAAACACACTCTAATATCTATATTGAAAGAATAAAATACAAATAAGATTGCATATTGTTTGGAATATCGATCTATGGTACACACACATGGATAAGGTGGGATCAACATAAAATCATTTCACAACTAAACATACATTGCATAGAAGCATATGACATACTATATGTCTAAAAACTGTATCTAAATCATCATCAATTAAATTGCCAAGAACACCTAAGTGCAACATTGTAACTGAGCAACAGAGCTGTCTGTACAGCAGTATAAAATAATCTGCTGGAAAAAGGGAACACAGCGAAAAATTAGATGTGGAATGTGTGTTCAAAATTGAATCAACAAATATATACCAACTAGGTAATTCATCGCGCCCTACGGGCGCCCTTCACACCGTCGTAAGGGGCTGCGCCTCCTTAATTTGTGAACGTTTGTATTGTGAGAAATATGGTTTGAATTGTATGAAAGATGCCCTGTATTGCAACTTGAGTTATAGGTGAAATGTGTTAAATAGAGAGCATATGATGTGGAAGGGGGTGTGTATTGTTTTGTTTAATTCAAAAGCAGTTACAGAGTAAGATGTACATTGATAGTGTGGATGGTACAGTGACATTTGTGAGTGTGTGTGTGTGTGCAATAGTATAGTAGGGTGTTTCTGAGTCAGTGGTTCCCCACTGGCGGAGGTCACAACACAGGAAAACAGGAGGCTGGGTAATGATAGGGGTGTGTGGGCATAAGGGGGACTAAAGAGGAGGGTGGGAGACAGTGCAGCTTCTGCCAGTGGGTGAGGGTCCAGCGTGGCAGTACAGGAGTACAGGACGGTGGCCCTGGGTCAGTGTCTCCTCCTACTGGGTGGGAGTTAGGGTGCAGGAGAGCAGGAGGCTGGGCTATGAGGCAGGATAGGGGTATGTGGGCAACACAGCGTCAGCGACTCCCCAGTGGTGGAAGTTATGGTTCAGGAGAGCAGGAAGCTGGGTAGTGATAGGGGTGTGTGGGCATACGGGGGACTAAAGAGGGGAGCAGGGGTGACGTGAATTGTGAGAGGGGCGCGGGGGGTGCCGTGAATCGAGGGAGGGGGCAGAATTGCAGGAGGGGGGGGGGCGCAGGTGTCGGTGAATCTCGGGAGGGGGCGGGGTCCGCAAAGCGCAGGAGTGGGGCGTGAATCGCGCAAGGGGGGGGGTTGCGAATTGCGGGATGAGGGGTCTCGGGGGGTGCCGTGAAATGCGGGAGGGGGGGTTTGGGGGGTGGGTGCCGCGAATCACGGGAGGGGGGGCGCGGGGGGTTGCCGCGAATCGTGGGAGGGGGGGTTGGCGGCGAATCGCGGGAGGGGGGGGTCACAGGGTGGGGTGGTGCCGCGAATCACGGGAGGGGGTGGTCGCAGGGGGGGTGCCGTGAATCGCGGGAGGGGTCGCGGGGGAAGGGGGGGTGCCGCGAATCGCCACAAGAAAAAAATCAACACAGAAAGGTCAACACATGTAAATGTTGACATAAGTGTGGCATTTCATTGGTGTCCATGTCGACAAATGAGAATGAATATGAGAACATTCAAAAAATGAAAAATCTCAAAATCTCATTTCAACCTTTTTCATTGTCGACCATAGCCATGGGGAGGGGGGGGGGGTTGCCGCGAATCGCGGTAGGGGGGGTCGCGGGGGTGCCGTGAATTGGGGGGGGGGTTGCCGCAAATCGCGGGAGGGGGGGGCGCGGGGGTGCCGCGAATCGCGGGAGGGGGGGATGTGGAGGGGTGTGTTTTGCCGCGAATCGTGGGAGGGGGGGTCGCCGCGAATCGCGGTAGGGGGGTCACAGGGGGGGTGCGAATCGTGGGTGGGGCGGCGGGGGGGCGCTCACCTGGTGCAGTGTCTTTGCTGGGCAACATGGGGAGGCAGAGGATGTCTGGCACTGTGGGCTCACTGGGCTGGTTCTCTGTCATGTGAGTCAGTCACATACCACTCAACATGACCCTCCAGGAGGGACACATTGCTCTGTTTCTGGACTTCCCTCATAATGTATGATTGCCATCACCTGTTTCACACATGTTATTAATTGATTAGAAAGGTGCTGGCAATCATTAATTAAGGGAGAAGTCCAGAAACAGAGCAATGTGTCCCTCCTGTTATACACACACTCACACACTTGGGGCGGTATTCAATGAGCTGAATCGTTGGTCACAGCGATTCAGTTTTTTCATTCGCCAGCCAATCGCCGTTTTTTTGCTGCCAATCGCCATGCATGGGGATTCGTGGGGAGTCGCCGAGTCACCCTATTCAACGTGGCTGAGAATCGCCGGCCCTAACGGCGATTCTCAGCCAACCCTGCGTTTCCCTAAACAGCTTCATTAATGTCGTCAGTGTTTAAAAAATTGCAGTGAAATGCAAGAAAAATGCAAATTACCCTGAATAAACGCTTCCAATACAGCAGACGGCAAAATCTGGGTAATCTGCACAAAGGCCAAACGAAGGAGTGAGGTGGGGAGGAGAATCATGGGTAAGTGAGGTGCACCATGGGTAAGAACAGTGCTTTGTGGGAGAAAAAAAAAATACCTCAAAAAATTAAATATATATTTGTATAGCACTTCTACGACCATCACATCACACAAGGGCAGCAAATAATAATACATTACACTTGCACAGTTAAATAGAACACTTAAAACCAATTATTTGACATGTTCCTATAAAAGTTCACCAGAAAAAGATGACGAGGGACACTCGGTGAGGAACGGCGATATGTAACAAGAAAAAGGAATCGCCACCTTCTCATTGAATACACTTTTGGCGATTCCCCTCGACTACCGTCGATTCCCCATGCAAAATCCTATAGACTAAAAACGGCGATTTGTAGAGAATAACATTTGGCGATTGGTGCTTCATTCACCGGTCCTCATCGGCGATTATAGGTCATTGAATAGGGTGATTCGCATTAGAAGCTCCAAAAATCACCGTCAGACACGAAAAAAACACAGAATCGCCATAAAACTTGGCGATTCTGGCTCATTGAATACCGCCCTTTGAGTGACAGATGTAGCCAAATATATAAGAGATACTATCTTTTTCTTGAAGCTACAAGAGAAAGCAACACTAGGAATTCTTAAAACGTGGACATAAAAGAGCATCCTCATCTCGATTTTAATCACTTTTTCTGACTTTTGCACACCTCTATTATTACTTTAACAAGAAGGTGAAAATAGTACACCTCTTTTTAATTATTGTGAGAAATAAAAGTTAAATTTTAAATATGTAGATATCAGTTGGACGCCATATATAGTTATCTGCAGTGTGCACCCATTTTTTCTCTACTATCCTCGTTTCTCTAACATTTACTCAGGGAGCAGCCGCAGATGAACATCGTGTCTGATGGTCACAATGTTCATTCAGAACTGCATTTGCATCGCAAATGCAGGAAGGAGGTGGTATGCTAATGATGGCATATGTTAAGCTGCTGTGAGCAGCTAAGCATATACAATCCTTACTAAATAAGGCACAATGGGGGTAATTCAGACCCGCTCACTAGGCTGCGTATATTCACTACCTAGCGAGCAGGTAAACACTTCTCCGCCAAGCGCACACCCACCCTAATCCCCGCGCTGCGCTTACTAGGATCTGACCATTGTTTTTATGGGTGCGCCCATAGTTTTTGTTGGCACGCCCATGAAGCGCTGGGCAGACGCCAGTGGACGCCACCTGTCTGTCATTCAGGTAGCAAGCGCCCTGCCAATTGAAAACTTTGCAGAAGGCGCTCGCTGCAGGAGTTTCACATGCTGATTATCGCGCATGCGCAGACCACCACCATTGGGGACAGGGACGAAATTCGGACATATACAAACAGATCTGAATCAGTCCCAAAGTGCAGAGCTGAAGTGGGTTGTACATGAGGCATTAGAATAGGGGGGCTGTTATAAAGAGATGGGTTTTTGGTACTTTATCCCCCGCCAAGGTTTAATTCATCTTCCCTGTTAAATGGTGAGGAACTGCAGTGGTGGGAACAGCACAAAAATAGTCATTTGGATGGCAGTGAGGTGATTGTCAGACAAGAGACAGGTCAGAAAGTAAATCTAAGGAGGGGTGGGGGTGATGGGGATTAAGGGCCAGATTCTCTAAGCTTCAAAAGTGATAAAATGGAGAGTGATAAACAGCCAGCCAATCAGCTCCTACCTGTCATGTCACAGACTGTGTTTGAAAAATGTCAGGCAGGAGCTGATTGGCTGGCTGTTTATCACTCTCTATTTTATCACTTTTGAAGCTTAGAGAATCTGGCCCTAAGAGTTTTGGAAAAGTGATGTTGCTGAGGGGTGAATTTATGAAGCTTGGAGAAGTGTTATCTATCCCCATAAAGAACGTTATGAGCAAGGTGATAATGGTTCAGCCAATCAGCTCTTACCTGTCAATATACATATTGTAGCTGATTGGCTGAACCATTATCACCTTGCTCATAACGTTCTTTATGGGGATAGATAACACTTCTCCAAGCTTCATAAATTCACCCCTCAGTATTTTAAAGTGAGAGTAAGGGCCCCATTCAGACTTCATCGCAAAGCACATTTTTTCTCAAATGAACAAAACCATGTGCACTGCAGGTGGGGCAGATGTAACTTGTGCAGAGAGAGTTAGATTTGGGTGAGCTATTCTGTTTCTGTGCAGGGTAAATGCTGGCTGCTTTATTTTTACACTGCAATTCAAGTTTTAGTTTGAACACACCTCACCAGAATCTGTGCTTTGTGATCAAGTCTGAATTAAGTTTTAAATCCTTCAAATCAGAGATTATGGATGAAGATATATCAAGCATTAGAGACCAACAGAGTTGCCCAAATAAACTATTCAGCGTTTATCTATCATTTAACTAATACGGTTTAAAAAGAGAAAAAGCTGATTGGTTGATATGGGCAAGTTGTACGCTTTATCTCTCCCTAAGGTTTGATACATCATGAGTAGGCCAATGTGAGGAGTTGCATGTTATGGATACAGAATGTGAATGTACTGTGAATTGTGGACATGGGAAGGGGACTGACAGATATGTGCACGTTGCAGGAGTCTGCAAATATATGTAGCTGAACTGCAGTATTTCCCAAATTATTGCTTTCATTAAATATGATTTTATTTTCGTTGTTCCCTCTCTCTGCTTTCTTAGGTTTGGCTCCGTTTCTCCAGATGGAAAATACAGTTCACCCATTGAAAACAAGAGTGCCCGGTTTAATGCAATGCTGGCAGCCCTTACGCCAACAAGACTAGCCCTGACATTTCAGGCTCTAGGTGCTATGAAGGTATTTATTTTTAGTAATCTAAGGCATTAAATCCAAATCACTTTCCTTCCATTTGCTTTTTTTGTCATTACCTTTTAGGAAATCCAGTGGTTTAACACAGCCTATGTTACTGCATGGGAGTGGGCCAGGCATTGGCCAGTATTCAATGTGAATACTGGCGACGTGCAGCGAATCCTGTTTAGGATTCGCTGCACATTCGCCACTGCCCAACGCGTTCCGGAGGCTCCGGTATTCAACGAGTCAGGGGCTCGCTGCCCCTGACCGGCGAATTTGAGCTCCTGCGGCGGACGCCGCAGGGAGCCTGAGGCCGGTGGCAGGCAGGGAGATGGAAGTCTCCCTGCCTGCCCCAGAACGTTTGTGGGGGGGAGGTGGGCTCCCCGGGTGCCAGGCAGCACAGGCTGCCCCCCGGGGGTGCCAGCAGAGGACCGGGTATATTCACTACACCCGATCATGCATATGTAATGATCGGGTGAAGTGAATATATGAATATCTAATGAGCGGCTCGGCTCTGGCCCCCTGCTGGCAGGTCTGTGTAAAAAAATATATATATATATATTTTTAAATTAAATATATATTCATGTGCTTACAGCACATGAATAAAAATAGCATGCCCCTCCTCAGAATAAAATTCCTGATTTTTTGACACCAATTGTAAAAAACAAAACACTTTATTTTAAAAGTTCACCTTCCACTTCACCATAAAAAGATAGCGATTGCTACTCGGTGAATCATGGCGAAAAAAACCTTGAAATGTATTCGCCATCTGGTCATTGAATAGGGTGATTCACCGTTTTAGTCAGAAATTCGCCTTACAGCACAAAATCGCCATAAAAACCTGGCGAATCAGCCTCATTGAATACCGCCCATTGTCTTTTATTTATTATTCAGACACAATGTAATTGTATTAGGCAAATTGTGGCTTAGTATTCTGGGGGATCCATAGCACCTGGCGCTTTTCTCACTTCATTTTCCTTTTCTGAGTCTTGTGAGGCTGCAGAACGCCACTTGGCATTCAGCATAAAGAGAGAGAGGTTAGGAGGATGTAAGTGGTGACACGGAAATCCTCCAAGATGTAGAATGGATGTAGTCCAGCTAGAGAATAATGTATTCGGTCCCCAGCACACTGACAAATATATTGAAGTGCATATCAAAGTCAGTGCCTCCTGCAAAGTAACTAATTCCTGGCAGCTCTGAAAACCAGATTCTACCTTATGCTAATGTGAATATTTATTCAGTGAATGCTGGGTTTGTGAGTGTGCAAGCATGCAGCCTATTGATCTCAGGTAGGCCGCTGTAACTGTGATCTGTACAATCTGCAAGGAAGATGCAATAGAATAACACTGAGCTTTTGAGGCAACTCAGGGTGGTTTTGTGCGATTGCATTGTCACAGCCGAGTTACCCAACGGCATAAATAAAAATGTGTCAATTTGCATCTGCACATTGCATTCAACACCTAAGAGACATACGCAAGGTTGGCTACACGGCTTTTGTGCATGCGCTGTATGCTAAAGCTGTGTGTGCATCCGCAAAGAGAGATCCGTTCTACTCCGAATCAGGCCCTTCCATAGATGTCGTAAGTCAGGTTGTGTCATCAAATTATTATTAAAATGAAATCAGTCACATTTACTGCTGGTTTAGTTGAGTATTTCTTGCTGTCTTTCAGTTTCGCAGTATAGCACTTACAATGTCCTCAAATATATTTTTCTGTTTCCCAAAACTATATGTACATTCACATAACAGTTGCTAAATTTGTATCAGCCATGCAGAAGCTCCACAGACATTCATATCTCTGTCTGTGATCAGCTGGGCATAGACTACAGCGATTTCGTGCAGCAGTGTAAACCCAGCCGATCTCCTGTGAGCCGCCCATGACCTTCCCGGGTGGCAGGGTCGTATGTGGTCCAATGTACACGGGACCACGCATCGGACCTAAGGGGACATCACACTGACTCGATTTGGGCCGATTTCTTGTCTCATTCTGTCGGGAACAGGTGACATCGGCCCAAATCAAGTTAGTGTATGGGGGCCTTTACAGTTACATTAAACAGCCCTTCTAGTCTCCCCATACTATGTGATTCGGTAGCACTGAGCATCTTTGTGCATAACTTTTTACATTACAATGTGTCTTTTTTTGCAAAATTGATTGAATACGACACACAATCAAAAATGATATGTGGTATTCCTATATTCTAGTGAGAATGTGGCTGTCGCTACATATAAAATGCTACTCTATTGTTTTTACAGGAAATCACAGCATTTCATGTGCAGATTTACTATTGCACAATGTGATTTACAACAAGGTATTTACAAACTCATCAAATTGGTAAATCCTGAGAAACTATATATATATATATATATATATATATATATATATATATATATATATATATATATATATATTTTTTTTTTTTACAAACGATAGAAAGACAAAGAAGTGAATTAAATAAATGGGGAAAAGTAAAAAATATCCATAATTGAACGCAAATAATAATCACACTGCATTATGAATAAAATGAATACTCAGTCGGCAACGACAGATAGGCACTGCTAGTACTGGATGGCCCATTAAGTGAGTGTTGGTTTGTTGAACTTATATCTCGGCCTCTTAAATCAGTTACTGACTGTTGCGGACTACAGGATTGCAGACGGAAGTGCAGTTGTACTAATGTTGGGCACACATTACATTGGATGATTTGGCCGATTCAAATTCAAATCGTTCAGTGTATATGCATGATCATTGTGTTGTTTACACATCTGCTAATGTGTACCCAGCTCTAGTCTATTATATTGATAAAGCAGAAAGAGATAAAGTACTTTTGGCCCTGTCATTTTTTCAAACATAGCCCGTAAAGGGGCTTTTAGAACCTGATTGGCTGTTACTGTATGTCACTCCACTTCATCTTTCTTCAATGCTGTACTTCTGCCCCTGACACATGCACTGTAGAAGTGTTAATAGTAAATATTTTGCAACATATCTGTCTGATTGGATACTTTTGCTATTAAAACAATAAAGGGTCGACCTGGGGGGGGGGGGGGGGGGGGGTTTGGTATCAATGTGTTGATTTCAGCACATAGACCCCACATTAGTGTGATTGCCATGCTTCGGGCAAGCTGCCTCGCTCCACTACTGCTGCAGCCGGCACGCTGTACCATTCCGCCTCGCTCCACTACTGCTGCGCTCGACACACTGTACCATCAGATGGTAAAGTGTTAAAAAAAACAACTATTTCATATATCGGCCTTTTGACCACGTCGGCAAATAGGGTGTTGACTTACTGACCGAATTCCACACTGGGTTGTTAGGCCAGGACCAAATCAAATTTTATTGATCGATGTGAAAGGTAAAACCACTACCTATCTTGGCTGCTGATCATAACCACAATTTGCCTGATTTGATAAAATAATGGCTAAGAAATCAGAGCGCTTTACTGGTAGAAAAGCATCAATTATGTGATTGTACTTTGCAGAGCTTTAGATAAAGTAATAATGTATATTTAAGTCAGTTTTTATTGACAAGAATTATTGTGGCACAGCGTGATCATTAAATCGCACAATGGACAGAACTAGATATAGAAAACAATTTGAACATGTTAACAAGCCAAACCTAGTGAGAACATGCACAGATATAACCCGCTGAAGCAAAGAAAGTACTAGCAGTAAACATACAGTAAACAAAAATGGGTACCAGCATAACATGTTCAGAACTGTGCCGCACAGCCGCACACATACACATATATGACATTAATAATATATTTTACGACGTCAGTAGTGCTACTTTGAATTTGGAAGACAATAAAGGATAATACGTACATAAACCAACAGTAATTGTGACTCATCCTTTAGTAAAAGGAGGGAAGAATCATTTACTGTCAAACTGTCATACAACACCTCTATAAATGTGCCTTACACTGTTCAAAGCAGCATTCTTCATTCAATGGTTAGAAAATACTCCTATATCAAATTTACATCACTGGGGAATACTTAGTGGTGGTGGAAAAATGGAGTTTGGTCTGAACCTCCTGTACATCAATACTGTACTGCTGAATTCAGGCCTCTGTAGCCGGACACAGAGTAATGACTGTTTGTGGCCATAGACCAGGGGTCCTTAAACTATTTTGCTGTTGGACCCCATCAGACAAGAAAAATAATGACAGGACCCCAGCAAGTTACTGCAGAAGGTCATCACATCACATGTGTAGTCAGCAGACAGCACATACATGGAGGCACAGACTCATTTGAGCAGTCTTGAATCACTGACTGAGATTAAAAAAGTGATCAGCTTGATGGTCGGCAACATGGACTCCCGACCCCATACTGAGGAAGTTCGGGATCCACTTTGGGGTCAGGACCCACAGTTTGAGAACCACTGCCCTAGACGATGAACAGCAAAGCCATATAGAAACTTCCACTCGTCTCAAGCAGCTTGTCTGAGACACTTGGTTATTCACAGTTTGGGAACCACTGTCCTACGATAAAGATACTATGTGCCGTAGCACTCTGGGGTGCCTCAGGATACAGGGGTGGCTTCAGTTGGTGGTCCAGGACCAATTCAAAATTTTTTATGGTTATTTTACAGGTTAAGTATCCCTTATTCGAAATGCTCGGGACCACAAGCATTTCGGATAAGGGATTTTTCTGTTTTTTGGATATATTTTTTTGAACATACAGTAGGCGGACTTCAGGATCTTCTTCAGCGGTCCCAGGGGTTCATTGCGTGAGTTTGCAGGCAACTCGTGCAATGCACCCCTGGTACTGTAGATGCTGCAGAAGAGGATCCTGAAGCCCGCCGTGGACGCTGGGGGGGATGTGGTAAGTACCAAAAAAGGGTCGGGGGGGGGGGGGGGGACACAAAAAGAAACAAAAAAAACGAAATATTCTGAAAAACCACGGTTTTTGGAATATTTTGTTTTTTGGATATTCGGATACAGAATACTCAACCATAAAGACAGTACTTGAGGCTGCTAATTATAATAGTTGTGGACGAACAGTCCTGTGCATCCTGTCAATCACCACAGAACATAAAGGTGAGATATAAACTAAAATTACTTAATTTTATATTTTTTTATGAATTTTTCAATAAGAAAATCTTGTCCTAGGAAAAAAATCCTGACACCCTAGGGTGCCGTGATTCAAAAGAGTTTGGGAACCACAGTCGCGGGGTGTACTGCACTGTCCTCACCAGTAGCAGCAATGTCCTCTCCCACAACTGGGTAAAACATTGATATCAATTATGGGGCATTTCATACCTGATAATGAATGCCTTTGGCGAGTTCTACACTCACTGGGCGTTTGCAACATGATGGGCAGGCAGGGGACCGCCCAGCGTTTTATGGTGGGCACACCCATAGGCTGGGTGTGCCCCTGTTAACGCTGGCATGCCCATGCATCCTTGGGGTGGGCGGCTGACGTCACAAGACATCCGTCCCCGCCCCAGATTTGGTGGAAATGCGGCCATCTGAAAGTTAAGTATAGAATCACTTTCCTGACTGAAGGCTGGAGAAATCATTCAATGGTGAACAGCCATCGAATGATTTCTCCTCTGTGTGGCCGCATGCAAGGGCATTTGTAAGCATCAAGTGCAGGGATTCGCTTGGGAGGGTGCATCTGGCAGGATGGCATTTACCGTAGTCATCCGGGCCCTTAGTCATCCATTGCCACTATGATTCCCATTCAGACTTCAATATTAAACAAGAAGACACCATATAATGAAGAAAGGTGACCCGCCGTTGCCCCACCAGCCATCCCGCATGGATGCCCACCACTCACCAGCAGCCAGTCAGTCGAAGGGCACAGCAGGGCAGACACTGGAGACTCATGCCGCTGGATGGAGCCTCCAAAATGGCACCCGGCCATGAGCGCACTGGAGCCGGGAAGTAAGTGCGAGTTAGGCCAGGGGTCGTCCTGCGAGGATGCCGAGCAGCTCGTCAGTGGCAAGGGAGCACCAGGTGCAACTGTAAATAGGACAGGGGTTCCCAAATTCCTGTAGGCATGGTATTTAGCAGGATTTATGCGGATCTCACTCACCATGAATGCACCCCCCGCAGAATGTTACATGATTAATTACAATTGTAGAGCCCGTTGTTTCAAATATGCCCATAAGAAACCATTTCTTCTGTCTTCAGTGCACTTTTCATGTGGCTAAAACATGCATTAAATGGGGATAGGTGGTAATGACTCAATGTCATTCCCAGGTACATCACCATCAGTGACCAAATTTACCGCTTTCATTAAGGGCCCTTTTGCAGATGAGGCTGCCTTCATGGCAAGTACATTTAGTGCTATGGGAAATGTTTGACTTGGCAAGCCCATGGTCAATTCATTATACTAACAATAATACATCATTATTCGGTTTAGTAATCTGTGCAGGCTATTCCTCTACTGCCAGTACAATGTGAAGCCTTTTGGCTTGCTGGGTTGAATGGGCTACAATGTTGGTTTTTTCTGTAAGATGTGCACTTAGAATTTGGACGGGTTTTTCTCAATTGTGTAGCTACTGGCAGCAAGAAAACTCACATGTTGCATGGTCTTAAGGAGCGGAACAATCTGGCACAACGGGTGATGCCTTCATGTGCTGCACATGTAGAGACAGATCAGGAAACACTACCCGTTAATCGTGCATTGGTCACCAGCTGCCCAAATTGGAAGAGGCAGCCCTCAGTGTGGGGTGTCACATAATCTAGCTATATTACAGTGTGTGTTTTTAATGTACATAAAACTAATAATTTTACAATTGCATTTGTGTTCCTCATTTGCCCCTAAACTAACAGCAAATCAGCAGTTAGCTCTTGATCTGTCACTTGCTCATTAGGCAGTGAAAGTAAATGTATATGTTGTTTATTGCAAGTCCTGCAAAGAAATGCTATGTTAGTAAATTAGCCCTTTTTGCCTAAACACTGCCAATGAATAATCCACATCTGCTAAAATGACAGCCTCCTTGTTTTTTGTTTTTATTGTAAGCCCTGGAACCAATTTGTGGTTTTCTTTGCTCATTTACCATAATTGTCTTATGTCACAGCTGGTCTTTGTCATTTCTTGTCTTTTTAGGTTTTTGTTTATTCTAATCGAAATGTATTAATAGCGCTCTCTCGTTTTTCTAGCTCGGATTGACCATTGCCATTCTGTATAGCCACAGGTAAGGAGTCCTCCTTTATTTTAATACATTATTTAATGGGACATGTGCATGTAGTTTATGGCGTTTACCGTATGTGTTAAATCCTTTCCTAAATGTATGCTGCCCTTACAGGATACAGACAACTTTTACAAGCTTTTGCTTATATGATGAGACTTAAGGCCCATACACACTGGGAGACTTTGAGCTGAAAGTCGCTCAAAACAGCAGGTTTAAGCAGCTTTTAGCTCAAAGCCGCCCAGTTTGTATGGCCCGGCGGTAAGCGCTGCTGCGCGCTCTCGCATCATTGCCGGGAAAGCTGTTCATCTGCTGGTTATACCAGCAGATGAGAGGCTTTGAGGACGGCTTTGCATAGCATTGCGCTATCCAAAGCCGTCCTACCCCCCAGTTTTGCCATTTAAAGTGCTCACAGCTCAATAGCTGCCCAGTGTGTACGGCCCAGCGATGAGTGGTGAGTGCTGATGCGGGCTTCGCTGCCTGCCGCAGCCGCTCATCTGCTGGTATTAACAGCAGATGAGAGTTAGGGTGGATGGCTTTCCATAGCGTCCTGCTATGGAAAGCCGTCCACCACAGGGAAAATCACTTAGACAGGTGGAAATTGCTCAGTGTGTATACACCTTAAATAGACCAGAATGGTAAATTTAAATAGTAGATATCCATGTGTATAACTTGTATTGGTTAGATACTCTACAATTACCCAGATGAGAAGATTCCTTTCATGTCGGGGAGGTTTGCACGCAGTCCTTCACACATGTCTGGCCCATACTGCCATGCTATGTCACCAGACTCTGTGATTTTTGAAATCCCCATTGGAGAATCACAGCAAGAAAGCATATTCTGAGGACCTTCAAAGTAAAAAGGGATCTGCACTAATGAGAAAATGCATTGAGTGTGATGTAACACAATGGGCCTGATTTTGATTCACTCACAAAAGCAAATTCTCTAATGGACAACAGGTGGGGCAGATGTAACATGTACAGAGAGAGTTAGATTTGGTTGTTATTTTGTTTGTGTGCAGGGTAACTACTGGCTGCTTTATTTTTACACTGCAATATAGATAACAGTTTGAAGTACAAACCCCACCCAAATCTAACTCTCTGTGCACATGTTACATCTGCCCCACCTGCAGTTCACATGGTTTTGTCCACTAGAGATAGAATTTGCTTTTGCGAGTGAACCAGAATCAGGCCCCATAGGCGAGCTCCAGTTTATCCTGTAAACTAATTTAAACCAGGTTCCTTACACTGGGATGTTAAAGGTATAGACAGATCGCTTAGAAAATAGTCCAAAATGGCCTTTAGTCTACCAAATATAAGCAATTCAAAAAGGGTGAATTCCTGAGAAAATGTGTGATATCACAATAGACATCTGCACAAATAGTAGAGGTAACGCAATGGGTCTCTAGCTAATGCTTTCATCACAAAGCAGGATTTATGCCATTAAAGTTCTCCTAGACCCCAATCCTAGTGGACCTTTATGATTCGGAATTGTGGGAAGTGCAACATGCTGAATCATAGAGTCTGTATGGGAATCAGAGAGTCTAGGCCAGTGGTGGGCAATAAGCGGCCCTCCAGCTGTTGATGAACTACACATCCCAGCATGTGTTGCTTTAGTTTTACTATTTGGCCATGCTGAAACGGATGCAAAGCATGTTGGGATGTGTTGTAGTTTATCAACAGCTGGAGGGCCGCTTATTGTCATCCCCTGGTCTAGGCTAATTGGATAGCCCCTAGCAAATCAATTACCCACAAGCTATGATTATGGGAAACTGGATGTCCACTAAATTGTGCAATTATTTAGACGGAACAGTATGGGCTCATTTGCGTGGAAGACTTTATAAAAACAGTGCCACTCTTTATTTTGTTTACTCCCTTGAGTGGGTTAAACAACTACTCACCACTCAAGCTGCAGCAGCTGCCTTCTGCAGCAACCCCTGCTTCCCTGGCGAGGCAGCAGTAAGCTCCGTCGAAAGGGGATGCACGCACCCCCTTCCGATGGATGGCAGGCCTTGGTGGCTGGCGAGGGCTGGTGATTCTATTGCCAGCCTTTGCAATAATGACGGCGGCTCCATCTGTACATATGTAGGTGGGGTGGTCACCAAGCCGGAGCAGGGGAACGTCCATTTATGGGCGTCCCCAAGAAGATGTCTGCTCTGGGCATACAGCTGACGTCTCACCACATATCTGACCTTAAGGATGACGTATAAACACAATTTACTTAATTCGGTACTTATGTAGTAACTGGGCTGCCGATTTTTTGATTGTATGCCTTAAGTTAAGGCATACAATCAGATGCGATGCGATGCGATATCGCATCGCATCGCATCCGATATCGCATCCGATATCGCATCCGATATCGGATGCGATGACCCGATTTTTCCATAGGAATCAATGTTAAAATGATTCCTATGGAAAAATGGGTCCTTTTCATACCCCTACTATCCAAGTGGGCATGGAGTTGGATATAAACCTGTGGCGAGCGTAGCGAGCCACCGAGCCCGAAGCGTGGCGAGCGAAGCGAGCCCCGCGAGGGGACGGTATTCGTCCCCTCGCGGGGCTCGCTTCGCTCGCCACGCTTCGGGCTCGGTGGCTCGCTACGCTCGCCACAGGTTTATATCCAACTCCATGCCCACTTGGATAGTAGGGGTATGAAAAGGACCCATTTTTCCCATTGAATTCCATGTTAAAATGGACTCAGTCCATTTTAACATTGATTCCTATGGAAAAATCGGGTCATCGCATCGCATCGCATCGCATCGAATCGCATGGTCGCATGCGATGCGATGCGATCTCCCGATCCGACCCGATTTAGAAATCGGCAGCCCAGTTACTACATAAGTACCCTTAATTCATTTATTCAACTTTTCAATTTCTCAATGAGAAACTTTTGGCCTAGGGGTGCCGCGTAAATAATACTGATACTCTAGGGTGCTGTGATTTAAAGACATTTGGAAACCACTGGTCTAGTGTATACGCACCTTTAAGGCCCCCATACACTACGCGATTTGGGCCCGATTTCACCCGATTCTGGAGGATCGGGCTGAGAAATTGGGTGAAATTGCCCAAATTGCGTAGGGTATGACATCCAATCTGATCCGATACGCGGTCCCATGCGCATCGGATCAGATCTGGATGTCGGACGGTCTGCACATAAGATAAATCTTATGTGCAGCCGGCATTGAGCTGGTCTGGGGGAGGGTCCGGTCCAACAGGGTCCGGTCCATGTGTGATGCAGAGGGGGGTAGTCAGCTAGCGGCAGGAGAGGTGGCGGGGAGCGGGGTTCGGTCCAGCTGCAGGAAGGGTAGTGGGCTAGCGGGTGGACTGGAGACTAGGTAGCGGCAGGCAGGGAGCACGGAGCGCACGGCGCATAACAGAGTCCGGGTAGCGACGATTGGGAGAATAGAAAACATCCTATTCAAAAGACGGTGCGGCCGCTGATTGGCTGAGAGCTCAGCCAATCAGCAACCGCCCTGCCCGCCCAGTCTTTTGAATAGGATGTTTCCTATTCTCCCGCTCGCCGCTACCCAGACTCTGTTATGCGCCGTGCGCTCCGTGCTCCCTGCCTGCCGCTACCTAGTCCCCAGTCCACCAGCTAGCTCACTACCCCTCCTGCGGCTGGACCGCACCCCGCTCCCCGCCACCTCTCCTGCCGCTAGCTGACTACCCCCTCTGCATCACACGTGGACCGGACCCTGCTCTCCGGTCTCTGGTCCCCGCTCCCCCAGACGGACTCTCCAAGCTCCCCCCAGACCCTGCTCTCCCATAGCTCCCCCGGATTACATGTGATAAATCCATCCGATTTATCACATAGAAAAAATGGCACATCAAGTGGCAGATCATATCAGGAGCTGCCGGGGGAGCTCAGGGGAAGTCGGGGCCGACATTAGGCAGACTTGTCCTTAGGACAAGTCGGCGTAGTGTATGGGGGCCTTTAGACTCTCCTGTCCAAATGACGCTTCTGCTAGAAAATGTTCCAATTTATGGCTGGAAAGTCTGTTGTGATCGGTAATCACCTTGGTATGTGCAGCGTTATCAGCAGGCTAGATTGCATTGTTCCCCTGCTATCACAAAATTCGTCCCAGTCTGCAAGTCCGCAAATAGTCCAGTAATGTTCAAAGTATGTACACATCGTCTGGTCATTGGGCATAGATCAAAGCACTGTACTGAGGCATGTGGTTGTGTCATTGCGACATTTGTATTTCTGTAAGTTTTGTTTTATAATATTTACATCACTGTAAACCTCATTGTTAACATTAATACATTTAAAAGTAATTGTAATAATTAGACATATTGGGGGAATTTCCTAATATCTATTTCACATGGGATGTTGCTATGGGCAACCAATCAGAACCCGTCTATTATTTTCTAGAGGGTGCCCATAGCAACATCCCATGTGAAATAGAACTCCCATCTTAGGAAATTGCCCCCATTATGTCATGAGATGATTCAAACTTCTTTGCTTATTGTATTCCTCACTAATTGGTATTTCACATACAGTACCCACAGAAAGAGTATGGGGTAAATTTACAAAAATAGGCGTTCTGTTGAAGATGGGATATTGCTTATAGCAACCAATCAGATTCCTTCCTCTTATCTATTTAGCACCTTCTAGAAGACAGTAGATAGAATTTGATTAGTTGCTATGGGCAACATCTCCCCTTCAATAGAACTCCCATCTTAGTAAATGTACTATTATGCCTGTGTGTGTATGTAGATTTGATATGCGTACATTATACAACTCCTTGGTGTGTTGGAACCAGGGAGGGAAAGGTGTATGCTGCTAACAGAATATAGTTACATGTTCTTGAAATTGTGATCTGTGGCACATACTGTAACCATGGAGATGAATATGTGCCTGTCAGTAGCCACTAATTGTGTGCTGGTGAAAACACAGGCTGGTGTTAGTGATGATGCTTGCCAGTGCTAGCTATCCACTTCAGACATTGGGAATCCACCTCTAAAGCTTGTCGCTGTTTTTTTTTGGGGGGGGGGGTATTTATTATTTAAATCTTATACCAATTACACTTTTTGCTGTCAAACATATGTTAAGCTTTTTTTATTATAAATGACCAGTACTTGTATCTGAGTGTAAAGGTCCCCCCATACATTAGTCCTACTTGTCCTAAGGACATGCTTGACAGAATTCCCCTTGAGCTCCGCCTTGATTTCCCTGGGAGGGCTCACTTACGATGTGGCACTTAATGTGCTATTTTTACATGTGATAAATTGCATGTGACTCCCCGGAAGCTGTAGCAGCGGCGGGAGCAGGAGAATTAAAAAAAAAAAAACTGACAAAAGACTGGCCAGCCGCTGATTGGCTGCCGCTGATTGGCTGAGAGAGCTCTCTCAGCCAATCAGCGGCCGGCTGGGAGGGCTCACTTACGATGTGGCACTTAATGTGCTATTTTTACATGTGATAAATTGCATGTGACTCCCCGGAAGCTGTAGCAGTGGCGGGAGCAGGAGAATTAAAAAAAAAAAAACTGACAAAAGACTGGCCAGCCGCTGATTGGCTGCCGCTGATTGGCTGAGAGAGCTCTCTCAGCCAATCAGCGGCCGGCCTGTCTTTTGACAGGATTTTTACATTTTTCTGGTGCCCGCCCTGCCACTCAATGACTGCTGCCCGTCCTGCTAACCTGACCTCTGCCGCCCACTGCATCGGCTGGACCTCTGCTGGCCGATGTCTGCCTCACTGCCCGGAGCTCAGCAGCTGCCACCCGCCCTGCTGTCCGGACCTCAGCAGCTGATTGGTGCATCGCCGCTGGCACACACCTATAGATTTGGACCCAATACATCGTGGGTGCTAAAAAGCACCCGTGATGTGCCACTGATGGGTCCGATCTGATAAATCCTATGTGCAGAAAGTTCAATCTCTAGGGTTGGACTCGATGCACACGGGACCACGCATTGGGTCAGATGGGATGTCAAACATATGCGATTTGGTCGGATTTATCGGGCCGATCCGTCTGAATAGGGTCAAATCAGACCAAATCCCAGCAGTGTATGGGGGCCTTAAGTACATGTGACTAGATGTGGCACATATGACATTTTTGTTTCTTTTCAATTATAATAATTGTTTGTTGGTTTTTTAAACATACGCATCCAACTGCACATCAGCCCCAATGCGCTAAACCTAACTTCTCTGGAGATTTAATGTGGATTTATAAAGTGGTATTAGGTTTAACCAATTGGATGATAGTGCATGCTTTACAGGGCCTAACTGTCCTTTACTACAGTCCCCCTATCCTTGATTCTATAATTGGCTCAGAATTTAATGATGATGTTAATTAAATTAGTTTACTGGCAACATGGTTTGTGAATTCGTGACATCAAAAATTGGTATAGAAAATAATCTTGACTACAAAAGCAGAACAAAATGTCTGTTCAGCTCTGCTTTTCTGTTAGTACAGGAGCATTGACTGGCTGGAGGCAAATTGTTTTTTTGGCTTGATATATGCAGTGACAGCAAAGCTGCAGTAAATGTTCCACATTAAAAGGTAGAATATACCGCACTTTTTTTTTTAAAATACACCTACGTGTCAGGAAGTCTATCCCCAGTACGTGGGTGGAGGGGGCCTACAAGATGTCTTATCAGATAGTGATACTGGGGATACCAAGGTGGTTTTCTCACATGAAAGCTTAAGAGCGAGTGATAGAACAAAAATACATTATCTAAGTATCAGTCATACACAAAGTTTACAAGAAATGATTCATTTTCTTTGTAGGATGTTCATACCCCCCATAGTGCCTTCAATTTCTATATATTATTCTGATTGTAGGACACCCAGAGCTGCTCTTTAAAACCTTATATAATCTTCATTGCTTTAGTACAAAAGGATATACAGCTTTGTTTTAGGTTAACTTTTTTCTTTTAGATTGGAGAAAAAAATATGTTCTGGTAAATGAGACCTTTTCATTACAAAAACGAGTGTAAGTATAGGTACAAAAGAAGATGCATAGATAGCATACAGTGGGGCAGATGTATTAAGCCTGGTGAAGAGATAAACTGGAGATAAATTGGAAGGAGATAACGCACCAGCCAATCAGATCCCAACTGTCATATTTCAAACACAGCTGATTGGCTGGTGCATTAACTCTTCCAAGTTATCTCCACTTTATCTCCAGTTTATCTCTTCTCCAGGCTTAATACATCTGCCCCAGTATCAGAAGCAAAATGCATTAGCCTGCAACACTGCCTGTAGTGCCTGCATATAGGAGTCCTAATGGGGATATCCTATTGTCCCGAAGGCACTTTGGCTGCTAAAATAGGCGGATATCGCTATCAATGATCGATGGTCATTATCACGGGTTCCTATTAGTGTCCGGTTTTTGCGTTGTTGCAGGTCCCGACGTCTGATTATCGTAGATTCTGCTGAGGCACACGAAGCATAATCCCGGATAACAGCAGTTATCGAGGAAAAGTATGCCAGCATCGGGGCTTATAGGATAGCCCAGGCTGAACCTATAAGTGGCGGTGAATCACCGGCCACTCGTTTTACGACCACTTTATCATCTTTAAAATATAGTTAGTAGATCACGACCAACTTAACAAAAACAAACCTGTGATGACTTCTGGGGTCTCAGAAGCCCAGCTCTCGGTAGGCCAGTGAGCATTTTGTGTTTGCAAATAGTTGTGACTTGTGTCCATAGTCATAGCTGCATGGATCCCCTGTCATAGTCATAGCTGCATCGCTCGACCCGTTTAACCCATTCACACCACCAAGCAACACGGCAATGAACCGGTAAGAACTCTGCTTTTTTTACTGGTTCGTATTGCTGTGTTGCTACCCGTTTACGGGACACAATAACCCCTTTCACATTACAAAAAATCAAACCGGCTTGTACCCGGTAATTAGTTGCGATATGAAAGGGGGGTATTTGTGTATTAGCAGGGCGCCCATTACGTAGTTTGTGTAGTGGTGTATTGAGAATACCAATACACCACTATTCTAGCTACGTAAACTACATAACTTACGTAAACTACGTAACGGTATTTATATAGGGACTGTTATCTGTGGATTAACCAGGAATTTCAGGAGACACAATGCATTGGTGGGACGGCGGTCAGCTGACACTGGCTGCGGCTATCTTGGTACACCCGGCGGTGATTGAGCTTCACGTAGCTGTTGTTCTGGCTTTAGTTCTCCGGCGGTGGCCATCTTGGTACACCCGGCGGTGATTGTGCTTCATGTTGCTGTTATTCTGGCTTTAGTTTTCCGGCGGCCATATTGGTACACCTTTGAATTCATCCTCCGTTTTTCGTGTGTGTTTTTGTGTATTATCTTATTCTCCACAGTACATCCTTATTCTTAATAGTGCCTCCTTGTATGTTGTACATACAAGGAGGCACTATTAAGAATAAGGATGTACTGTGGAGAATAAGATAATACACAAAAACACACACGAAAAACGGAGGATGAATTCAAAGGTGTACCAATATGGCCGCCGGAAAACTAAAGCCAGAATAACAGCAACATGAAGCACAATCACCGCCGGGTGTACCAAGATGGCCACCGCCGGAGAACTAAAGCCAGAACAACAGCTACGTGAAGCTCAATCACCGCCGGGTGTACCAAGATGGCCGCCGGAGGATCAGATGCCGGGGAAGCCATTACATGAGACACAATTTCATCACTTCCGGCGGAAGCAATATGGCCGCTGACCGGAAGTTGATAAACGGAACGCTGCCCAGTAATATGTATAGACAATGGACCCTGTTATGCAGTCTATGGACACTGTTTATGTTATACACACCACAGGACTCTTACACACCAGATGGAAATATCCATTAGAAGAGGGGTATATAAACCCTTTTAACCACATAGTCAGTTATTGCCTTGAGAAAGATCAACCAATGATCGAAACGCGTAGGCACTGACTACCAGGAAGTGAGGACCCTTACCTTGTTGGAGGAGGGAGGTACAGTTGTACACGAACGGGGCCCCGTTTTTCCTGTATTTTCCATCTATACAGCCGCTGGACTCCCAGAAACCTCAAGATGAGTAACTCACTTTCCTTTTTTATCCATATTGTATAAGACACTAAAATAAAGTCATTCATTTATCTTCGCGATTGTGTCACCTGATGATTTGGGAACGAATACTGCATATATACCTTCTATGATACGCCAGATTCTCACGACATTATTGTGAGTAACCTGTAAGGGGGGATCCCCGAATTCATTTACTGGTTTTATGTCTGATGGTTCTCTCGTAGTCCATCAAAGAAACATCGTCTAAACAGTATTATACGAGGTCTGCTGCACCTCTGTTGTTTTTCTCCCCACATATTAGTCTCCCAATAAGAAGAGACTACGGAGGAGAACTACATAACAAACGAAAAATTAGGAGAGTATTAATAATTACCTATAGCGCTTTTATTACTGGTGTGGGAATCTTTCCTCTTTGCACTCATTTTTGGGGGGCCGGTGTAACTCCCCCTTTCCCATCACCTTAATTTAAGCTGCTTTCAAGCGCAAACGTTTGCTCACCCATCTTTCTACCTGACACTGGCTGCGCCCATACACTGGAGTTGGTGGGAATCACTGCAGGAAGCCGCCACAGCTGCCTGCATCGCTAGTATGCAAACACCAGTGTAGAAACAGGGAGGCAGTGGTAGACATTGGGAGACTACATGTGTGTTGGAAAAGTCTCACTTCAAGGAAAGACCACTACTACTTTTGGGAAGTGCTATTGATGTAAACTATTTGGACTTCTTGTGGGTCCATCATTATCATGAATATAAGTCGTGTTTATGTATTTTTGTATTCATTCACTCCTGATGCAGTCTGTGTAAGAAAATTGCATTGGGTAAAGGGACAGGTTTCTACCAGCACTGTAGGACGATAGCCACTGCCAGGAGCATACATCTGTATTAGGGAACGACATATATCTTATCCCCAGTATGGAGAAAATGTCCTCCTTATAAGAAAATTTATATTATTTTTAAAAAAGCTTTAAAATAAAATGAAAGAATTTTTATATATTTGACAGTTGGATATTTGCCATTCTTGGATGTCTTTTTTTTTTTTTGGTGTGAAGATCTACCTACCTTGTGTAATTGATGTTCAGTGAAGGGGCTTTTCTCCACAGTTAGTTGATTGTGCAAATGATTGCGGTGATGTTCAGTTGGCAGTACAGATAATGGAGGACCCATCTGTATGTCCTCTCTGCATTTCATTGAATTTACTTTTTTTTTTTTTTACTGTTTAAGGACATACCACTTTCCAGATCATTATATACAATTGGTTTACTTTAAGTGAAAGGTGAACAGTTTAAACTTGGATGAGTTTACCGATACATACTGTATTTGTTTAATTCCTTTACTGATAGAGATCCAAGAGAAGCCAAACAATATAATATTATTTATTGTATCTCACGTAAGCTTCTGCATATTTGATATATTTGTATAATTGTAGCGCAGAACCTGGGAATTTGGTGTATGAATTTGTGTATATTTGCCTCCTTCCACTTGATGATATTGCACCATTTCTCCAAGTTATATCATGTAAACTCTGGGCCACTGCTGCCCTCTCGTAGGTACACCACTGTAATTTGGTATTATGTTTTTTAAAGAAATAGAGAAACAATAATGAACTGAATATTCCATATAACTGTTATCTTCCCTTTTTATTGTTTCAGTGTGACTCTCATGTATAGATGCTGAGAAATAGTGTTTTCCCCAGAAAAAATATCTATTCTTAGAATTTTGCAAGACATCCTGCCATTTACTTTGTGTATACCAGTGTTTTCCAATTTCAGTTTTGTTACTGTACATCTTCAATAGTCATGTCCAGTCAGCTATTTTCATTACACTTTTTTAGAACTTTGTTTACCATTGTAACACTTAGCTGCTGCTTCTTATTAATACCCCTTTCACATTAATACCCCTTTCACACGCGCATAAATTCCCGGTTTGGGTCCGGGAACACCCCGTTACTAGCGATGGTGTGAAAGGTTCCCGGGACAAATTCCCGGGCTAATTTGCCGGCAATCCAACCCTGCTAGGTAGCAGGATTGCTCCTGGATCCTTCCCGGACTACTGGCTGGTGTGAAAAGCTTTATGTCTAGCCCAGGGGTTCCCAAACTTTTTTTAATCACGGCACCCTAGAGCATCAAAATGTTTTCAAGGCACCTCTAGGTCAAATGTTTCTTCTTGAGAAATTCAGGAAAAAATATAAAAGTAAGTACACTGTGTTTATATGTCACAGTTATGTGGTGAGGGGCAGGATTTGCTTCTGTTTGCCCACATATGTTATGATTGGCAGCCACTATCACTGCTTTTGCCTGTTACATTGCACATAACTAATATGAATTGATCCTGGTCCACCAACCCAAGGCACCCCTGTAAGTGTCCTGAGGCACCCCTGGGTGCCTAGGCACACAGTTTGGGAACTACTGGTCTAGCCTTTAATTGTTGCCAAGTGTCTGAGAAATGATCAAAGGCACTTGATACTCTTGCTAATAAATGTATTAGTATCAGTTACACTGTTGTAGATCTTTCTAAGAGTATGTTTTTTTGTGTGGCCAGGACCATTCACAGTCACTTTTATTTTAATATACGGTCATCATACTTTGTTCACACCTGCCAATAAAATTGGGATAATTAGAGAACGGTTTAGCTGTTTTATTACAGACAGAGAAATATATTCTGTTATTTTTTAAACAGACAGTTTATCTTATATGGTATTTAGCAATCCCCTTCAGCAATAATGCATTATTATTAACTTGCGCTGTCTGTATTATTAAATCTGTGCATTTCACACTTGTATAGCCCGTCACTCTTAGGTGCCAAGCAAATTTAAACAGACTATCTCCTGTTATGATAGTAGTAAGGGTCAGGCTATTGACGAGCCGGCTTTTAAGCCTGAATGCACTTGTATAGTCTCCCTTCTATATTACAAAATGATTCTCAATCACTTGTGGAGCGGGCTGCTGCGGGCTATGAGCCGGCTGCTGATGCCGGACTCTCCCTGCACTGTCCGTCCGATCTCTAGTATCCAATTTCAATTACATATGCTATTGTAACACTGCGCTATGACATGATCTATGCATCAATTTAACAAGAGCAATATGACACACGAGCAGCGGTCTGTATCACGCCAACGACCGTTTCACCAAATGGCTTTCTCAAGGCATCAAGACACGATGTGCACACAATCTGCATACAATCCATTTTACAATCCATTGGTATGATTGGGTGCAGTGTCTTTCTGATGTATGGCCACCTTTTGTAAGATAATATTACTCTACAAAATGTATACTTATCTTCCATTACAAAAATGCACTAGGTGAGCCAAATCATCAAGAAGAATATAACTTAGCAAAAAGAAAATTTAGGACTGCTTTTTTCAAGCCATAGTTCATTAAAATATAAGCCAATCCGCACTAATTATTGTTTACAATTCAGTCGCTCACTGGGAGGTTCCTAGAGCTATTACCCAGGGAGCTGTTATCATTTCAATGGCGGTGGAGGAGTGAAGATTTGGGCATTGATAACTGCATTTAAGTGCTTACCTTGACGTACTAAACATTTTTGAATGTAATAGAATGTGGGCAAGATGGGCTAGTGGCAAGTAAGACAACATAGCTGAGAATAGATTATGATTTGAAAGAAACATTGCCAGCTGCAAAAAAGGGAAACTGTATGTAACAGAGCAGCCAAATACAAGCGCATTCATAGTTTACTCGGAGAATAGAAAACTGCCTATTTGCGAATTACAGTCCAGTTAGTTGTACCCCTTTCAGACATACTAGAAAATCCCCGGTTTATTCACATGAACATGCATCAACCTAGCATATTCCTAAGCACCTGCAATCGACCCAGGTCAATAAAATCCTGGGATCGAACCCGGGCGTGAATCCCAGGTAGTATGTCTGAAAGGGGAATAAACAATGTCTTTGAATGCCACTTATAACTTTTCTGTGGCTTTAATCCTTCCTCATAGTTGTTTTGTTATGCATATACATTTTTTTTTCCGCATATTAGAAAAATTTATTACAGTTTCCTTATACATTTATATATTATTTATTAACAGTTTCTTATATAACGCACACATATTCCTCAGCGCTTTACAGAGAATATTTGAACAATCACATCAGTCCCTGCCCCAGTGGAGCTTACAATCTATATTCCCTACCACATGCACACGCACACACATTCATTTTAGGGTTAATTTTGTTGGGAGCCAATTAGCCTACCTGTATATTTTTGGATTGTGGGGTGAAACCGGAGTGCCCAGAGGAAGCCTGCGCAGGTACGGGGAGAATATACAAACTCTGCACAGTTAGGGCCATGGTGGGGATCGAACCCATGACCTCAGTGCTGTGAGGCAGTAATGCTAACCATTACACCATCCGTACTTCCCAAAATACATGCATGCATTACAAAGTATATATACAAAACCAAAATAAGATATCAGGTATCACTATATGGCATGGGGGGGTCTGGTTATACATTTCCAATCAATCAATATTTCATAATCCCAAATTAAACTCAACATTATTGGTATTATTTAGTATTCACCCAAAAAGGATCGGTGGATCTTGTGCATTCATACGTGTTCCGTACCAAAGTGTGTTATAAAATATACATTTTCTATAACAGTAAAAGGTTATGTGAAAATGTATGCATATCATACATAACCCTTATACCTAATGAAATGATCAGATGCGGAGTCAGCTGCTTTCAAGATTCTATCCAGTTAATGAGATTATCTATTAAATAGATGATGCTGCACCTGTGCAGGTCCTGCAGAGTTTGACAAATTACAAGTATTTTATAGACCGGCACTTGTGAAATGTAATAGAAAAAACATATGTTACTATAAGCGATTCTGTTTGTTATATCACATACATTGCACCTGTTGCACATCTGTTCAGATGTTAAATGAGATTGGATTTTCTCTGTAAACTTCAAGGTCATGTTGAGTACACGCTTTGAAACTTTGGTTTATTTTGTCAATTTACTTCATGTTTGGTAGTTTAAATGCATACTACCACCCAGTCTTGCAGCCATTTTGAAACGGACAAAAAGTTCAATGGTTTTTGAGTGGAATTAATGCAGCTTTATCTTAATCTATAGAGTCAGTGCAATCACTGTGCATATAGAGCAGTTGTAATTAAATTAGCCCTCATTACTCCCAACGGGTCATGTTATGACAGGGCTGGGCAACACCGGCCCTCCAGATGTTGATGAAATACACATCCCAGGATGCTTTGCATTAGTTTTGCTATGTGGCCATGCTGAAACTGATGCAAGGCATGCTGGGATGTGTAGTTCATCAACATCTGGAGGGCCGGTGTTGCCCAGCCCTGTGTTATGAGGATTTAATTCTGCAGAAGCGGGTAAGATAATCAATGATCCAGCCAAATAGATTAACTTCCTTGTGTTTGTTAAAAAGAAATCCACAAAACATGGCCTGGTGAAGATAATTGAGAACTGGAGACAAGAACCACTGCTCTATGGAAATTGTTATACATTTTACAATGACAGAAGAGTTCTTTAATAATATTTTATTAGAATTTTATAATATCACAAACAATTATTAAAATACATATAAGTCCAAATGGCTAAATACCTTGTCATACAAGTCATCACATGCAGCTTTTTATAGTGAGAAACATACAAGTTTTGTATCAAAGCTTAAATTAACAATAATGGTTTTGTGCCTATGTAATAGATATAATCTAATCCCTGTTTATCTGTCTAAAAACATATTTATAATCCCATACTGCATTAAATTAATTCACAATATTGATGCTCAGTAGAGCACTATTTTAACCCCTTCCTGACGCAGCATGTTTTTGCCTTCCTGACAGAGCCCTTTTTTTCAAATCTGACATGTATCACTTAAGTGGGGATAACTTTTTTTTGCTTTTACTTATCCCAGTGATTTTGAGATTGTTTTCTCGTGACACATTGTACTTCAAGTTAGTGGTAAATTTGGGTCGATACAGTCTGTGTTTTTTTGTGAAAAATACCAAAATGTCATAAAAAAATGGAAAATTTAGCAATTTGCAAAATGTTAAATTTTCTGCTTGTGAGACAAATAATCATACCACTCAAAATAGTAATAACTAACATAGACCATATGTCTACTTTATGTTTCCATCATTATTTCAGCCTCCTTTTAATTTTTTTGGACACTAGGAGGCTTAAAATATGAATAGCAAATTCTCAAATTTTCAAGAAAATTTCAAACACTGATTTTTTTAGGGACCAGTTCAGTTCTGATGTGACTTTGAGGGACTTGTATGTGAGACACCCCCATAAATGATGCCATTTCAAAAACTGCACCCCTCACAGTATTCAAAACAGCATTTTGGAAGTTTGTTAACCCTTTAGGTGTTTCACAGGAATTAAAACAAAGTGTAGGTGAAATTTCAAAATTTCATTTTTTTTGCAGATTTGCAATTTTAATACATTTTTCTAAGGAACACAGTAGATTTTACTAGAGAAATGTGACTAAAAATTGATTCCCCCAATTCTTTTGTTTTCATAAATATCCTATATGTGGCCCTAGTGTGCACGTTGACCAAACCACAGGCTTCATAATAGAAGGAGCACCGACTTGATTTTGGAGCCTCCTTTTTATGAGATTATTTTTTAGGCACCATGTAGGTTTCTAGGCACCATAAGATGCTAAAAGTTAGGAACCCCCCCACAAGTGACCCCATTTTGCAAACTACACCCCTCAGGGAATTCATCTAGGGGTATAGTGTACATTTCAAACCCCCAGGGGTTTCACCAATTTTGATACAACTGGGCTGTGCAAATGAAAAATTAAATTTTTTACACAAAAATGCAGTTCTGGCTCCAAATTTTTCATTTTCACAAGGAATGAAGGAGACAAAGCACCCCAAAATCTGTGCCCCAATTTCTCCCGAGTACGGCAATGCCTCACATGTGACCAAAAAATACCATTTGGGTGCATGGCAGGACTCAGAAGGGAAGGAGTGATTTTTGGATTTTGCAGCTCAGATTCTGGTGGAATGTTGGTGGGTGCTATGTCGCATTAGCAAGACCCCCGAAGCACCAATACAGTGGAACCCCCCCACAAGTGACCCCATTTTGCAAACTACACCCCTCAGGGAAATCATCTAGGGGTATAGTGTACATTTCAAACCCCCAGGGGTTTCACCAATTTTGATACAACTGGGCTGTGCAAATGAAAAATTACATTTTTTACACAAAAATGCAGTTCTGGCTCCAAATTTTTCATTTTCACAAGGAATGAAGGAGACAAAGCACCCCAAAATCTGTGCCCCAATTTCTCCCGAGTACGGCAATGCCTCACATGTGATCAAAAAATACCATTTGGGTGCATGGCTGGACTCAGAAGGGAAGGAGTGATTTTTGGATTTTGCAGCTCAGATTCTGGTGGAATGTTGGTGGGTGCTATGTCGCATTAGCAAGACCCCCGAAGCACCAATACAGTGGAACCCCCCCACAAGTGACCCCATTTTGCAAACTACACCCCTCAGGGAATTCATCTAGGGGTATAGTGTACATTTCAAACTCCCAGGGGTTTCACCAATTTTGATACAACTGGGCTGTGCAAATGAAAAATTACATTTTTTACACAAAAATGCAGTTCTGGCTCCAAATTTTTCATTTTCACAAGGAATGAAGGAGACAAAGCACCCCAAAATCTGTGCCCCAATTTCTCCCGAGTACGGCAATGCCTCACATGTGACCAAAAAATACCATTTGGGTGCATGGCAGGACTCAGAAGGGAAGGAGTGATTTTTGGATTTTGCAGCTCAGATTCTGGTGGAATGTTGGTGGGTGCTATGTCGCATTAGCAAGACCCCCGAAGCACCAATACAGTGGAACCCCTCCACAAGTGACCCCATTTTGCAAACTACACCCCTCAGGGAATTCATCTAGGGGTATAGTGTACATTTCAAACCCCCAGGGGTTTCACCAATTTTGATACAACTGGGCTGTGCAAATGAAAAATTACATTTTTTACACAAAAATGCAGTTCTGGCTCCAAATTTTTCATTTTCACAAGGAATGAAGGAGACAAAGCACCCCAAAATCTGTGCCCCAATTTCTCCCGAGTACGGCAATGCCTCACATGTGACCAAAAAATACCATTTGGGTGCATGGCAGGACTCAGAAGGGAAGGAGTGATTTTTGGATTTTGCAGCTCAGATTCTGGTGGAATGTTGGTGGGTGCTATGTCGCATTAGCAAGACCCCCGAAGCACCAATACAGTGGAACCCCCCCACAAGTGACCCCATTTTGCAAACTACACCCCTCAGGGAAATCATCTAGGGGTATAGTGTACATTTCAAACCCCCAGGGGTTTCACCAATTTTGATACAACTGGGCTGTGCAAATGAAAAATTAAATTTTTTACACAAAAATGCAGTTCTGGCTCCAAATTTTTCATTTTCACAAGGAATGAAGCAGACAAAGCACCCCAAAATCTGTGCCCCAATTTCTCCAGAGTACGGCAATGCCTCACATGTGACCAAAAAATACCATTTGGGTGCATGGCAGGACTCAGAAGGGAAGGAGTGATTTTTGGATTTTGCAGCTCAGATTCTGGTGGAATGTTGGTGGGTGCTATGTCGCATTAGCAAGACCCCCGAAGCACCAATACAGTGGAACCCCGCCACAAGTGACCCCATTTTGCAAACTACACCCCTCAGGGAATTCATCTAGGGGTATAGTGTACATTTCAAACCCCCAGGGGTTTCACCAATTTTGATACAACTGGGCTGTGCAAATGAAAAATTACATTTTTTTACACAAAAATGCAGTTCTGGCTCCAAATTTTTCATTTTCACAAGGAATGAAGGAGACAAAGCACCCCAAAATCTGTGCCCCAATTTCTCCCGAGTACGACAATGCCTCATGTGTGACCAAAAAATGGCAGGACTCAGAAGGGAAGGAGTGATATTTGGATTTTGCAGCTCAGATTCTGGTGGAATGTTGGTGGGTGCTATGTCGCATTAGCAAGACCCCCGAAGCACCAATACAGTGGAACCCCCCCACAAGTGACCCCATTTTGCAAACTACACCCCTCAGGGAAATCATCTAGGGGTATAGTGTACATTTCAAACCCCCAGGGGTTTCACCAATTTTGATACAACTGGGCTGTGCAAATGAAAAATTAAAATTTTTACACAAAAATGCAGTTCTGGCTCCAAATTTTTCATTTTCACAAGGAATGAAGGAGACAAAGCACCCCAAAATCTGTGCCCCAATTTCTCCAGAGTACGGCAATGCCTCACATGTGACCAAAAAATACCATTTGGGCGCATGGCAGGACTCAGAAGGGAAGGAGTGATTTTTGGATTTTGCAGCTCAGATTCTGGTGGAATGTTGGTGGGTGCTATGTCGCATTAGCAAGACCCCCGAAGCACCAATACAGTGGAACCCCCCCACAAGTGACCCCATTTTGCAAACTACACCCCTCAGGGAATTCATCTAGGGGTATAGTGTACATTTCAAACCCCCAGGGGTTTCACCAATTTTGATACAACTGGGCTGTGCAAATGAAAAATTACATTTTTTTACACAAAAATGCAGTTCTGGCTCCAAATTTTTCATTTTCACAAGGAATGAAGGAGACAAAGCACCCCAAAATCTGTGCCCCAATTTCTCCCGAGTACGGCAATGCCTCACATGTGACCAAAAAATACCATTTGGGTGCATGGCAGGACTCAGAAGGGAAGGAGTGATTTTTGGATTTTGCAGCTCAGATTCTGGTGGAATGTTGGTGGGTGCTATGTCGCATTAGCAAGACCCCCGAAGCACCAATACAGTGGAACCCCCCCCCCACAAGTGACCCCATTTTGCAAACTACACCCCTCAGGGAAATCATCTAGGGGTATAGTGTACATTTCAAACCCCCAGGGGTTTCACCAATTTTGATACAACTGGGCTGTGCAAATGAAAAATTAAATTTTTTACACAAAAATGCAGTTCTGGCTCCAAATTTTTCATTTTCACAAGGAATGAAGGAGACAAAGCACCCCAAAATCTGTGCCCCAATTTCTCCAGAGTACGGCAATGCCTCACATGTGACCAAAAAATACCATTTGGGTGCATGGCAGGACTCAGAAGGGAAGGAGTGATTTTTGGATTTTGCAGCTCAGATTCTGGTGGAATGTTGGTGGGTGCTATGTCGCATTAGCAAGACCCCCGAAGCACCAATACAGTGGAACCCCCCCACAAGTGACCCCATTTTGCAAACTACACCCCTCAGGGAATTCATCTAGGGGTATAGTGTACATTTCAAACCCCCAGGGGTTTCACCAATTTTGATACAACTGGGCTGTGCAAATGAAAAATTACATTTTTTTACACAAAAATGCAGTTCTGGCTCCAAATTTTTTATTTTCACAAGGAATGAAGGAGACAAAGCACCCCAAAATCTGTGCCCCAATTTCTCCCGAGTACGGCAATGCCTCACATGTGACCAAAAAATACCATTTGGGTGCATGGCAGGACTCAGAAGGGAAGGAGTGATTTTTGGATTTTGCAGCTCAGATTCTGGTGGAATGTTGGTGGGTGCTATGTCGCATTAGCAAGACCCCCGAAGCACCAATACAGTGGAACCCCCCCCACAAGTGACCCCATTTTGCAAACTACACCCCTCAGGGAAATCATCTAGGGGTATAGTGTACATTTCAAACCCCCAGGGGTTTCACCAATTTTGATACAACTGGGCTGTGCAAATGAAAAATTAAATTTTTTACACAAAAATGCAGTTCTGGCTCCAAATTTTTCATTTTCGCAAGGAATGAAGGAGACAAAGCACCCCAAAATCTGTGCCTCAATTTATCCCGAGTATGGCAATGCCTCATATGTGACCAAAAAATACCAGTTGGGTGCATGGCAGGACTCAGAAGGGAAGGAGTGATTTTTGGATTTTGCAGCTCAGATTCTGGTGGAATGAATGGTGGGTGCTATGTGGCATTAGCAAGACCTCCGAAGCACGGTGAAATGATGAACCTAATAATCCATAGATGTGTGGTATATTTTAAAACACTCCTTTATACATAGGCCGGGTTTGTCGGGGCAAGTTTCACAGTGGAAAATAGTATCCTTTCTTATTCCCTTTTTATAGCAAACTTTGCACCTTTTTTGTGTCCTGCCCTTTCTTGCAGTGGAGGGGATTTCGTTAGGAAAATGCTGCCCTGGTACAATACGGGGGCCAGTACTAGAAGTACTGGGGCCCTCTGCCTGCTGGTTCCCAAATATTAGGCCCTTTATGACTTCCTCTTGAAAGTGCATAAATGTCCCCCTCTGGCTGGTAGAACGGAATAGCACGTAAGCGTTATACAGTGCCATCTGGATGATATACACGGCCAGCTTCTTGTACCAGATTTTTGTTTTCCGCAGGGGACCACAGCATTCTCCAAAAAAAAAACAATTTAAAAAAACTGCAGAAAAAAAATATCAACCCTGTGCCAAAAATGCTGTTCAGTGATGTACGTCACTGATCAGCGGCCACAGGACACCCACAAAAGCAACGTGGGTGTAATAAACCACAGCACTCTCCAAAAAAAAAAAACAATTTAAAAAAACTGCAGAAAAAAAATTATATCAACCCTGTGCCAAAAATGCTGTTCAGTGATGTACGTCACTGATCAGCGGCCACAGGACACCCACAAAAGCAACGTGGGTGTAATAAACCACAGCACTCTCCAAAAACAAAAACAATTTAAAAAAACTGCAGAAAAAAAAATGATATCAACCCTGTGCCAAAAATGCTTTTCAGTGATGTACGTCACTGATCAGCGGCCACAGGACACCCACAAAAGCAACGTGGGTGTAAAAACAAAACCCCACTGCACTCTCCAAAAAAAAAAAAAAAACTGCAGATCAGTGATGCAGTGATGCAACACTGATTAGCAGTGAGGGGCAGCAGGCACACACGGGTGCAACCTGACAGGGTATATATATAAAAAAAAAAAAACCTGGACCCCCAAAAAATTGCTGATCAGTTAATTAATTTAAACTGATCAGCACAAAAGGGGGGGCAGCAGTCAGTTGCACAGGCAGCACAACCTTTGGTGCAACTGACAGGTGTATATATATATATAAAAAAAAAAAAAGTTGCTGATCAGCACAGATATACTGATCAGCACAAAAGGGGTGCAGCAGACACAAAATATAGCACTCTCTATCACTCTCTGTCACTATCTGTCACTATCTCTCACGATCTGTGACTCTATGACACTGCAGCAGCAGGACACAGGAAGTCACAAGATCCAGGAAGCATCCAGCTGCTGGCAGCACGCTACCAGCGGTGATCAGCGGTGATCAGGTAAGTATCAGGCAAGGTTCAGGTATGTATAGCACGACAGAGTGGCCGGTGACCGCTCTGCACGCAATTCCAGACCGGAATGGCGTCTGCAGCGCAGTCACCGTTAGTTTAAATGACGCGCCTTGGCTGTGATTGGTCCGTCGGTCCGACGGACCAATCACAGCCTTGGGGGCAGGTGGGGTGAGGTGGGGTGAGGTGTGGTCATCACCGGTGACCCCCTAATGCCCCCTCACACCCGGCGGTGATTGACACCTGTGTTACCGAGCGTCATATTCGCCGGTAACACAGGAAAACGCTGCGATTGGCTGTTCACATTGAACAGCCAATCACAGCGATCGCCGACGGGGGGGAGGCATCGCCGCCCCCCCTGGGCATGCAGGGACATTTCTGCTGTCAGGGACAGCAGACATGTTTAAACTGTCACCGCGTCTATAGACGCGGTGACAGTTTAAAGTCATGACGTATATATACGTCATGTGTCGGGAAGTACATCCCGGCCATGACGTATATATACGTCAAATGTCGGGAAGGGGTTAATGAGGCCCAATGAGACAGACCTTTTTAGCTTGGTGTGAAACGGGCATGGATTATATTGGGAAAGCTTAAACCATCTGAAAGGCTTTACTAAAATTCCTGTTAAGAAGGTTCCGTTTTATAGTATACTAGTTACCAGGGAATCAAAATAATGGAATAATATAATCGTAATGTCAGCATCTGTGGCTTCCAAATGGAGCAACAATTGATTTACTTCATCGGGAGCCATCTAGTGGCTGTCGGTGTGCACAACGCTTGAATTCCCCCATAGAGGTGAGGAGCAGCATTAGCCTTGTATTATATAGGATTACTAGAATACTTATCACTCTACTCATTATTTAAAAAAAAATAAAAAATCATTGTATGGTTGTTGAATAGGCGTCAGTGATGAATGAGCTGTTTGTTTGTGTCCTGTTTTTTAATTCCTGAATGATAACATAAGGATTTAGAATTGGGAGGCATATATTTTTATGGCAAATGATTCACATCCAATATTGCTCATTAACATTCCTGTAGTTATGGGAATGGACACAGGGGCCTATTCAGGATCGCTCGCAGCAATCCGAATTCGACCCAGCCCCGATGGTTGGGTTTGTGCATGCGCATCTCTGGACATGTGCAAACCCCGGATCCAAACGGCTTCAGCAAGTTACACACTCGCCGGGCCGTTCGTTGTGGGGAGGACCGGGGCTGGAGCAGGGGAACACCCTGCATTTATGGGTGCTCCGCTGGGAACGCTGGCGGGTCAATGCCTGCGGCTGGCGTCTTGTCTCTTGTGTGGACACAGACGGAAATAAAAGTCAGTTTAGACCCTTGATGGCTAACCTTGACACTCCAGATGTTGTTGAACTACACATCCCAGCATGCTTTGCTTCAGTTTTGCTATTTGGCTATGCTAAATCTGATGCAGAGCATGCTGGGATGTGTAGTTCAACAACAGCTGCAGTGTCAAGGTTAGCGACGTTTCAGCGCTTGTTAGGCCCATAACGTCTTAACTATCAGCAACATATGTATTCTTATTGTCAGAATTTTATCTATTTGCCCACATTTAAGTTTAGAACTTGTGTCAGTCTGACAGAGATTTTCTGGTGAACATCAACCAACATTCTTACATCTTCAAAAACCCTGCAGGTATATTACATGATCATCAATTTCCTTTTTCAGCTACACAATGGTGGTTTTGTCATCATGTCACCTGTTTTTGTAATCCTTCCCCTGACTCATTTATATCTTCCTGTCAGGAAGAAGCAATGGCCACAAGTGCGTCAGAAATATACTGGGAAGAGGTTTATTTCAGATAATACAGAGACTATAAGAACCGACAGACACGGTTAACTAAAAACAGAGTACGCAACACCTATTCATAAAGTAGATTTCTCGCCATTCATTTGTGTTACAGTAACTCAGCTATTCTTAGAAACAACTGCATTATACTATAATGAATGTGAAAGTGATGCCATCGTTAAGTGAACTAGTAACCTACACATGTCTGCAGCCAGACCCCTGCCATTATACTGGGAACACTGCAGGGTCAAAGCTATGCGCCATAGGGGATGATACCACTTAACGGGAGGTTCCGTCCACAGATTTCTAGAACGATCTCCCTGCATGCTTATCACGTGAGGTACAGATGGGGTTGATGTATGTTTCTTTTAATAGTGGGACGGGAGATGTCGTTCTTTAGACGCAGACTGTGTTCAACAGTCCCCTTACACTGAAGTATATGGGGTAAATGTATTTTCCTCTACTGCATCTTTAAAAGTGATAATCTGATTGGTTGATATGGGCAACATCACCTCTTTTCAGTTTTAGAATCTTTAATAAATATACCCGCATTAGCAGAAGTGTAAGTTCATCCCAATTGCCCAGAAGCAAGTTGGACTTTAGTGCCCCCCCCCCCCCAGCCATGCTGTGCGAGAATGGCCGGTGGGTCAGACTCGCTAACATTCCGAATAAGCGTTCACTGGTGCATCCCATCTCCAAGTCCAAAAGCAGCTACAGGTGCACCTTTGCTGGCTGTAGCACAGGTCCAGTGGTACCAGGCAGGGGCCATCCTGTCCTCCATGGCAGGTGTTAGCAGGATAGAGCCAATTAACTATGCGGGTGTGCCACAGAGCTCCATAGGAAGAGCAGCAGTCATATATGTGCATCTGTACAATGCAGGTGCCCCTTCGGGGCTTGGAGCCCGGAGGCTGCCACCTCCATTATCACTGGGAGTTACGCCACTGCCCATGACTGCTATTGTGACACTATAAAAACATGTGTATAGGTCATCGGCTTCTACAAAATACTATTAAGTAATCTAAAACTACATAGGCAGAAAGCAAAGCCCCTGATCATTACTTTTAATCTTAAGGTCTTAAAACTTAACACAAACGAGTATCATTTTTGAACTTTTTAGAATAATTTGGTTGGATATTACTGAATACTATTTATCTTACTTATTTCCTTTTTTGTATATACAAAACGCACTTCTTACCCTTTTCTTTGTTTAGCAGTTGATGTGTGCAAATGTTATGTGGTGCCGCATTGGCAGTTCTACACTTTGAAATGCAACCCAGCCATGTCAGCTATGACACAATATAAAGGTTACCCCATTGATGTCAGCACAGCTGTGCTACTCTGCGCTGGCTGTAGGGAAATGTTAAGATGAAAGATTACTGTTCAGCAGAAGAAGAGCAGACGCTGCTCACAGACTCCAGTAAAGGAAGTCATTGCTCTGTGCGGAGGATTCATCTCTATTCTTGTCACAAACCTGTTTACAGAAGTTTTGCGGTGTGTTATTTTTCTCTTTTCTTGTTGTTTAGTTACAGTCATTTTTCAGCCGTGACATTTTCCTTTTTATATGTCAGATGGGACATTCCTAGTGCATGCCTCACTTCTCTATCCGTGTTCTCTCCCAGAGACACCACTAGCCCTTCCTGTTCCAGTCCTATTGTCCTCAAATATATTCGCTCTTATTGCCACTTCTTTCAAACTGCATCCTCCATCTTGTAACTGTTGCAAATCTCAGTCTTCCTCTCCTCAGCATACTCCATGCTGTAAAGTTCTGCGCTGAATATACATATGAGGACCTGCGCAGAGTTGAATAAAACACACGTCCAGTTATACCCCGTTCTCACTGCAGGCAAATTCCAGGGTCTATCATGTCGACCCGGGAATCTGCCTTTTAACACGGTTTTTATGCAGTGGGAAAGGGTCACATACCCGGATCTCATACACAGGTAAAACCCTTCTTTTCCGGGTATGCAGATACGGGTTGACCCGTTCACACTGCAGAAAACCCAGTGTTAAAAGGCAAATTACCGGGTAGAACTTCTTCACCCGGGAATTTGCCTTCCAGTGAGAACGGGGGTCCGTCCCTGCAGTCCTGCTGGGGAAAAGCTGTGTATTTCTCACTGGCAGTGAGAACACGGCATTAGATGCTTCACTTTACATGCCTGGAAAAAAAATGTGTTTATGTGCTTGTATTGAAGAGCTGTACGCACTTTTTCTGTCAGGCCGCTCCTGTCTGTATGCTTAACTGATTTCCATCATCATCAGGTATATTCAGGCACATGCACAATGCTGCATAGAACGCAGTTGAGCCAATACACCCACACTGAGCTCTGCCTGCGTGGGACTGCTCAGTTAGGTGCCCTTGGTTGAAAGGTGAGAAGCATTGTGGGTTATTCAGACCTGATAGCTGTTGTGGGAATTTGCGAGCCGATTGATTTATGGAAGGACTGTGCATGAGCACGGATCGTAGCACACATGTGCCAGGCCAAACATCTGCCATTTTCTAGGGAGAGTCAGGAAAAATGCAGGTGTGCCCAGGCAGGGGCGTAACTAGAAATTTTGCTCCCCCCAGCCAAAAAAAATCTGGCGCCCCCCCCCCCCCCTCCAATTTTTTGGAACCTATAGCATTCCAAAAAGGGTGTGTGGCAATGCTTATTAGACAATATGCCACACATTGTAATGTCTATTACATATTATACCACACAACATAATGACCCTTACACATTATTCTCCTTACCATAAAGCCCATTACACATTATGCCACATATTGTAATGTCCATAACACATTATGCCCATTGCACATTATACCACACACCTTAAAGTCAATTACACATTATGTCACACACCGTAATGTCCATTACAGAATATACCAAACACCGTAATGTCCATTACACATTATGCACACACGGTGAAACCCGATATATATTGAATGAGGTCAGCTTCCAGGCAATCAGGTTGCTGGTGTTCAGTATATCGACACTGGCATCCCAACTGCCATTAGAACACTGAAACACATCGGGTTGCCAACACCGGAACGTCAACAGCCAACAATTTAGGTTAGGGAGAGGCCAAGGTGTATTAGGGATAGGCAGTACTGGGGGTAGGGAGGGGTATGGTTAAATAGCAGCTGGAGCAGGGGCAAGGAGGAGGATAGGGGCAGGCAGTGCAGAGGCTATGGAAGGGGCATAGCAGCTATTAGGTTTAGAAGTGTACATACATTTTGCACTTTAAGTTGGCATATTGAAAGTTATTTCCAGTGTTGCTGCAGGCACCATTGACACCACTTCTATACCCCATGCACGGCCAGCAGCAGGAACCGGGGCAGCCTCTGGGAAGGGAGCACCATCCTGGCACACAAACATATGAGGGTGCCCTAAATAAGCGCCAGTTACCCCATCTCCTGACCCGAAACCAAGCAAAACACATCTTACCAGATGCTAGAACTTTAGCCAGGAGAGGACACTGAAGCGTGGGGACAGCAGGGGGTCACAACCGTTTTCTTGAAGGTCATGTCGGGTGCTCTGTGATGGCCGCTCCTCCTGGGCTCTGCACGTGTGATTGCTTGGTTGGTCTCTAGGACAGGAAGGGTGGAGTCTGCACTGCAGCAGCAAGTTCTGCTGCCCAGGAGACACGCTGCTGCTGTGGGAGATGAGAAAGGATGATCATAGGTCAGTGTGCTCTGGTGCTGCTGCCAGCATCTCCGGGCAAACAATTGGGGCGCAGGAGCGTAACTAGAACCTTGTGGGTCCCATTGCAAAGTATATAAAGGGCCCCCCTCCCCCATTGTCTTTTTCCCTCAACCCCTCTCCCTCGTTCTGACACTCACTCTCTCTCTGACACTTTCTTTTTCTTTCCGTCACGATCTCTAATTCTCTCTCTCCACAGCGTTTCTCTGTCTCACTCCGCTCTTTCCTTCATACTCACCGATCGGGGTTCTAGCTGTCAGTATTACGGCGTTGGCATCCTGACTCATTTGAAGTCCAGCCGCCGGTCTTCTAAAGTCATTAGGGATGCTAGCGTCGCTATACTGAATGCAGGCATCCAGGGACCAGGGGCACACAGTGACAAACTAATTATATATATATATTAGTGGAGGGTACCAGAGCCAGCACGGAGTGTAAAGGCCCATACACACTGGGCGACTTTGAGCTGATTGCCGCTCAGTTTACTCGTCTGAGCTGCTAGCAGCTCGGAAGCGGCCCAGTGTGTACAAGGCAGCAATGAGCGGTGATGCGCTCCCGCATCATCACTGGCCCAGGCGATCATATGCTGGTATTACCAGCAGATGAGCGGTGGTGTGGACGGCTTTCCATAGCGTCCCGCTATGAAAGTCATCCACCCCTGGGGAAAAATGCCAAAACAAACAAAAAACGCTCAGTGTGTATGCATTGAGCATTTCTTTGCCCTGCAATTTTCCCCATCATTGTTACCCATACACTCTGGGCAAAAATGCCCAGCATGTACAGACTTTTAGGGTGAGTGCCAATCCACAAAGAAGATACCCCCCTTCAGAACTGGATTAAGGCCCTGGAGGGCCCGGCGTACTTAAGTGTGTATAACATATACACATTTTATTGTCGAGAGGTCCTGCGTTACTCAGAAATGTTTCTAATAGATACCAGACACAGATGACATACATGCACACATACCATATATACAGACACAAATCACATACACGCACATATACCATACAGACACACATCACATACACGCACATACCATACATATATACAAACAGGACATACATGCACACATACAGTAATCACACACATGCCATACATACACACAGGACATGCCATACAGACACACAGGACATACACGCGCACATACCATACACACACAGAACATACACGCACACATACCTTAGACACAAAGGACATACATGCACACACACACATGTCATACAACCACAGATACCATACAACATGCACACATACATCATATTTATAAACATACACAAGCTATAGACACACATAGCATACACAAAGGACATACACACACACACACAGCATACACACAAAGTATACATACATTTACACACATACAGCATACTTACAAACACCAATACTAAAGCAAATAACCCCCACAAGCAATGGAGGGCAACCAGTTTCCATATACCCAGCCCTCCCCCTTCCCACTGCAGCTACCAAGACATAGTGCTCACTGGGCCAGCATACATTAATGGTGCCTACACTTTTCTCCCCCTGCCCATACTCCTGCAGCTGGCACCCACAAAAAGGGACACAAACCTGTAGACACAGCATGTCACCCCTTCCCTTCATAGCTCCGTCTTTCAGGCAGCGCAGCCCCATGTCCTGGAGGCATAGAGACTCGGAGAGGAGCTTCCTGACAGCCGAGGAGCTCAGACAGCTAGCTGTGTGCTGCAGCACCACCTACAGGCGGCTCAACAGTATAATACCCAGCTTCCTCCCAGCACGTCGCACGAGCAGAGCAGAGCTTGCACGGCTTTAAAAGAGTGCCGTGACCCTGCTGCGCCCCATTGGCGCCGGCTCCTCCCCGCGACGGCGGGGGTTGCCTAACCATAGTTACGCCACTGTGCCCAGGAGTTCTTAGGGAGGGAGTGAGGCTTCGGTTCTGGCCTCTATCAGCCTGTATATGTCGCAGAGTAGTGGAGTTACGCACACCTGCACATTCTGGGAAAACCATCCAATGGTGAGTGAGTTGCGAATGGATTTGCAGCTGGCCGCCGATCGGCGTTATTTTTTAACGTCATTTGCAGACTTGCACAAGTCGGGTTTTCTCTCTGGCTGGGCTGTGACTATCTGATCGCAGACATCTGAAAATTTGCACGGCAGTGATCAAGTCTGTACTTAGCTATGCTTGTTTCCAAAGCATAAAGATTACATCTTACCCCAGTACAACACGCAGAACAAGATGCCTGGTTGGGAGTAAGCTGGCAGCTCTGCTAATATCTAATCTCTATGTACATAGGATGCATAAGCAACCTCTGTTGATTAAAATAATATGTGGCATGCCTATACTCTGTGTGCGACAACAGCATAAACTGCATACAACATGCTTTTGTTACGTAGCTTTTGGATACAGATACAGCCGTGGTCACACACAGAACATAGGGATGCTGCAAATCCTTTTTATCCACAGAAGCTGCTTGTGTGTTCTGTTCACATAGCAATGTGTATAAGAAGGCGTGGCGCAACTAGAAAGGCTGTTTAACGTGACTGCAGCAAGCATGTACAAGGATACATCTGTATGCATTGTGAAAAGATGCTATATGTATGCTCCAAACAGGTGTCTGCTGCACTCAGCTTTCTGGTTTTGTATACAGAAATATTTTTTGCCTCTCCAGATGTTCTGAAACTAAATCCCAGCATTCCATGGCAGAGCCTAGAGGTATTTCTATGTCCATAGTATCTTCAAAGCCAAGAGCTGCCTCGCTTATAGCAAAGCAATGGCTCTCCATCGTCACCATAGTACAAATGACTTGTTCTGCCCCAGGAATGTGATGCACACTTAACGTCAACTGCGTTCTACCTATTCTGCTGCATGAGACAGGCCACCCTTGCTATGGACTCCATTTAATAATGCATGATAACCACTTTAACACTTGCTGAAGGGGTTATGACTTCCATTCAGTCTTAATCAAACAGCAATAAGCAAGTATAGACAATGTAGAGGACGTAAAGGTAGTAAAGAAGAGATGCTACGTATGTAGCATTAGCAGGCACTAACAGGGATGTGTTGCCAAGAGCAACCACTTAGAGGTGGGATAGCCAGTCCCACACTAAAAAACAAAAAAATAGACAAGTGGCACTAGGAAATCTATATAAACAATTTATTAGACTTCAATAGACAAAAACGGAAAAGTCCCAAGGCGCTATCAGTCCATGCAGCCTCAATTCCTAAAGGAGGATCACTTTGGAATCCCCACTATGGATATTCTGGAACAAGACGAGGAATTGTGGGCGCTTGACTCTGTTTGTTCAGATGGTGTGATTTTAATCTCCGAATGGATGAATAAAGAGAAAAAGAAACACACAATATGTGTATTAATAAAACGCTAAACTCCAAATAAAAGTGTAAGGAGATAAAGTGGGATCCCAAATTTAAAAGGCGTACCAGAACTCACAATGTACTGTGGTACTGGACGTATGTAACGGTATCTTTTAAGCGGATCACCACAGGTGCAATCAACAAGATGGATGTTGGATACAAACAGATGAATGCTCCAATGTGCATACCATTACTCACTGGGGAATAAGGGTGTGTAAGCCTATAAGGGTTTCTTTCAAGGCTATCCTTCCTCCAGTGAATATATGAACATGCAAAAAACAAGGGGTCTCGATGGTAATCGTACCAGTACTCACTGCAAGAGCAGGCCAGTCACATTCATAAAGGTATCTTTAGGTGAAGTAAATCCCTCTGCACTCTCCTGTTTCAGCTCCACTCACAGTTACTGTGAGTGGAGCTGAAACAGGAGAGTGCAGAGGGATTTACTTCACCTAAAGATACCTTTATGAATGTGACTGGCCTGCTCTTGCAGTGAGTACTGGTACGATTACCATCGAGACCCCTTGTTTTTTGCATGTTCATATATTCACTGGAGGAAGGATAGCCTTGAAAGAAACCCTTATAGGCTTACACACCCTTATTCCCCAGTGAGTAATGGTACGCACATTGGAGCATTCATCTGTTTGTATCCAACATCCATCTTGTTGATTGCACCTGTGGTGATCCGCTTAAAAGATACCGTTACATACGTCCAGTACCACAGTACATTGTGAGTTCTGGTACGCCTTTTAAATTTGGGATCCCACTTTATCTCCTTACACTTTTATTTGGAGTTTAGCGTTTTATTAATACACATATTGTGTGTTTCTTTTTCTCTTTATTCATCCATTCGGAGATTAAAATCACACCATCTGAACAAACAGAGTCAAGCGCCCACAATTCCTCGTCTTGTTCCAATTTATTAGACTTGATTAAATGATCATAAAATACTAATAGAAAATGGAAATAAAATAAAGTGGACATAGACCATAAGAGTTAAAACATCAATCAAAGTCCCATTCCTATGTTGCCGCCATATACTGTATAATGAAGCGAAAACCAAATGCGTAATAAGGCGTGTATAATGCGTACCCACAAGGGCTGAATAGACAACCGCTAGAGTCTTGTGATCCATATAGGATGGCATTGCAGCAGGTGTCCTCAATAAATGCGGTGAGGAGCCTGACTAGGCACAATTGTAATCCAAAGGCAAGCTGGGTACAGTGGTAGTCCGAAATGGACAATAGAGGAAATTGGCTGGTTCAGATGAATAGCAGATGGTGGAAAAGATGGTAATTGTATGGCTGGCTGGTTCGGGTAAGTTGCAGTTGGTGATTGGTGGGCCAGACCCTCACCTCTCCAATCACCAGCTGCAACTTACCCTGCAAATATGTCCGTCTCCACAGACTTATATTTGCAAAGGCAGGATAAATCATTCCATGGTCAGAAGTCTCAGGTGAGAAATTGCTTGCATTAGTAATAGAAGTGACTTACTGTACATGTGGTAATACAGCTATGCAATAAGTTGTTTTATTCCTTTACTATGTTTTACCTCAATTTCTATTCACTTCACTGTGTTATCAAATAGTATATCCGCAGCCTAGCATGCAGGTAAATGCCGCCCTCTACATCCCCTCCCTGCTGCCTGAATCACTAGCATGTGAGCGGATGCATTCACATACACATCCACCTGCACATCCACCTGCATGCGGCCGCATGGGAGAAAAAGCATTCCATAGTCGAATTCGGGGCAGACACTGACATCATGTGATGTCAGTGCTCGCCCTAAACAGGCATCACCACAACATTGGTACGCCCACCGGTTTTGTGGGCACACCCATGAAATGCTGGCCGCTCCCCTGCGTCCGCCCCCTGCCGGACAATCCTAGAGCGAACACCCCGGCAAGTGTGACATTAGCCAAAGGCGTTCGCTCTGGGGGATTGCACGTGCGCAAACCCCATACATCGGACAGGGAAGGGAATTTGGCCCACACTGAGCGTGTCTGAATCGCCCCTATAGTCTAAAAACTATTCTATTATGAGGAGGACTCATGGGGTAAATTTAGGAACGCTTTTAAAATTGAAAAGTGTATATGTTGCCAATAGCAACCATTCAAATTCTGTCTATCAATTTCTAGGATGCAATAGAGAAATAATAGGCATAATGTGATTGGTTGCTAAGATCAACATCACCACTATTCATTTTGAGAAGCTTTAGTAAATTTGCCCCATGGTGCCTGAAAGAAGGAGGAATTACTAGATGTATTTATGATTGTGTATTAGTAGTATGTAAGTAACTGTAGCTTACTGTTTATGGTTCTTTACAAATGTTTGTATCGCTTCACAACTTCTGTGGTCTTTAAATGAGTTTGGTATTTACGCCTGTAGGCCCTTCTTAGTTTGGTAGTACATAGGTGGAGACATTGGGTTTGGCAGTGGTTGCTGCATTACTGATGTCTGACAAAGGAGCGCTGATGTAATGCAGCTAGAATCAACATTGCTCAGTACAAGATCTGTGACTATTCACATAACAATACATTGTACCAGAAGAGAATCCCACACAATACCACAGGTGACAACATGGTAAACACATGACTCAGTTTGTACTAGATACACGATCCGTTTTAGAGAACTGGGCAACAGACATTTGACAGCAAAAGGCATTATAAATGCTTCTATAGATTGTAAGCTTGCGAGCAGGGCCCTCCTACCTCCATGTTGGTTTGTATCTACCCAGTTTGTTTAATCACTGTTGTTTCCAATTGTAAAGCGCAACGGATTATGCTGCGCTATATAAGAAACTGTAAATAAATAAATTCTATGCATAGGCAGAAAGGGCACTGTACAGATCACACCTGTGTGCAGCTGACAATGATAAACTGGTGCTGTTAATCTGAAACTTTAATCACCATTGAGGGCGGTATTCGGTCCAACAGTCGTGACCTGGTCCCATTCTCTGTCTGCTTGACTGCATCTCAGCTGGTGGGATGTTCTCGGCAAAACGAGCCCAACTGCTTTTAAAGTTGGGCTTGTTTTGCCGAGATGCCTGTTTAATGCTGTCGGGAAAGACAGCATTGAATAGGCGCCCGCCACTATTTCCCCTGTCGGAAATAGCGGCGGGGGATTGAATACCCCCCCCCCCCTCCTTAATCTATGAAATTTATGAAAATTACTCTGATTTTTTTGAAGAAATTGCTAGCTAAAGGTAATCAAACTTCCATTTAGTTTTAGGGAATGTATTCCCTGGAAAGGCACTAAAAGCTGCCATTACTTTTTAGCCATCAACCAGCCAACATGATAGACAGAAAAAGATTACAATAAAAGTTGCCCAGCGCAAAACCAAATGCTGCAAAGCAATAGTATTTGCCGAATGCAGTATATGGGAGGAGACAGACACTGAGGGGCTCATGCAGAGTTCAGCATGCGGCTGTTTGTGGATCTTGTTTCTGCATTTTGCGCATGCTCTAGAACAGGCATTACCAACCACGGTCCTCAAGGCACACCAACAGTGCAGGTTTTAGTGATATCCAGGCTTCAGCACAGATGGATTAACCAGAATCACCCAGGTACTAATTAAATCACCTGTGCTCAAGCCTGGATATCACTAAAACCTGTACTGTTGGTGTGCCTTGAGGACCGTGGTTGGGAATGCCTTCTCTAGAATCTTATGAATGCAAGTTCAGAACTATTTATTTTAGCACAGCCATAATAGTGTTAATGCACCCTGTGTTGACCTGCCTCCTTTGTACATGACATCACTGATAGAGGATGGGCCATCCGGACACGTGGCAGTGCACGGAGTCTCTACACAGCAGCTTGCCTACCTGTAATGTCCTAACGATGCTTCCAGCTGCGCCTACTAGTCAAAATTAGGAGTGGTGGGGTGGTGACTGTGCTGCCCACAGAACCATACACTCTGTTGGGTGGCACCAATGGCAAACCAATATTTACGGCACTGTACTTCATGCACATCTCCTTTTAGGTGAACAAAGTTGGTGAGGGACCCTAAAGCGAAGTCCCAACAGAGAGGCTGTTTTGGTGGCATACTCTTTTTTTGTACAATAGTTATACAATTAAAACTTTAATATATTAATATAGACAGTTTAATAAAAATTGGTCAAAATTACTTGCATATTGGTGCCATTGTATATAAAATCCAATCTGATTGGTCTCAGTCTAATTGGGTTGTGTTCCCATTAGTGTTGGTAGGTGAAACAACCGAAAAGTGCAAATATATATTTTTAGATAATTTCGGTGGTTGAACCCTTTTATGTTCCCCAAAATTATTGCGGGGTCACAATCATCAGGTTTTTATTCCACCAGGCAGTCAGTCGGCGGTCTATATATTGCAATTGCCTATTTCCAATTAGCGGTATAGTATAGGTAGACGTTGGAGGGATTTATTACCCAGTATGAGAACCCTTGAAAAATGTAATGTGTAATGACAATTACCAGTATTCAGCAATCTGTGAATGAACCTCAATAAGGCCCTAGATACGTTACTAATAAATAGTCTGCATTCTGATGATTGTCCCAGCCCACAGATGGGATTGCGTGATAATGCACATAGTTATATAATGCCAAGTGCTTTTGGGGACTTCTTCTAGTTATCTCTTTATTTATACAAAAGTATGGGAAATTAGTATCAGTGTTATTCATTAAAATGGTAATGCAGAACATTAAAAATAAATACCAGATCCAAAATAGGATGCAAAAGTATCACATACAGTGAATTTCCATGCTGGTGAGAGTAAATCCTCGTTTTTGATTTAGACAATGGTATATACTGTAAATCCTCTCTGCTCTTGTTTTTCTACCTTGCACTTGTCACCACGAGACATGGTCAATAAACAAACAGTGTCGCTCTTCAGAGGTAATGGGCTTCAAGGTGATGGTTGAAAAAGATGATGTCATCCTTCTAAAGTGCGGTTACTATTTACTGGTCACTAGGAAAACACAAGAGCCTGGGCCAGTGATATGTTTACACAATTACTTACTGATTGATTCTACCTTATCTGGCAGGTGCGCTTGTTTATAATTTGAAAATGAACACTTTATTGTGATAATGCATTACATATGTAGCACATATACTGTATTTATATACTATATATTTAACTAATTTCTGTAAAAGTTTCTTTATCTATTGTTTTCACCATTGGATCCATATGAATTTTTGCTTCACCATTGTTCACAAATACATTTTTTTATATGTTTTTATAAGAATTTAGTAAATTGTCCCAGCCGTAAGCACTGAATCGATTACAATCCCTGTAACTGGTAAAAGTTGTCAGATAACATACTGTATACAGAGCCTAATTCATCTAAAAATGATGCTGTGGCAAAGATGGAACCGTTATCTTAGCTGATCGAGTTTATTTTCATTGATTTCACTACAGCTGTAGAACTTTGTGTAGTGACAAACACCACCCCAATGTCAATTATTATTTATTTATGTATTAATTGCCAGTTATTTATATAATGCAGTGCTTTATAGAGAATAACAAGAAAAGAAAAGGGTGAAACCGCGCTTACCTAAAAACATGCAACAGGTATTGGTAAAAGTAAGCAAACATTTAATATGAATAATAATAATAAATGTAATAAAATTGAAGGATCACTTATCCAATAAAAACATCGATACCACAATGCGTAATGTGAGAGTCTGTATAGTCACCCACAGTTGTGCCATACAGTCCTGAGTCCGTTCCAAGGTTGCCTCTGCGTTTAAGTCCCAGTATTGGTTGCCATTTTGGGAGAAGTAAAATCTCCAATCCAGGGAGCTCCTGCTGTTGGTGGGTGCTCTACCTGGAGTAGTATTGTCGAAAGCCAGGGAGCGCCGGATGTTGTTGGTGCTCTACCTGGTGGTGGGGGGCAGTGCCCCAAAGTTGCAGGCTGTGGGATGAATTTCAGAGGCTGGTCCGGTCGCAGGGTTCAGATTGGATGGGCAAGCTGAATGTGGGTGTCTTTAGTCTCTTCCACCGACGCGTTTCGCTGTTAAGCTTTATCAAGGTCATCACCAATCTGAACCACCACCAGGTAGAGCACCAACAACATCCGTCGCTCCCTGGCTTTCGACAATACTACTCCAGGTAGGGCACCCACCAACAGCAGGAGCTCCCTGGATTGGAGATTTTACTTCTCCCAAAACAGCTACCAATACTGGGACTTAAACGCAGAGGCAACCTAGGAACGGACTCAGGACTGTACGGCACAACTGTGGGTGACTATACAGACTCTCACATTACGCATTGTGGTATCAATGTTTTTATTGGATAAGTGATCCTTCAATTTTATTACATTTATTATTATTATTCATATTAACCCCTTCCCGACACATGACGTATATATACGTCATGTGTCGGTTGCGGGGGAATCAAGCCAGCTCACGGAGTGAGCTGGCTTGAAAGAGAGCAGGTAATGGCTGTATATTACAGCCAGGCACCTGCTCTCACGGCCACGAGCGGCGAGTTCGCCGATCGTGGCCGTTTAACCCTTTAAGCACCGCGGGCAAAGCGCCCGCAGTGCTTAAATAGCTGATCGGAGGGGGGGCGCCCCCCTCCGGCGCCGATCGGGGCCCCCCGCGGCGAGATCGGAGGGTGCCGATCGGTTGCCATGGTAGCCAGGGGTCTAATGTAGACCCCTGTGCTGGCCGTGTCAGTATTCCTATTACATCCTGCCTGAGGCAGGATGTAATAGAAAGTGCTGAAAATCACTATGTTCAGCCATAGAGCTCTATGGCTGAACCTAGTACAGGCGATCGCGCCCCCTAGTGGTCAAGTACACTAGGGGGCCTTGTAGTAAAAGTAAAAAAAAAAAAAAAAATAAGTTTAAAAATAAAAAAAAAAATAAAAAAATATTAAAAGTTCAAATCACCCCCCTTTCCCCATTTCACAAATAAAAATAAATAAAAAATAAAAAAAATAAACATATTTGGTATCGCCGCGTTCCTAAAAGTCTGATCTATTAAAATATAACATTAGTTATCCCGCACGGTTAAAGGCGTAAACGGAAAATAATTCCCAACGCCAAAACTACGTTTTTTGGTCGCATCGCGTACCCAAAAAAAAATAACTAAAAGAGATCAGAAAGTCACCCATATCCCATAATGGTATTAATTAAAAAGTACACTTCAGCCCGCAAAAAATGAGCCCTCACCCAGGTCCGTAGGTGGAAAAATAAAAAAGTTATAAGCCGCAGAACATGGCGACGCGACGCAAATTCGAAAAACCGTAAAAGTTGCTATTTTTTTTTTTAGTGGTAAAACATAACGAAAACTATATAAGTTTGGTATCACCAGAATCGTAACGACCCATAGAATAAAGATAACCCATCATTTTAAACGATCTATGAACTCCAAAAAAAGCGTAACCAGCGCAAAATTGTGGAATGGCGTTTTTTTTTTTTTTACCCCACATTGAATTATTTCCTGATTCCCCAGAATATTATACGGTATAGTAAATGGTACCATTACAAAGTACAACTTGTCCCGCAAAAAAAAAGCCCTCATGTGTCTATATAGCCGGAAAATTAAAAAAGTTACGCTTATTTGAACGCAAGGAGGAAAAAAAAAAAAATTAACACAAAAGGCAATGTCGGGAAGGGGTTAAATGTTTGCTTACTTTTACCAATACCTGTTGCATGTTTTTAGGTAAGCGCGGTTTCACCCTTTTCTTTTCTTGTTTATTGTTTGGGACTGACATCCCAATTTAGAAACCGCTGCTCCGGCTTAACACACTCCTTCCAGGCGCTCTCTAAGGTCACATTGGTGGCCTAACCTTTTTTCCTTTATAGAGAATATACCAGTCACTGCCCCAGTGGATCTTACAATTTACTAGGAGAACAGACAAATTCCACGTACATTAGTACCTTGGTGTAAAACGAACCCTACCATGCTGGCAACATTATATACAGTATATGCATTAGGAAATAAAGTACAGCATCAACAAGGAGAATACTATACTGTATGTTGCACATGACCAAAAGTAAAGAAGTTCTATTTTCCGTGAAGCCTTTTCCTTCTCTTCTTATTTATAACTAGTAAGCCCGCTCGAAGCAAAAGCTTCAAAAGTTACCGTAGTCTGCTACCTTCTGTGTTTGTGCATGTGTGAGAAAGAGATGTAATTTCACTCTCTGCCAGCAGATGGCAGTGTTTTGGAGACACTAGACTTATTTATATAGATGATTTGTTGTCATATTCTTCCATTAGAACCCCCCCCAATAAAGGGTTCCCCCCCTCCCAGTGCACCCACAAACCTGAGCTGATGCCGGGGCTATGCTCCACATCCCTGATGGCGGTGAGAGTAGAGTTTGTAGTGTACACTTGGTTTGGGTGTCAGCTTGTTTTTTTTTTGTATAAAGACCCTAGGGTGCCTGCTGGAGAAGAGTAATACCAGCGCCATGGAATAGGGTTAAATATAGAGGGGGAAATTTACTAAAGGAAATTTGTAAAAAAATATGTGTATTTGTATCCAGAAATACACTTATTTTTGACATTTACTATCCCGAAAATACGGCAATTCGTAGTCGTATTGATGTGCTATCAATACGAATACGAATTGCCGTATTTTCGGGATAGTAAATGTCAAAAATAAGTGTATTTCTGGATACAAATACACCTATTTTTTTACAAATTTCCTTTAGTAAATTTCCCCCAGAGTGTGAATGTGGATGAGTGTGAAAAAAAAGAATTAATATTCGGTATTCGTTGTGTATTGTGTTTTTTTAAATATTTCCTTTATAGTTGGGGCACAGGTACCAGCAGGCCGTTTCTGCACAAGCTTGATGGTACCTGTAGGTCCACTGTAACAGACAATTTGTTTTCTACATTTAACAGTAAGAACTCTGCACCCACGGCCATCTGCGGGTGAGCGGAGTGTAGCCTAGGGCTTCAGCTGAGGGGATGCCCTGTTAGGGAGAATTCCTTTTAATTGGGGGGGGGTTCCCCACTTTCTGAGGAATCCCAGGGGATTCCTTGATGCGTTCTCCCCTGCTATGGCATTAAACCCCTTCTGGTTGAGTATGGTGCTGGATTATGAAATACTGGAGACACCTATGTGGTTTTATTCCTGTCTTCCAGGACCAGAACAGGCTTATAGGTTCAATGCTGGCTGTACTTTTTTTGGCAGGGGAACCCCACTCCGTTTTTTCCTCTCTCTCTCTCTAGGTCCTGGTCGGCTTGAGGGGAATTGGATCCAATTTCTACGAGGATAGAATTCGCATAGTGTATAGGGGCCATTAGGATTAGGCCATACACGCACGTGTGGGGATATTTATGCACTAGGGAGGGGGTTAGGGTTGGGGGTAGTTTAGGGAGGGAGGGTTCGGCTAGGTGATAAAAAGTGGGGGTTAGGGTGCGAAGTGGGAAGGCTAGGGTTAAGTATCAGCTACGAAGGGTTAAGATAGTAGTGGGAGAGTGTAAGTATATTTACCGAGAACTTGACGGGATTCAGATTGTAGGGTGGCCACTGGCTGTCTTCAGTATTGGAGTATCCAGTAGGGATGACATTTTATGAACCATCTTATTGAAAGGGTGGCATCCTATCCCAGTACTACGTTTCAAGTCACTGAGCTCTCCAGAATGACTGATTTTTCATGACAAATGTCTACAAATGGAGACTGCATGGCTAGGGGCTTGATTTTATACACCTGTAGCAATGGGTCTGATTGAAATGCCTGAATTGAATAATTAACAGATGTGGACAAATATTTTGCAAAATTAATTAATTAGCTTGTGATACAGTGCAGCAAATATAAACTGAGATCCGAGAATTGGAAAAAAGAGTAAAAACTAAGCAAATTAGTGTAAAGGCAGCGACTTCTTCCCTCGGAGAAGTAACATGCAGTGCTCCCTTGAGCCATCAGGGACCTTTCTGGGCGGCAGGATCACATGCGCAATATATCGCATACGTTCCTTGTACATATGATATATCGCATGCAACCCCAGCATTCTGCAGCAGGGGCGACTCGGAGGGTCCGATGCGATGCGCACAAGACCGCTGTAAACTGCTTCAGAGTCCATCCCACAGCAACTTCATCTGCTCATTTGGATTTATCCGGAGGAACTCTGGTAATTGGTGGAGACATGGACATACTGATACTCACAGCCCTAATTGGATTTCAAATTGTGCGGGACTGGTAACTATTATATCATAGTGTCATTTGCCTCTGGAAGGAACATTTCTTTTCTTCTATTTAATTCAAAGCCTCATATGATTACCACACTACCATCAACATTGTATGTTTTTTTAGATTATATGTTTCGTGTTGTTTGTCTTGTATTGTCTTATTATTGTACACTTTGATAAATTGTATCTGATTATCAATTATATGTTTTTTAATAAATGTGACTTATTTTTCATGAGAAATTGTGTGAATTCTAATTTGACTGAGTAAGATAGCGCCTCTTAAAGTGACAGCGACCTTGGTTACTGTCACAACTCCCAGCGTATTGCATTGAACCCGCTGTCTGTAGTCACCTGCAATTTGGGTTCTTTTCCTGTGTTTGATGCTGCAGTCACAAGGAAATAACCCAAATTGCAAGTATATCACCCAGTTTATGGCCTTTATGTCAAAACGTGCAACCATTTAGCAGATATTATTCATTCCATACAGTATGTATGTAATTCCAGTGGCCATATTTATAGGTGGGAATTATTGTGAATGCAAAGACTAACTTATTGTATTCGGCTATAGAACCCAGTACACAAGGCAGTCTCATAGGCTTTCATGCTTCTCAGTCGGGATACGGTCGAATGGTCGACAGGGGTCTAGGTCAACACATGCGTTAGGTCGACAGTCAAAAGGTCGACATGGGTTTGTTTACTTTTTTGAGCCGACATGTGCCGACAGGCGGTATTTCATGCCCTACCATCCACTAGGGCATGGTGGGAGAATAAAATAGTGTGCCTGAAGCATTGCAAGCGCAAAGTTCACTTAAAATTGTGTCCATGTCGACGGTGTTGACATTCGGGTTAAAAACCAGTCAAAACCCCATGTTGTCCTTTTGACTGTCTACCTAGACCCATGTCGACCTAGTCCCTTATCGACCTAGACCCCTGTCAACCTTCCTGTATGTTGACCCAATGGTGTCGACCTAATGACTGTCGACCATCTTATGGTCGACCAAACTATCCCAACCCTCTCAGTCCTGGTTATCCCTTAATAGATTAATTTACTTATTATTGTTATTATTAGTATTCTCTAGTTTTTATGATTTAGCTTATGACCCCTTGCAAAGTTTTTAATCTTACAATGTGGCCGTGGGTCGTCTGCCTGTCTGCTTTGGTTTAATTGTTGGTTTGTTTCTGTCTGCCTGACCTCCTGGGTCTTTTGCTTCTCATTATGTACTTATTTCCCTGTTAACCTGAATCTTGTTTTGTCTATATGGCAAGATTCCAACTCCTACCAGCCTGGTGAGCTGACAATCAGTCTTATTACATTACCGTTGCATTGTCCTGCTCAGAATAGCTGAGTCACTTAATCTTCATGTTAAGAAAATGTGTAAATTACTGAGGAAGATAGTTCCCCATCCATAATCCTGCAGACCTTGTCTCCTATGCATTATATACTTTATCATGCAAATCTACAGTACAATAACTAACTTTACCTAGATACAAATATAGGACTTCATCAGTTACATGCATTTCCACTCTTGCTAATTGGCCACTTTTAGAGTATTGTATGTGTCACAGTAAAGACTTAATGACAGAAATAAACACGTAAGCTCTTGCAAACAATCTACAGTAATAACACACTAGAAGCCAAGATTAATAAGCGACATAAAGATAAAATAGGTAGATGGTTAAAACTGTCGTCTAGACCATTTCCTGTAGGATTGCCTCGAAAATACAGCCCCAGGTCATCTTCTATCTCCGCTAAGAAAGTCTTCGTGTTTTTAGACAATCTTAAAAGTTTAGATTTCCTTTACTAACGCACAAAGGTATTATTGTTTTGATAGCGAAACCCACAGAAATAATCACAGCCTTATATTTGTTCTTAATCATGCATTGCTGTTGTTAAGCTGTGTTTTCAAACAAATTGGCCCCAAGCATCTTTGTATGTTCAAGTCCAAAATAGCCAACTAATTACCCTACTGTGTCTGCTTTGGTTAAAATGATTGTTCAACTGGATTTACTAATAGCCATAAATCTTCAGTGTGTAGTCAATGTGTAATTCAGCCACTCATACCGCTTTCACACTGCCAAAACGTTTGAAAAAAAATGGTATTTAAAACGGGTCTGAGCCTTCACATTGCAGTAGATTACCGTTTTAAATACCGTTTAAGTACCATTCACATCAGTCAACCCTTTAATCCCCTGAACACGTTTCAAGGCAGAATGCAGGGGACAGCCTATCACAGGTCTGTACTCAGTTTTTTTTTTTTTACTAAATACTGTTTCAGAGCCATTCTCACTGCATAAAAAAACGGCTCTGAAACGTGTGGGACTCTGCTTTTTAAACGTTTTGACATACCGGTTATCTTTAACTCTAAATTTAACTCTTAAATTAACTCTGGCACTTTCCCACTGCAGCCTTAAACGTTTTAAAATGGGAAAAAAACGGCAATATACCGTTTAACAAGTGCGGTGTGAAAGGGGTATTAGTCTGAACACCCTTCATTGCATGCATTCAGTTTTGGTTATTGGATGACTGTCAACATTTAACATAAATAAGTGGGCTCAACAAATGGGTCAACTTTGCAGGCAAACATTATAGGAATCAATAAAAACACTTGTTATTAATATAAGCACTATTGCAATGTGGATTATTATAGTGGAAATTAACTTCAAAAAGCTATATAAAGCTATATATTTCCTACACAGTTGGTTAGTAGCATACATACATGCAGTCCATGATGAATTGAAGAAAGAGCAGTCACTTACCTAACGGCTGCTGGTGGTTCTGATGTATTCTGCCTACGGGGAACTTTAGGGTTCTACTGACTCGGTAAGCTGCGAAGCTCGCGGCTTACTGAGTCCTTATGACGCCGGCTTGTGGAATGAAGAGGTCCATTCCTTAGCATTGAGGACATTATGCAAAAATTCTAAGCCCAGAACCTCATGTGGAGTGCAAGACATCACACCGGGTTTGTTTTTGCTTGCAATCCGCACATTACATATCGCAAGTTAAAAAGTATATGCAGGCAGTACTTTGTGTACTAGATTGCATCGCATCTAGTTCTAATTGCATGCTGTTTTGGTATGTCACATGCAATTTGAACCAGATCTGATGCAATCTAGGACAAAAGGTACCATGTGTGGGCATCTTTACATTACAACTTGATTACTAATCTATAGCACACAATGTGGGGTATTCAAATGTTTACTTTTGGGAGTTTTATTTTTCACACCTTTAAAATTTGCGCATCTGAAGTAATGGTTGGGTTTGCTATACAAATGTTTTTTCTTTAGACGTCTAATCTGTTGTAGTTGTTTTAATTATCACACCCATTTATTCCCCTTTTTTTAATCTCACGCCCATTTCATCCCTTTTTTTTTTATCACGGATTGCATATATTTTATTTGCTTGCCATTTTATTCATTTTTATTCCCTATTGTGTTCCATCCTGCTTACCTCTGCCCACCATGTTTAGCTTGTTTAAAATGCAGTATATATATTTTTTCTGCAAACTCACCTGGTCCACCGGCCGTCCCCCGACATCCACGGTGGCCATCGGCTTCATCTTCTGAAGCATCCCCGGTCCCAAGGATGCATTGCGCAGGTGCGCCAGTGACATCATCAGGGGACCCAGTAAGCATGAAAATGCGGGGGTACCCAAAATATTCTGAAAACGACATTTTGGTTTTCAGATATCTGGATAACTAGTACTCTAGACCATTTTCAGTATCATGTTCACTGGCCAAGTTATATATATATATTAAACTAGTAAGTTGCCTTGTGATTGCTTCTGTGTTTGTGCTCGTGTGAGAGAGAAAGAGATGTAGTTTCACTTGCTGCCAACAGATGGCAGTGTTTTGGAGACACACAAATGGACACTAGACACATATATATATATATATATATATTTATATATATATAAGCACTCACCCTCCTTGCAGAAGGTTTTGGGAAGTACCGGCACACACTTGTAGAAGTCCAATGTAGATTTATTTAAGGCATGAGATGGTATACAGACACGGCCCCATACCATCTCATGCCTTAAATAAATCTACATTGGACTTCTACAAGTGTGTGCCGGTTCTTCCCAAAACCTTCTGCAAGGAGGGTGAGTGCTTCTGTATCTTTACATTACAGGACTGTGCACCACAAAACGTGAGTTCTGTTATTTTCAAAATTGAGTGCTGTCTTACATGACATATATATATATATATATATATATATATATATATATATATATATATATATATATATATATAATGCATTTAGTACATTTTATTATCTGATAAGCTCCACTTTCATGTCCCCCGATTGTGTTGTTTACTTAGCTAAAAAGAAAGAGGTGGGGTTCTGGAAAAAGTGGTGCTGAATGGATGGTGTATCTGTACTTATCTTTACGTGTAGGTTCTTCTGGTTGATGCCATCGATACACCATCCATTCAGCGCCACTTTTTCCAGAACCCCTCATTTTTTTTTGCCTATACATTTTTTGGATCAATAGGGATTGATCCACGGGTTTGGAAATACAGGCAGCAGAATCGTAGGAGCGCCACACTTAATTCCACCTTTTCAGAAAAATCTTGTTTACTTAGCTGTTTGGAAGGTTACAGTATGCCCCTCCCTTGGGGGCAGCAGCTTGTCAGAAATAGAACTAGTCTTTGCGCTCTTTTTTTAATTAACATTATAGGAGACTATGGAAGAAATTTACTAAGATGGGAGTTCTATGTCACATGGGATGTTGCTTTGGGCAACCAATCAGATCCTGTCTATTATCTTCTAGAAGGTGCTAAGTAAAGTAGAAGTAGATTGTGATTGGTTGCCTATAGTAACATCCCATGTGAAATAGAACTCCCACCTTCGTAAATTTCCCCCCGTAGATATAGATTTGTTACTTGCTGCTGTAATATAAGTTCCTATGCAATAAGGAAAGCAGCGTCTCTGATGGAAATAGTCACTCATTGACGCGTTTCATCTGCTGAGGATTATTAATATCAGTGTGTCCTGGTGGTTGTATGGGAAATACTTTGTATAGAGCCTTTTATGTGGACATATTTTGAGTATCTCAATATTGTATTTTTTTTTTAAATTAGCTTAACATAGTATATAAAGGATTTATTCTATAATTTGTTGTGAATATTTAGTTAAGCCAAGTATGAATTATAATAGATCATAGTGAAGAAAATATGTTTAAGGTGATTTTATTTTTAATTAAAATGTGGTTCTCTATTCCACTTGCTTTAAAACTTCTTGTTCACTTTCCATTTTTCAATATCTATGGAATATCTTTAGCCATGTGGCTCCTGTCATAACATTATGAGGTGTACATTTACTAAGATAAGAGTTCTCTTGAAGATGGGATGTTGTCCATAGCAACCAATCAGATTATATCTATTATCTTTTAGAAGGTACTAATAAATAAGAAGCTGAATCTGATTGGTTGCTGGCAACAAAGTATCTTCCATATAACTCACATGTTAGTAAATGTGCTCCTTATTAGTGACTAGTGTTTACAATCTTCTGCAGAATACAAGAATTTGACCTTTCTATTTGTAACATAATACACAGCCAAGATGGAATAAATATGGAAAGGCACATTTTCACAAATTGTGTGTCAAATACAATGAGGGGAATTCTGTTGTTGTTGGGCGCCTGTTGGTAGTTATATATTTGTTTTGCTGATAGGCACGAGTTCTGTGGGCGCCCATTATTTCAGCCTACACCCTCCTGAGGGTCCGTGAAAATTCAGGCCTCTGGGTGCACCAAACTGCTGTTATGGCAGCAAGACCAATAATTGCATGGGTTTAGCTGCTTTACACATTTAGGCCCTGATTCTGGTTGGCTTGCTTTGCGAGCCATGTAGCGCCACCCGCTGGGCATGGAAATGCCCACCCCTCGCTAAACGCAGAAGATTCAGAATCATCCGATGGTGACTTAGATTAGCGGCACCCTGCTCCGAGAACAGGGCGGGTAGCTGATATCCAGCAACGTCAGCTGCTCGTCCTGGAAGGCAGTTGGCTCGCCCAGCGTTTTCGTGGGTATGCCCAGGAAAGGCAGGGTGGCTGCATGCGAACGCCCCCTGCCCGCCTCCTGCATACCCCCCTCTTTGCAAATGCCTTGCAAGTCTCCGAAGGCACCCCCATTGAGGCCTTGCACATGCGCATATTCGTTTATCAACATCGAAGAAATAAGGATCAAATATGGTTTGAGGTAACATGTTTAAAAAAGGGGCACACTAGATGGGCCAGGAGGTTCTTATCGGCCGTCAGATTCTATGTTTCTATCGAACTCCCCATACAAACGTACGAGGGAGTTCAAATCAGAATCACCCCTTAATCAAATCACACTTGGATGAGATAAGTGCGGTAAGTAATGGCCACCCATGGCTCTTATCTGCAGTTAAATATTGGCTAAACGTCGTCCATTACTTATACATGCCAAAATCAACTGAATTCTCTCCAATATTTTCAATATCACAATGCACCAATAAAAGCACTGTTACATGGAACACATTGGGCCAAATGTAATAGGGCGTGAAAATCAGAGTGTGAGAGATTTTGGGAGAGGTTTCCCATTTTTTTAAAGCCGCAATCAATTACACGGCAAAATCAACCTGGTTTTGCAGTTTAAATTATTGCGGCTTTAAAAAAATGGGAAACCTCTCCCAAAATCTCACTTTCTGATTCTCACACCCTATTACTGTACATTTGGTCCCTTGTGTTTCCTGATGAAAGGCCTTATTATCACCTAATTCCTGTGTTTTGTAATTGTGGGTTAAAGTTTTGTTCTATTGCATTGAGTTTATATAACTATTGCGTGATAACCGTTCTAGTTGCTCTGGACACTAGATAGATATGTTTCCACATTCATTGCCTTATGGTACAAAAAGAAATGCTGTTTTCTGAATACTATCCCTCTGTCTTGATTAAAGTAACATCAGGCAATAATAGCAGGCTCAGATTTTGGCATTATCATGTGTCTGTTTTATGCTAAAACGATTTTGTTGGAAATGTTATTGACTATTAATGCTGGCAAATCATCGCAGATCCTTGTGAATGGCTGCATTGCATGTGCAGCTGCACTCTGGTGAATCAGAACACATTCTGCTCAATTCCTTTAGTTACAAGCCCTAATGTTGAAGGTTATGTCTGAAAGCATTATATAGATTGTTTATCTCAGAACTCACCACCTTCTTCCTGTTATCATGTACCTTCACACTTCATCCATCTAAATTAATTACATTTCTTAAGACAAATACACATACTTATGTATATGGAGATAGAAAGGTCTGGTTCACTACTTAGGACATTCTGGAACAAATTGAAAAGGTCCATACACACTGGGAGATTTTGCCCAGCGTGTATGCTGACAGATTTTGGGGGAAATTGCTGGGCTGAACACCGCTCCGTACATACACACTGAGCATTTTGCGACCGTTTTAGTGGGTTTCCCATGGTTGGACAATTTGCCATAGCAGGACGATATGGAAAACCATCCACTCCGTCGCTCAGCTACTGGTAAAACCAGCAGATCAGCGGCCGGGGAAGCGATGATGCGGGAGCGCGCATCATCTCGCACCGATTATCATTAACCCATACACACTGTTCTCAAACAAGTAAACTGAGCTGCTTTCAGCTCAAAGTCACTCAGTGGCCCTTATTCAGATCTGATCGCAGTACAAATTTGTTCTCAAAATGGGCAAAACTGCAGGTGGGGCAGATTTGTGTGAGTTATTTTGTTTCTGTGCAGGGTAAATACTGGCTGCATTATTTTTACACTGCAATTTAGATTTCAGTTTCAACATACCCCACCCAAGGGCCAGTGTGCATGGGTGCATACACACTAGGCAATTTTGAGCTCAAAGTAGTTCAGTTCTCCCGTTCTGAGCTGCTGTGAGCAAAATAAATGACTAGTGTGTATGGCTGGGCAGTGGGAACTGTTGCGCGACGTTCTCCTATTGTGGATGGTGGTTCACAGTAATGCCCATGGGATTGAGTCAAGATGTATGACAAGCACATATGGTTTTGCTGTTCAGGTGTCCACATACTGTTGGTAATGTAGTGCAGTGATCCTCAAATGTGGTCCTTAAGGCACACCAAGGCCAGGTTTTATGGTGATCCACAGTTAGGAACTGGTGACTTATATTGTACCTCAGTCAGCTTGATTATACCATCTGTGCATAAGCAGGGATAGCTAGAACACCTGGACTATTGGTATGCCTTGAAGACCACGTTTAAGGGCCACTGATGTAGTGTATACTATGGTGGCTGACATCACAGGACGGCAGCTGCCTGTCCTGTCTTCAGCCAGCCACACGCAATAAAATTTACTTTCCACTGACTTCTATTTGCGAAGGTAGGATAAATCATTCCATAGTCAGCGACCAACAAATGATATCTTGTGCAGTGGAGGCATGCGAGGGATGTGTTTTCCTACACATCCCTCGCATGGTACCGAGGGAAATCAGTGGAGGGAGGGTGAGTATATGGTGGGGCGGTGTCTCTGGTGCTCATTAAGCTGCGATGTTCAGCCCAATATATACATTTGTATGTGAATTAGATATGTAATGTCTTCTATACTCTTATACAGATGTGTCCCCATTCTATTAGTGTTATTTACACTGTATGGGGACTAACTTGTAATAATGTGTTGTAATTGTTTTTAATTGCTATTTTTTCCCCCCATTAAAGTCGGAGACAGTTTGGCCCAAAAGACAAAGAAGAAGTGAAGATAATTGAGCACCAAACCCAACATCTCCGATTGATGCCACACTTAGCCACAGCTCTGGCACTGACATTTACAAGCAGGTATTACCTTGCTTTTTGTGTGGGATTTGCTTAACTGTCTCAGAGTTTTTTCCTTTGCTCAGTGCCTGATGTCAACATTTCCTGCAGACTGCGTACAGTACGTTTTCTTGTACCTTGCTGTGTATATCACCTTACAAACATGCCTACCCAAAAACAAAGGATGGATTTTTAATATCTATGGGAGGGTGGCTTTCAGGATTGTATGCAAGAATAATAAGATCTGAAAATGGTATATATTGTGGGAGGTGAAGTTATGTAGGGGTGTGGGAAGATGATCAAGTCTCTGCTATCTCCTCATCCAAGAGGAGATAGCAGAGAAACAGTTGGAGATACTAGTGAGGAGAGAGAAAAAGAGAACCGTAGATTTGAGTATCGTCGATATTGAAATGCAAAATAACTAATGAGCTCATCTAAAGAGGACATTTAGAGAATTAAAAGGATAGGTCCAAGAACAGAATCTTGGTGGACATCTACTGATTATCGATATACAGTACTGTGCGTGCATCTGGGTCACAATGTGCATGCGTGACGCCTTCTGTTCGCAAGTTAATTTACAGGAAGCTGGCTTTTGGGGGTGGTAACCGACCATTTCCTAGGAGTCCCTAGGGCAAATGCAGGCATGCCCAAGCATGGGGAGCATCAGCTCCAGCCACGGTCAGCCTGTTTCCATCACAGCCGCCAAGTAAGTCCATGGCTTCTCATATCCTGCACACGCCTTCACACACTGGAAAAATCATTTGATGATGAGCGGCTTGTGAATGGATTTGGAACTATTTGCATGGCTGTGAATAGATTCTCTAGCTGTGCCAGGCGGGATTTCACTCTGGCGGCGCGGCTTTTACCTGAATGCTGGATGCTGCAAATTAGCAGCGGTGTAATCAAGTCTGAATTAGGCCCAGTGTCTTGTAAAACATTATGCCCTACAGAACTAAGGAACAAAAACGAGGGCTACTTTCCCTTTTTAAATCATGTAAATATAATGGGTGAGATTTAATAGGATGAGAGATTCAGAAAGTGAGAGATTTGGTAAGAAATCACCAGTTTTTTTACAGCGGCAATCATTTACACTGCAAAATCAAACTGGTTTTGCAGTGTAAATGATTGCCGCTTTTTAAAAAAAAAAAAACTGGAGATTTCTTACCAAATCTCTCACTTTCTGAATCTCTCATCCTATTAAATCTCACCCATTATGTCTGTTCATGGGCTGGAAACATTATCCCATTAATCTTTTACAGTTTTATTTATTTTAAGGGCTGTATTTAATGCTGGGTCATGACTGTTGGGCCGGCCTGACAGTCGTGACCCGGTCCCATTCTCGGCCCACTCAACTGCATCTTGGCCCTCGGGATTCAATGTCCTCCCTGCCGAGTGATGAAAAGGGGGCATGACCTTGAGAAACGGCCATGGATTGTCGAAATACGGACGGGAGCTTGACAATCCATGGCCGTTGTCTGCAAAAGGAGCCTGACTGGTTTTAAATTCGAGCTTGTTTTGCCGCGATGCCTGCTCATGCCCGAATGACAATTATATTGTCAGTTTTATAATACATTATACTGTAGTATTCATTCTAGCACTTACCATCTTTGAAAACCCATGCAGTTCCTCTTGAACCCGGGTCTCCCAGGTTGCTTTGATCCCACTCTAGCTGCTGCGCCACAACAGACACACTATGTTTCTTATCAGTAACAAATATTTCAATGTGGTGATAATGAAGAAAAGTAAATAATGGAACAATTGTTCCTATTTGTGTATACATATATATAAAACTTAGATTTATGCTGTCATTATTCCATGCTTGTAATCACTTTTCCCCCTTGGTTATTAACTAAGCTGTCTCTCTATATAAAATACAGCTATAAACTTGCCATTGAGATACCATAGAAGCAATATAGGATTGTCTTTTAATATATACACCTGTTGATTTAATTGCGAACACAACACAGGTGTTCCCTCTTGCAATTCTGCCGTTCTGATTGGTGAATAGCCTTTTAAATACCCACAAGGAAACTAAGAGAGTATCTTCTGAGGAAACCGTCAGATTAGTACGACGGAGAAACTAGTCAAGAGCTCTCCCTGCCTGTGATGCCCTTGTCCTTGCCTGCCTGTATCTCACTGCGCCAAAGGAACCCTCTTTAAAGTGACAGAGACTGCAAAGACTGCAAGACACACATATGCTACAAAGCGGAGCACGGCACAAGCTGCCAATCACCTGCTGGAAACTGAGGTAGCTATACCCTCTAACTGCCGCGACATCCATTTCCCTGCAGCGTCCGTCATCCGGCGGTCGGCTCCCTGACACAGCGAGCAGGTCTCCATGCTGTGGTCAGGTTGAGGAACTATACGGCATATAAATCCAGGAAGGTAACTGTGAAAGTGCGTGTTTGCCTGTCTCCACACTACCTGTATTGACAGTGTATAAACCAAAGGCTAAAAGTGAGAATAATACAGGTGCCTCCATATTTCAACCATAATACTGACTACTGATATCTATGTGTATGCCAGAATTACGGTCCAATTGACCCTCAAAACATCTGGTTATATCTGGACTTGCTATTTAAACAATATCAATTGAAAACATTTGAACTCTGTGGATATGATCATCTGAAATAACACCATTAACCTGGCTATTGAAATCCACATTATCAGTTTTCTCTGGAAAATAAATATTGGCAGAAATTGGCAAAGGGACACAGTCATTTTTTATATATTTTTATGTTTATTAAATTATCTGTGGGTTTAATGTACAATGTATTTTTTTATTAAATATAATATCTGTGTTTAAGGAAGCTTAAATAAAATAGTATTTTTATACAGTGATATTTTTCAGTGTCTCTTGCGCTCTCTCTATATATATATATATATACTTGTTTATTTGGTTTAACTTTATTAAGGATTACAGAGAGCCTTAATTGAGAGCAGCAAGTCACACTTCTTGACAAACTACACCAGTTGATTGCTAAATTCAAACTAGCTGTGCGCCCGATCATTTGGCCTCTTTTTCTACCCCCCTCAAGTTTGTTCCTGGTACCGTGTGTCTAAACTTATCACACGTGCCCCAGAGACTTCTGGGGAGGGTGATTAGAGGACCAGAGTTTTGTTGTGATTGAGTTCCTCTTCCCTGCCTGGGGTGTCACTGTCTGCTGTAGTTCTTCTTGCAGAAGTGTAATCTGTACATCAGCACTGATATGCAAACCGGACCTGTGCTAGAAACACCACAGCAGACAGCGACTCCCAAGGCAGGGAAGAGGAACTGCATGGGCTTTCAAAGATGGTGAGTGCTAGAATGAGCACTACAATATATATTTTTTGTATGTTTTAAACATATAATTTCCTATAGTCTACAGTCAGTAGGGATAACTAGATTGATCTATATACAGTAGGGGCAGAGCCTCCTGTTACAGTATCACAGGTAGAATAAGAAACATGCTTCTTACCACCCACTGTTTCTTGGAAGCCATAACTGGGTGTTTGTCATATAGAAGGAGAAATCTCTCTCACCCACTTTTCTTTGACAGGATACTAGTGCCGTTGTCAGGGGGTATCCCAACCCCTGTTCGTTCTTTGAGTAACTGTGGAAACCCTAACCCTAGCATTCATCACATTGTATGTGAGTCAGAATGAAACAGTGATCTCTGCTTTCAAATTTCAATAAAGCTTTATTTTTGCTTTATAGGTATGCAGGAGAAATGCTTGATGAGGATGTGTATCATAACAGAGACCTGGTAAACAATCGTCCTTTACAAGCCCTTGTAGCGGGTCTCAAGGCATACAGCACATGGGAGAATCTGTCCTGTCTACAGGACTGCCGGGAATGTACCGGAGGAATGGTGAGTTTCCGGCTTATACATAATGCATTCACTTTTTATATGTGATGCAATTACTATTGTAAAGCGCAACGGAATCTGCTGCGCTATATAAGAAACTGTAAATAAATAAATGTAGTGTATACACCCTCCCTATACAATCTTCTCTGGTACTGCAGCCTTATTCAAGTTACACCACAGAGTAGTATCCATTTACCTTATATTACACCTCACAGTATTGCCTCTTATTCACATTGAAACCATTGAAGGAGTGGGGCCTAAAGGCCCCCATACACTAGCCGATTTTGGTCAGATTTAGGCCAGATCAGTCGGATCTGGCCTAAATCGGACCAAAATCGTCTAGTTTTGATGTCCCCTCAGATCCGATGCGCGGTCCCATGCGCATCGGATCTGCGTCGGGTGGTCGGACCTGCTGCACGTCCGACCACCCGACTTGGGACCTAGTGGGGCGGTGCGGCGGTGGAGGGAGCAGGGGGGGCTGGGGACGCTGCGAGGGACACAGGCGGCATAGAGCCGGGCGGGGGGAGCCGGGAGCTGTCAGGACTGAATAAAAAAAAAAAGCCCATACAATGAATGGGCGGCCTGTGATTGGCTGAGCGCTCTCTCAGCCAGTCAGCAATTGGCTGAGAGAGCGCTCAGCCAATCACAGGCTGCCCATTCATTGTATACAGTAGGCTTTTTTTTCTAGCACTGACAGCTCCCGGCTCCCTCTGCCCGGCTCTATGCCGCCTGTGTCCCCCGCAGCGCCTGTGTCCCCCGCAGGGTCTGTGTCCCCGCAGCGTCCCCAGCCCCCCTGCTCCCACCAGCAGCCCCCCCCCCTGCTCCCCGGGTTTTTTACATGTGATAAATCGAGACGATTTATCACATGTGAAAAATGGCATATCAAGTGCCAATCTAATCAAGCTCCCCCGGGGAGCAGCCGGGGAAGCTCAGGGGGAAGTCGGGGGCGACTTGTCCTAAGGACAAGTCGCCCTAGTGCAGGGGTGTCAAACTCAAATTCATCGGGGGGCCGCATCAGCAGTTTGGTCACCCTCAAAGGGCCGGTTGTATCTGTAGGTCCCCCTGTATAATTATAATGCCATGACACCACAGGCTGCTTCCCCTGTATAATATAAAATGAATGCCATGACACCACAGGCTGCTCCCCCTGTATAATAATAATGCCATGACACCACAGACTGCTCCCCCTGTATAATATAATAAAAGTAATGCCATGACACATAAATGATTATACAGGAGGAGCAGTCTGTGGTGTCATGGCATTAATATTATTATACATGGGACACCTCAGGAAACAGCAGATATATATATTTTTTTTATTGTGAGTGTGATCCTCATCCTCACTTACTGTTTCTCCGTCTGTCCTGCCGCTGCTGCGGCTTCCAGCTTTTCTTCACTGCTTGCTGCGGCCACACGGTCCCCGACTCCCGGTCCAGCTTACCTGCCTGCTCCTACTTCTCTACAGACGCATGGGCGGGCGGAGTCATCGTCATGACGTCCCCACCCAGTGTCTGTCACTGCCGGGCATCAGAGGGAACAGGCGGCCGGGCCCTCCTCCACGTAGCCGTGGAGGCCGGCGGCCATGTTTCTGTAGCCGCATACATATGTGCCTACAGGAACATGGCTGCCGACAGTGGAGGAACAGGTAAGGCGGCCGCGGTGGGGTGGGTGAGAGGAGGTGGCCTAGGCAGGAGCTGAGACACACTGCCCTGCGTGCTATCTCCTCACGCGGGCCACATGACGAGGTCTGGCGGGCCGGGTTTGGCCTGCGGGCCTTGTGTTTGACACCCGTGCCCTAGTGTATGGGGGCCTTTAGAGCGGAGAGCTGAGAACAGGAGAGGGTGGGCCCTGCTAATGGAACTTACAGTCTTAAGGGCAGGCATATAGCCACAAAAGGAACTTGTACTAGTACCACTGTATGTATAGAAAATTAGATACACTTTTCTTTTATATTATGGATTGTGTACCCACAAGTAGCCAAATTGTATCCTTTAGGACGGAATAATAGATAATTACTTACACAAATATAAAACATACACTGGTCGGCTTTGCAGACAACTAGATGTTACTTGGAGGTAAGAATATGAAGGCAGTATGGCTATTCCCCAGGGTTTGGAGTTGATCTTCCTCTGCCCATCTGTGCAGCAGGGACCGGATATAACAGGATCTACCTGCTCAATATTCTTTGTGATGGCTAATGCTGTGAGTTTTGTGACCAAATACATCTATAAAAGCCCTTATGGACTTCATTTTCTAATATGAAACATAACAAATATGCTGGACTCCTACTTACAACATGTAAAGGTATAGAAACAGGCTTCAGACAAGCAGTGTGCATATACAGATGTGCAGAACACTAGAAAGATAAACAAAACAGGTTTTTACCAAGGAGCATTAAGGTGCCCACACACGCACCGATCCCGGCGTGCGTTGTGGGCTTAACTAGCACACATAGCATCGCATCGCTAGAAAAAGCTAGTACAAAAAGTATGTGCAGCACATACTTTTTGTACTGTGCGATGAGGTGCCGCGGGAGCACGCACCCCATCGTACAGCATCGCACCGCCGGCATTGGTGCGTGTGTGGGCACCATTAGGACTAAGATTAAAAAAGCACATGATAGTCGCCATCGCCGCCCCATCCAGGCGCACGCACATGAGGCGCTTGTGTGTCCCATTCTCAGCAATGGGACGCGCAAAGGTCTCACTCCCGGCCCGCCCTCTGCCAGCACACACCAGCTAGTGAAATCTGTCAAGCGCTGGGATTGATCGAGAGCATCTCCATCTGTAGTCTGCACTGTACCTTCTCTCTCTCTCTCTCTCTCTCTCTCTCTCTCTCTCTCCAAGCTTTGATAAATATCACCAAGTTATACATAGTGCTCCAGCTATGACAGTTAGGACCTGGACACATGACAGTTATGATCATTTATCATATGCAACACGTTTTATCATGCACATCATCATACAGTAATTACAGGAATCACACCTCTTCTTATCTGAAATGATTGCAAAATAGAGACTCACCACCCTAAAGATGTCTGATGATGGCAATTGCTTGTCAGATAAATAGTCTGCTAACTGAAATGACATAATTGTTACAACAGTCATGTGGAGTTTTTTATTATTATTATATATATATAAAATAATTTGTTGTACAGTACGTCCTGTTCAATATGCAGATAAATTGATATGACACTCACTGTGGTGCCAGAGTTGCTGTGTGGAAATAGAGAAGGAAGCTTGTCATTACAACTGCTCTGGGAAATATTTGAAAAGAATCTGTGTCTCCTCCTGCACTATGTGTTCATTCCAAAGGTGACAGGTTAGGAAGGATGGATCCAACGCTTTCTCCATTGTCCACAAGCTAAAGGTTCTAGAACCCTGGGTAACTTTCAGCGGATATAGCACGTGTGAAAGTGATAGCCAGCTGTTAATATGTTTTGGAACATGTGATGAGCAGAGATCGAAGGCACACACATAATTGTTCTTAGAATTTGTTTAACCTCCTTGAGTATTCACATCACATTCTGTAAATGTTATCAATGTGTTCTTGCCTTTTACTACCGATTATAATCCACGGACAGTGAGTCCTAAGCAGTGAGGTGCGGTGAGGCCAATGCCTGGGGAGGTACTTTCCCTAGTAGCAGAAGTGCCTCAACTATGGTCTCTCCATGACCGTCCCTGTATTTCCATCATTTCGCTGCAAATTTGGTGAGATTTGACTGTAAAAAGAAATAAAATAATACAAACATTAAATGTATGCTATAAAAATCTTCTTTTTATTATTGTTATCATTTGTATAGTAAAAAAAACCTGGAGTATCTGCCTGCCCTGCCTCCCCTGACTGAACATTACTGTTCCTAATGTAGGGTACACACCAGAACGATCATGATCGTGAGACAATCATACAATGGTCACACGATCTGTATGGAGCACACGATCTGTACCCAGCAGAAGGGATTGTTGACAAATCCTGACTGCAGCAGGTAGGATCTCCAAAACGACCAGCAGGGACATGCATCGGATCGGAATCGGATCTAAAACATGTCAAAACATGCCCAATTTACATACAATCGGCCAAGATTGTATCGGAATTAGGGGAATTGAGGCCACATTGTTTTGGTGTGTACCCAGCATAAATAAGAAAGGACAAGTAATGAATGTAAAACCATAAAGTGGGCTCAAGCTGTGCTGAGTCCTCCCTTCACCATCCTGTCGCAAGCTCTGATAGGCTGAGCCATAATGTAAGCAGCCACCCAGCGTGCGCTGCGGTTGCCAGGTGACAGCTGGAGGCTCTGCCCCAGATGTCTGAGTGCGGGCTGCTCTGCCGCGGCGCTGCCTAAGAAGCACCCTGGACAAGTGGGGTCACGGGGTGAGCGGAGTGTGATAGCTGTCGGGGCTAGAGGAGCTGCTGCTGTGACCGGTGACTGCCTCCCTAAGGAAGGCCTCTGCAGCAGCCTTGCAAGCCTGGGAACTGGAAGCAGGGCTCAAACGGCCGGTACTAGCCAGAGCGCAAGAGCAGGCACTGTGAGAAGGTGTTCTGCTTGCACCAAGCCACAAAGCACACACAGGAGCTCCGACCCGGGCAGCATGGGGCTGCCTGCAAGCGGAGAACATGTATTTGCTGTAGAGAGCATCGAGAAAAAGTGTATCCAAAAGGTAAGTGAGCGGACCGCTGGCATGCTGCCTCCTCTGCTGAATAGACGTATTAGGAGCTAAATCCCGGGTATATGGAGCTAAATCCCGGGTATATGTGCATTCATGTGCAAAACCCGTGATATTTTTGCAAGTGTGAAAGGGATATGAATCTCTCCTCCTATTAAATTGGGTATGGATCATAAGATAGACAGCAACTAGGTAGACACCACTAGGTCGACATGCATGGAGGTCAACATGCCTGAAGGTCGACATGCAAGAAGGTCGACATGGGTCAGGTCAACCGGGTTATTAGGTCGACACAAGCATTAGTTCGACATGGGGAAGGCCGACAGTCAAAAGGTTGACATGGGATTTTTCACTTTTTTATCCCGAATATCGACACAGTTGACATGGACACTGAATTGTAACACCGTATCCCCACGCATGGCTCACTGTGCTCGCCATGCTTTGGGCTCGGTGCCTCGCTATGCTTGGTACACTCGTTTATTCTTCCACCATGTAGTGGATGGTAGGGCATGAAATACCACCTGTTGACACGTCGTCTCAAAAAAAAGTGAAAAACCCCATGTTGACTTTTTGACTGTCGACCTTCCCCATGTCAACCTAATGATTGTGTCGACCTAATGACCCTGTCGACCTTCAGTCATGTCAACCTTCATGCATGTCAACCTAGTGGTGTCAACTTAATGCTTGTCGACCTACTGCTTGTAGACCTAGTGACAATATCCCAGTAAATGTCACCCTATATACCATTTTGTCATTATTCTTTGAGTTCACCTTGAGCAACTTCAGTTCGACCCAGCTTGAGCATGATTGCCCTGTGAGACCTTGATACACCTTTATGTGTCCTCCTGTGTTTTCGTGAGGCAGAGCAGAGGATTCATTACCTCTTTAGAGGAATGTATGGTATTTGCTTTAGCAGCCATCTACCACCTAAAGCCCCAACTGTGTGGTCGGAGAAGATTATCGTATCCCACCCCACAGGGATGTACCATTTCTTTGCACTCTACCGCCAGTGGAGGGAACACCCACCCCTTTGTTTTCTCTGAAGATTGTATGGTTCTGGGCACCACAGGAGTTCAAGGGAAATCGCATAGTCAAAATCACGCTGCCAGTTTAAAGAAACAAAGTTTGTAATAAAACCCTGGGGAATATGAAAGCTTCAGTATGGATAAATTGGAGAAGATGCCTATACTCACCAATCAGCTTCATTTTAGTTTCTGTGCTAGATAAATAAAGGTCATCGGTGCTAGGGGAACCTATCCACTTAATCTTAAATTTTTGATACATCTACCTTGGAATTAAAAATAAATTCTAGCCTTTGGGGAGATGTATCAGGTCTTTAATACCGCTTTCAGACCGCAAATGCAGGGTCGCACTGGGACTTCTAAACTGTTCAGTCCCGGTGTGACCTTGCATGTGCGGTCTCTTCAGATTTCATCAGCAAACTGGCAATATTGCCGGTTCCCTGAAGTCCTGTGGGTCGCGGTGGAGCGTCTTCGGGAGCAGCGCTGCCTCTTCCATAGTGTGAACGGGAAACGGGTCGCTTGACCCGAGTAACCCGTTCACACTGCACAGCAACATGGCAACAAACCGGTAAGAACCCTTCTTCTTACCATGTTTGAATTGCCGTATTGCTACCGGTTAGCTGTAACCAGTAACCCCTTTAACATTGCACGAATTAACAGGTCGAACCGGCATGAACCCGGTAATTTTGTGCGATGTGAAAGGGGTAAAAGAGTGAAGATCAGTAAATCAGCGTCTGTCCTTTATCTAGCACAGTGTATGAAATAATAGAAGCTTATGCTTTTGCCAACTTCACTTCATTTCTCTCCAAGCCTTGATAAATCTTCCCCACTAAACCAAATGTCACTCTTGGGACAATATAATATTAGATGTGTCACACCTACTGTATGATATTGAGAGGATATAGATCCACGAATACTTACAATTTCTCAGACTCATCCTATTTTTTGTTGTAGATTTAGGTTAATACACCTTTAGTTAGGGGCCTACTATGATACCACATGATAATACTGTATCAGTAAACAATAGTAGCCATCATTTAATATCCAGCTGTAGAAAATTGTCACTGGAAACTGTTTCAAGTTGTTTCCAACTGTATGTCGAAGTCTCTTTTGACCTTTCGGCAATAAAAGTTCAATAAAACATATTTAGGAATAATAAATAAACATATCCAGTGCCTTTTTCAGTCAACATGCACTAGGACATGCTGGTCCATTGGATGGAGTTAAAATACAGTTCTGCACATGATTATGTGATTAGTGCAGATCTAGGACACGTTACAAACAGATGTGAGCTGGAAGACCCGGCCAACACAAACAGTTCAAGAAACACTGTGAGACGGGACTCAGATTACAGAATAGCACAGGACTGTCATTTCTAATCCTCATTAGCCTTTGGATAAAATCAAGCTGTTTTGCAGAATATGTTTTAATATCAATACATCTGCAGAAGGGTAGTGTGTGTATATATATATATATATAAATATATATATATATATATATATGTGTGTGTGTGTGTGTGTGTGTTTATATGTCATTATAGTGACTACTGACAGTAACCTCAGAAGTGATTAAATTGTTAAGTACTGTAAATTGTTTTTTTTATAGGACATCACATTTTAAGAGTTTCTGGGATTGTGTCTAAATTGTACTGTGTCTCCTTATCAGACATCAGCTATATTTATCCGTCTTGATGTGAAGAGATTGCTGTTTATTCAGCTGATTGAAGCACAACCTTCTACAAAGCATATATGTTTGCAAGTGATCCCAATCCTACCACATTCTCATACCTAATATCCATTAACCCTTCGAGTGCCAATATCTCTGTGAGAGATGTGCAAAATGTCCACTAAAAATGCCAGCATCGCTCACATTTGTTATATAAATTCAAATAAAAAATGTTGTGTAAAAAAAGATTAGATTTCCTATGTAAGGTAAACATTACAGGTCATTATGATGAAAAAAACGGTTTGGCAATTTTCACACCTATTTTGACAAATTCACTTGGCACTCAAAGGGTTAAAGAAAATCTAAGAGGTCTTGTAACTTAAGGCCCCCTTACACTTGTCCAACTTATTGTCCAACAAGTTGGACCTGATTGACTTGAGTTTTATCCTATGTGCAGGAGGATCAATCTCTTGGTTAGACCCAATGGCACAGGATTGTGCATTGGGTCCTACACATAAGGCACATAAGATTTTTTCAGACAGGCACATCAGATTTTGTCAGATAAATTGACCCAATCCACCTGAATTGGGTCAAATCTGACGAAATCTCACAAGTGTAAGGGGCCCATAATACTTCCCTAGGTATGACAGCTGAAGAAATTTTCTGATTGGACACAGTATAATGTCATCCAATAAGCTGCATTGGGTAAATTCCATAGAGTAAAATATTTAAAATTTATGTCATTCACTTTTATGATTAAATGAAAACCTAAATGTGTTTGTATGATATTTAATATGTCGGCTTAAAAAATACCCCACATTTGCTTCCTGGCCAATTCAAAAATCACATTTTTGTGCTCAAAATCTTTTTAATTTTGTGGAAGAAACATATAGGATCTGGCATAAGTTTCCAGAACTATGGGGTATATTCAGTTGATGTCGGATCCATTCTGAAATTCTTTTGATGGATTGGATTCTACATCCATTATTCAATGCAGCGGGCAAATCCGGATGTCTGATTTGGCTGCTGATTGATGCTCACCCGACCGGTGCGGGGACCAGGTGAGTGTAGTGGCAAGATCGTTCGGGAGCCGGGACTGGGCCGGATGAGCTGCTCTTGCCCGCCCTGGCGGCGGGAACGTTTAAGTGCAGCGGGTGAGTACAGGAGGCGGCAGGAGGGTGTGGGAGGCAGCGGATAAGAGGACAGTGCCATGTAAACTGCTGTTGTTCACCCGGTGCCGTCCTTCCTGCCTCAATCTGACATCTTTTCATGTCGGATTGAGAGAAACATGGCCACAACCTTTCAGATTTGGCTGTGTTTCCGTTAAAAGCAGGTGGATTAATGGCTATTCCATCAATCCACCTGGTTTTTGGCAGGTCGGAACATTCCGACCTGCCAGAAAAAAAACCCAGCTAGCATTGAATAGATCGGAACCCCTATTAATGTTGAAAACGGCCTTCTTTTCGGCAAGACGGCAGTTTCGACATAAATTGAATATATGCCTATGTGTTTTAGGGGCTGCAGTTTTGAAATGGGGCATTTTATCGGGGATATCAGGCAGGTGGAAAAAATCCAAGACAAGTACTAGGTTCGGGGCTAATTGAGTAGCTGACAGAGGATCCAATTACCACAGCTAATCAAATATCACCCTCAGTGTGTTCAATATGAATGGCTATTGAGGTTATATATAAAGAATTAAAAAAAGGGGTTAGACTAGATGGGCCAAGTGGTTCTGATTTGCCATCAAATTCTATGTTTCTATGTTATATTTCTTGGAATTATTGTAACAATATATTATTGTAACTATATAGAGGGTAGTAAGCATAAAATATTTAATAACAAAGTCAGTGGGAAGAGGTAGAGAGTCAGATACTTTAAAGTTGCGCATCACACCATATTGTTAACGATTTTCCCCTTGAACTTAACTATATCGTTCAGTGGCCACATCCAGGAGCATGCTGATGCTGAAAAGGTTGCCAGAATTTGATTGCATGTACTAACGACCTGAGGCAGAGCTCGTCGTTAACGATGTAGCGCGCACAATCTCGCCTGTTTTTTACGTTTGGGACTCGCTGCTGCAGATTCTGGTTTTTGAAAAGCCGAATCTGCATTAACATGCGAATTAGTGCCCACTTCTGCGTAAAAAGATGTAAATTCGCTGTTTTCTGACTTTTGCAATTTTTCTGAAAGTTGGAAAAAAAAATAACATTGAATAGAACGAATGTGTATTCAATCTATTCTGCGCAAAAACGGCAAATATTTTCAAGGAGCTGAAATATCTGCCAGGATTGAAAGACTGGTTTATAAAACTCCCCCTAAACGTTAACTTCCTCTAGATATGAATTCCCCTAGAGCAGGCACAGTGCACTGTACATGACTTTCTCACCCGCCCCCTTTACTGTTTGTATAGTTGTTGTATTATTTGTATGAAATGCCAAAGCCTGCCATAGTCACATGACATGACACCACACCACTGCTTATCCTCACATTTTCCACTCCACATCACAGCACAGACAGCTGGTTACGCCTCACCTCTTTCTGCACGTCGTGTTCATTTGGGGTTTTTTTGTGGTTTATTTTAACTAATAAAAAAAATCTTTCGAAACATCTGCGTTGGGATAAGGACAGAAATTATGTTGGGCTATATTTTTTTTTGATTTATCTTTTAATAGAACCAAGACTGCGTTTTATTTTGTGTAAATGAACGTGTATTTGTCAGGTCACATGTATTTAAACAGACATTGATTGTATATTCTGTTTAATGCACATTTACTAATGTATAATCTTCCATATCGCACAACACATTTAAATGACATTGCCAGACATTTACAAAGGTTTAAGGTAAAACATGTTTGTGTACTGTACCTTGCATTGTTTTTGTATAGAGGTATTTTTTCAATTCAGTAGGGTGCACCAATGCACCATACTCGATGCTGAAATATTACACAACATCATTACACATTAGGTTTATTAACATTAGGCCTAATTCAGAAATGTATGCAAACCTGAATTCATTTTTTTTTCTCAATTGAGAGATTATCATTGTTTGGCGCATGCGAAAATATAGAAATGTTGCAGCTGCCGAGAACTGTTTAGAGACTCCCGTAATCAATGTTCCTGTTCTGCCGCTTGTGTGCAACCACATAATCAGACCCTTGTCAGGCAAATATCGAGCATAGTAATCCTATTGCCGCAGGAAGTAAGATACCGCACTCGGGTAGATTTATTAAGCTCAGTGAAGGGATAAAGTGGTTTTTATCACCGGCCAATCAGCTCCTACCTGTCATTGAGCTGATTGGCCAGTGGTAAAAAACTAGACACTTTATCACTTCACCAAGCTTAATAAATCTGCCCCACATTTCTGCTGCGTACAGGATAAATAACATGCCGCCAAAATGGTTGCAGCTTGCCTGCCTTTTTTTGCCACTAATGGTCACTCACCTTCGCTCTAGAAAGTCTATACTTACTTTTCAGGTGGCTGCTATCCGTAAAATCGGGGGTGGGCGCTGACATCATGTGATGTCAGCCGCCTGCCTCGAGGATGCATGGGTACGCCTGCCTTCTCATGGGTACGCCCAGCATTTCCATGGGTGCGCCCACCGTTTTTGTGGGCACGCCCATAAGGCGCTGGTGGACCCATGCGTCCGCCCCATGCACGCCCACTTCCATTCCACTATGGAGTGAACTCCCCGGCAGCGTGAAACTCGCTGAAGGCATTTGGTCCCGGGTTTTTCACTTGCGCATATTCGCGCATGCGCAAACCACCACCATCGGGGCCAGGGGTGAAACGCTCAAACCTGAGCGATTAGGATTGAATCGCCCCAGTGTCTGTTACTGCACTCAAACAGTAAAATCCTCTCTGGGCATCTGGATAATGAAGGGTATCTAGATAGACATTCAATAGGTCAACACAATATGGCTGACAGGCATTAGGTTGACTAGAACAAAAAGTCAGCATGGAAATGGCCGACACACGTTTCTTGGGTTTTCACGTACTTTACCAGCATTTGCTTGCAACTGTTGGGAAAAGTAACCTGTAGCAAGCACAGCTGCAGCGGAGCGAGTCATCTTACTCTAAGCATGACGAGTGAGGGTACATACATGTATACACCCAGTAAGCTCAATTACTAGTTTAAAACAACTAGAGGGGGGATGGTTTTCTAAATCACTGACAATACAATCTGTTATTGTTTTTTCGTGGAATGTTTTTCTTTTTCAAACAAAAGTGTATCTCCTCTATCTTTCCAGGGTTTTATGATGGAAAACCGAATTCCTGGTTTGAAATGTGACTCTGATGTCTTTGTCACATTTGAAGGTGACAATGTTGTTATGCTACAGGTAAGGTTTACTGTTATTACAGGGAGTATAACTTACCAAATGATGCTTTCTTATATACATATTATACATATATATATTCCACATATTCCGCTGCGCTCTACAGAGAATATTTGAACATTCCCATCAGTTCCTGCCCCAGTGGAGCTTACAATCTATATTCCCTACCACATGTACTGTACATACTAATTCATTCTAGGGTTAATTTTGTTGGGAGCCAATTAACCTACCAGTATATTTTTTGGAATGTGGGAGGAAACCCACGTAACCACAGGTAGAATATACCAACTCCACACAGTTAGGGCCATGGTGGGAATTGAACCCATGACCTCAGTGCTGTGAGGCAATATGGCTAACCATTACACCATCCGTGCTGCCTGTACTATGCATCCTATAATGCTTTTGTTGACAAAGTTTTAAAAAAAGTCTCAATTTGGTGCTGGCTTTAGGAAAATAGTGGGAATCTCATTAAATTTGTTTCCGATTTTATCTTAACCCCTTCATGACAGAGCCAGTTTGTGCCTTCATGACAGAGCCCTTTTTTTCAAATCTGACATGTCTCACTTAAGTGGGGATAACTTTTTTTTGCTTTTACTTATCCCAGTGATTTTGAGATTGTTTTCTCGTGACACATTGTACTTCAAGTTAGTGGTAAATTTGGGTCGATACAGTCTGTGTTTTTTTGTGAAAAATACCAAAATATCGTGAAAAAATGGAAAATTTAGCAATATGCAAAATGTCACATTTTCTGCTTGTGAGACAAATAATCATACCACTCAAAATAGTTAATAACTAACAAAGACCATATGTCTACTTTATGTTGCAATCATTATTTCAACTTCCTTTTAATTTTTTTGGACACTAGGAGGCTTCAAATATGACTAGCAAATTCTCAAATTTTCAAGAAAATTTCAAACACTGATTTTTTTAGGGACCAGTTCAGTTCTGATGTGACTTTGAGGGACTTGTATGTGAGACACCCCCATAAATGATGCCATTTCAAAAACTGCACCCCTCACAGTATTCAAAACAGCATTTTGGAAGTTTGTTAACCCTTTAGGTGTTTCACAGGAATTAAAACAAAGTGTAGGTGAAATTTCAAAATTTCATTTTTTTTTCGGATTTTCAATTTTAATACATTTTTCTAAGGAACACAGTACATTTTACTAGAGAAATGTGACTAAAAATTGATTCCCCCAATTCTTTGGTTTTCATAAATATCCTATATGTGGCCCTAGTGTGCACGGTGACCAAACCACAGGCTTCATAATAGAAGGAGCACCTACTTGATTTTGGAGACTCCTTTTTATGAGATTATTTTTTAGGCACCATGTAGGTTTCTAGGCACCATAAGATGCTAAAAGTTAGGAACCCCCCCACAAGTGACCCCATTTTGCAAACTACACCCCTCAGGGAATTCATCTAGGGGTATAGTGTACATTTCAAACCCCCAGGGGTTTCACCAATTGTGGTACAACTGGGCAGTGAAAATGAAAAAAAATAATTTTTTATTTTCACAGCTCAGTTGTATCAAAATTGGTGAAACCCCGGGGGGTTTGAAATGTACTCTATACCCCTAGATGAATTCCCTGAGGGGTGTAGTTTGCAAAATGGGGTCACTTGTGGGGGGGTTCCACTGTATGGGTGTTTCGGGGGTCATTCAACCAGAATCTGTGCTGCAAAATCCAAAAATCACTCCTTCCCTTCTGAGTCCTGCCATGCACCCAACTGGTATTTTTTGGTCACATGTGAGGCATTGCCGTACCCGGGAGAAATTGGGGCACAGATTTTGGGGTGCTTTGTCTCCTTCATTCCTTGTGAAAATGAAAAATTTTGAGCCAGATCTGCATTTTTGTGTAAAAAAATTTAATTTTTTACACAAAAATGCAGTTCTGGCTCAAAATGTTTAATTTTCACAAGGAATGAAGGAGACAAAGCACCCCAAAATCTGTGCCCCAATTTCTCCCGGGTACGGCAATGCCTCACATGTGACCAAAAAATACCAGTTGGGTGCATGGCAGGACTCAGAAGGGAAGGAGTGATTTTTGGTGGTGGAATGAATGGCGGGTGCTATGTCGCATTAGCAAGACCCCCGAAGCACCAATACAGTGGAACCCCCCCACAAGTGACCCCATTTTGGTCACCAGCTTTGGGAGGGGGGCTGGCGCTGCGGCTGGCGGGGGGGTGGGAGGGGTGCTGGCGCTGCGGCAGCCGGGTGGGTGGGAGGGAGGGGGGCTGCCGGGTGGGAGGGGGGGGGGGCTGGCGATCGGTGCGGTATACGCACACACACACACACACACATATATATATATATATATATATATATGTGTGTATATATATATACATATATATACATATATATACACACACATATATATATATATATATATATATATATGTGTGTGTATATATATATATATATATATACACACATTTGCACATTTTTTTATTTTATTTTATTTTTAACTTTTCCAGCAGCAGCATGATGCTGCTGCTGCTGCTGCTGCGGGGGGGAGGGGGGAGGAGGGGAGCGCAGCGTGCGCTCCGGACGTAGCGGTGGAGCCGCTGGAGCTGCTGCTGCTGCCGGGTGAGTGCCCGGCGGGTGGGAGGGGGGTGCTGCCACTCGGTGGTGATCGGTGCTGCACCGATCACCACCGTTTTCTGTGTTACCGAGCGGCTTAGCCGCCGGTAACACAGGAAACGCTGTGATTGACTGTTCAGATTTGAACAGCCAATCACAGCGATCGCCGACCGGGGGGGGCACCCCTGCCCCCCCTGGGCGACGAGGGGGGATGTCTGCTGTCAGGGACAGCAGACATCTCCTAACTGTCACCGCGTCTATAGACGCAGTGACAGTTAGAATCCATGACGTACATGTACGTCAAATGTCGGGAAGTACTTCCCGACCATGACGTACATGTACGTCAAATGTCGGGAAGGGGTTAAATGTCTAGGCTGGTTATTGATAGGGGGTTCTAATGCATTTAAAAATGTATTCTTTTAAAAATCTTTCTAAGGGGATATTCAATCTGGGATTTCGATTGTCCGAACTTTCCGTCAGTCGGAATTCAGGCCTGTTTTTGCCCGGCTCAACAGTATCTCGACAGGCGTAATTCAATGTTCCATCTGTCGAGTGCCAAAAAGTGGGCTTGCCAGCAAAAACGCCCGTGGATTGACAAGAAACGGCCGCGAATTTGACAATCCATGGCCGTTTCCGACAAAACAGATCAGACTGATATTAAAGTCGGATCTGTTCTGTCGAGATCTACCTTCAATGCTGTCGGAAACTACAGCATTTTATAAGTAATCCTTGCGGGGCTTGTGGGGAAATGAACAGGACCATTTTAACATTGAATCCTATGGAAAATCGCGATTTGGTCGCGATGCGATGCGATTTTGTCGAAAATTGCGTCGCATCGCATCTGATTGTATGCCTTAAGTTAAGGATTTGCCTTTGCGAGTGAACCAGAGTAAGGGCCATTGTGCAGTGTGAATGACTCAGTGACCCACCATTACAACCAAGGTAACGAGCAGGGTTAAATCTGGTTCAACGCGGCTTGCTGCGCAGCGATCTGAGATACATTCACAGCATATGATTATCTCATCTCCAAGCACCGGCTCAGCACGTGCCTCCGGTGATGTCATCGACCAGGGTTGGGCCACCAGTCTGAAAGGGGTCTAAGCCAGGTTGCATCGGGGATGGACCCCTGTGCACACTCCTGGATGCCACCCAGTTTTGCTGTTGAAAGTGGAGTAACATACTGCCATTCTCTCACCAAAAGTGGTATGAATAAATTAGAACACTTGCATGTTTTTGCCAGCCAATACATTAATTAAACCAAGTTGTGTCCATAGCCCAAGGGTTGCTGTATGACATAATATGTCAATCAGAAGTACGCGTGCTGAACAATAGTGTGCTTAGCCATACAGCTCCCTGAGGCATTGGCTGATAGGACTTAAGGCCCCCATACACTAGCCGATTTTGGTCAGATTTCAGTCGGATCTGGCCGAAATCGGACCAAAATCGGCTAGTTTTGATGTCCCCTCAGATCCGATGCGCGGTCCCGTGCGCATCGGATCTGCGTCGGGTGGTCGGACCTGCTGCACGTCCGACCACCCGACTTGGGACCTAGTGGGGCGGCGAGGCGGTAGAGGGAGCAGGGGGGGCTGGGGACGCTGCGGGGGACACAGGCGGCATAGAGCCGCGCAGGGGGAGCCGGCGGGTGCTGTCAGTATTGAATAAAAAAAAAAAGCCCATACAATGCATGGGCGGGCTGTGATTGGCTGAGCGCTCTCTCAGCCAGTCAGCAATTGTCTGAGAGAGCGCTCAGCCAATCACAGGCTGCCCATTCATTGTATAGGCTTTTTTTTTCTAGCACTGACAGCTCCCGCCGGCTCCCCCTGCCCGGCTCTATGCTGCCTGTGTCCCCCGCAGCGTCCCCAGCAGCGGGGGACACAGACGCTGTCCCCGCAGCGTTACCAGCAGCGGGGGACACAGACGCTGTCCCCGCAGCGTTACCCCCCCCCCCCTGCTCCCCGGGTTTTTTACATGTGATAAATCGAGACGATTTATCACATGTAAAAAATGGCACATCAAGTGCCAATCTAATCAAGCTCCCCCGGGGAGCAGCCGGGGAAGCTCAGGGGGAAGTCGGGGGCGACTTGTCCTAAGGACAAGTCGCCCTTGTGTATGGGGGCCTTTACAGTATGTGCAAGTTACATTACGTACATTGGGTCTGATGGTTGTTGGTAATTGCTTCAACACAGAACAGTTTTGTTTATTCATGCCTTCTGCAGCCTGACCTAACAATTTCTCATGCTTCGTTTGATTCCCATCATTGTCATCTCTTGCACCAGCCATTCGCCTATTGCAAATAGGCATTGAATGCGGTAGAAATCCGTTCGATGTCTATTCGATTTTGATTAAAATTAATCGATACAATTAAAATCGATTTGAAAAGTAGTCAGACTCACACTGTGTGCGGGGCATTACTTTTTACATCATTTTTGGTGAACATTAACAACATAAAGAAGCTTATGGTAGGTTTAAAAAAAATGGGTGTTGTATTTTTTAATTCCATGTTACAACGAATAAGTAACCTGATTCTATTACAGACTCTTGGAGATGTAGTAAATACTATTACAGGGACTGTAGGTTTAGCCTTCAATTTTCAAAATTAACAAAACAACTTCTACAACTATTCTATCTATAAGCTATTTCTATACACATGATACTATAGCTCATGAACTTAATACATGTCTTAATAATTGACCTTTTACAAAGGAGGATTAGGTACCATAATCCATTTGTTCTTTCGCAGCCATAAAAACGCCCCTGGTTTGGATGGTGTTTACATAACTATTTATAAAACCAATAGAAAATTGCCTCACTGCTACTAAATGTGGATTTGGGTGCAGCAAAATGGGATTCCATTCATCTCACAGGAGGAAACAGTTGTAATTTCTGAATCATAGCATTCTAATTTACTTTTGAACACAGATGTTAAAATCCTAGCAAAGAGTCTGTCAACCGGGATTAACCTTGTTCCGGGAAATGTGATTAATACAGATCACTTGGGGTTCATACAAAATGTAAAAAACGCTTCAAATCTTAGACAGCAGTTTAATAGTCCGGAAGTTTCTTCTGGTGATGCAGGAATTGTTTCTTTATTTGCTAATGCTAGAATGGAATTAGTTATCAGAGGTAGCAGGAATATTTCATTTTGGTCTACACTTTTTATGGTAGGGTGAAGAGGTCACTTTAATATTTGGCACACTGAGCAAGAGACAGTATCAGAGTATTTGATTTTTGTCAGAGCCTCTGTTCAGTGGTAACTCTACTTTTATAAAAAATAAAAAATAAAACACTCCCAGACTAAAGCATGAAGAGACTAATTGTTCCCTGAAAAGGTACATATCTGCTGTATCTGCATATCTGCTGTATAAAAAGCTAAAATAGATGATAACCCAAAAATAGATAATAACAAAAATAGATGATAACCCATAAAGTACTCACTCAAAGCCTCTTTGTTCCACACATCCCCAGAATGTATAGGAGTAGGAGGATATTATAAGGATGTGGGGTACAAAAAAAAGGCTATGAGTGAGTTCTTTTTTGGAAAATATCTATAATGCTTTGTTACAGCAGATGTGTCCATCACTGCTAAGTGCCTCACATGTCCTCCTCATCATTGTCCCGTGCCTCACAGGATCTCCTCATCACTACCCTGTACCTCACATGTCTTCCTCATCATTACCCCATGCCTCACAGGTTCTCCTCATTACTAGCCTGTACCTCACATGTCCTCCTGATGACTTGCCTGTGCCCTCCTCATAATTTCCCCATACCTCAATTATTGATTGGCAGCTCAATATGTCTAGACAACTCATCTGGACGGTCATTTTCCCTTCCAGCTGTGATATCAGTGTTGGCCAGTGCTTAAGGTGGTCCTGGAGAGGTGGTGGAAGTTGAACTCATTTCCCTCTGCCACCTAATTCTCCCCATTTTTCCCCATATTAGGCAGAGCCAGGGCCAGTGGTAGGGTTTTTGCCCCCCTATTCAAAATATAAAGCTTTTCTGTTAGAATAACTGTACAGGGCCAGGGTCGAGGTTGAAGTAGTCCCTCACCATTGCAGGTGGTGGAACTCAGTCCCTCCCCACACACACACTTAACTCCTGATGTTGGCGGTCCCTGCAGCCAGTGTATTGATGATTGTCAGGTTTTCCACACACACAGCCAGACACGCTGATCTATCTGCATTTGCTGCAGGGCTGACTGGATATGTATATTGGATGTACCCACCCACTGATGGATAATACGACCAATGTGGACCTAGCCTTACAGTACAGACTGTTAGAATGGGATAGCAAGCAATTATCAACTTACAGTATATAGGTAGTAATATAGATAATGTATGTAGGTTGTATTCTTCTACATAGTCCTCCGCAAACTTTCAGATCAGTATTGGAAATTGAGTGGTTGACATAAGTGCAAAATATAATTTGGGCCCCTCCTGCTCCACTTCAACCCAAGTTCACAATATGCAACACAGCAGTGAGGGACAGGTAGAGGGTGACAGGGAGAGGCAGTGTGTGACCAGGAAAAACAGTGGTTGTCAGGGGCAGCAGTGGGCCCCATAGTCCTCAGGGGCCCCGGTGCACTGCACCCGCTGCACCATTGCTAGTTCCGCCTTTGTTTCAGTTATAGATGTACTAAGCCTTGAAAAGAGATAAAATGGAGAGTGATAAACCGCCAACCAATCAGCTCCTACCTGTCATTTTTCAAACACAGTCTGTATCATGACAGATAGAAGCTGATTGGCTGGTTGTTTTTCATTCTCCATTTTATCACGTTTTAAACTGAGTACATTTGGGGCCTTATTCATAGAAACATAGAATTTGACGGCAGATAAGAACCATTTGACCCATCTAGTCTGCCCCTTTTTTACCCTTCAGGTAACCCTTTTTAATCCTTATTTCTTTGTAAGGATATTCATATGCCTATCCCAAGCATGTTTAAATAGTTCTACTGTCTTAGCCTCTACCACCTCTGATGGGAGGCTATTCCACTTATCCACTACCCTTTCTTTCTAACATTTCCCCTGAACCTACCTCCCTCCAGTTTCAGTGCATGTCCTCGTGTTCTATTACTTCTTTTCCTTTGAAAAAAATGTTATTCTGGTAACATCGCTCCCCCGCGTGTTTGCCTGTGCAGACACTGAGTGCGAGCGGGCACGGAAAAGCTAGTTCGCCGTCCCTTTCACACGTAGCAGTGCTGGCAGGGGGGTGTGGGGCGGCGGTGATGGGCTGCGCCCATGGGAACACCCAGCATTTCAGTTGTAAACATTTTTTCAATTTATAACATATACATCATTGTTGAGTTATAACACTAGGATTGAGATTCTGGAAGTAGAGTAACCAGATTAGATTTTTATTTTCAAATTATAATTTCAACATTCAGTAGCGTTCACCATACAAGGAACGTGTGATCTGGGGAACAATAACCGAGAAACACATTCTGATTCTGTGATTTACAATGCTCTTTCGAAGAGTTGGGGTGGATCGTCACAAGCAAGCAATAACAATAAAGTATCAGTCGTGAAAATTTTTATTGAACAATCGATATGAATACCAACATATGACCAGTGTGACAACAACTGTCAGTGGTACTCGGTTGGTGGTGCTCCCAAGAGTTCAGCAGTAAAGCTGATTGGAAGTGGGGTGTCCAGAGGAGGACAAAGGAAGAACAAAACTAGGTTTTTGGGGCACTCTTTTTAGAATCATAAGGTGTAAGGTAGTAAGATGGTTGGAATTAATACATAACTTTTATTAGAGTTCACTTAAGATAAATTGGCGTCAATAATAAATAAATACAATATATCAAGTAAATACAGTTTACAAATGGTGCATCACATTATAAGTATATAATAACAATTGAAAGTCACATGGACTAGGCGAAAATGTTTTACACCGAGGAGACCACCCCCTGTTGAGTCGAAGGGATATTCGACCCGTGGAAATATCCCTAATAGGAAAATTGACGGGGAGATTCACAATGCTGACAGTTATCTACTGCTCAGTGGGTTGCGTTATGAGAGATTAGGTACAGAAAAAATGATGATAAGATTAAGAGTAAGAACAAGAAAAATTGGTCATTGGTGTCGTGCCTGTTATTCGAGGTGTCCCGCTGTTCATACGACACCAGATCTTCCCTATCAGTCGCCTGATTAAGTACTGATCTGGCCAGACACTGTTTAGCTGCTGAGATCGGACGAGATCAGGCGGCCCAGTGGTGTATGGTCGTATACTTAGTATATTGGTGTAACGACACAGGACTGACAAAGAGGACCATAGGTTGCTTCTGCTTTCCAGAGACACACCGGGTGACCAAGGCCTGATACGCAAGGTATTGCAGGACGGGTCAGGTATGCCTGGGGATGAGAGAGCAACGATATAAGAGAGTACAGGACACTGAATTTATTGCAGTGACCAGACAATGCTCTACCAAGCAAAATAATATCAGAAAGCTAAAAGAAGGTTCCTAAGATATCAGTAGGACAGTGAGCGTCCGTATCATTAGCACTTACTGTATGAGTCATAGTGACTCACATAAGTTGTCTAGACAGTGCGCATAGAAGTTACACTAGGTGTTTGTTTCACTAGTGAAATCTAATGCCAAGAAGAAAAGGTATTCATACTAAAGATCCTATTGCTGATAACACCATGGCAATGGGGGGAAGAATGCAAAACTTTAATACACAGATAAAAAAAAAAAAAAAAAAAGCTCTGTTGGCAAACTAAATGATCATTACCCCCATTGCCTGCATACAGTGGGCAAAATGTACTTTTAGTTTTATTATGATAGGCCCCTTAACAGAGTTAAAATTTCCTTAGCTGGCGCTTATTTCATGCACAGATAATATTTATTAGCAGATCTGAAGATGTTGGCTGGGATTCCTGATGGAAGCTTTTCCTCCTGTGCTCACTAGACTTGCTTTTGGGGTAATTGTTTCCTAGCACGGCACCCCCGATGTCCATCTTGCAGCATCTCATCGCATCATATAGCCGCATGCGATGCAATGCGTTTTTTAATTGTACAAGCACACTGATGGGTGCTTACAATGTTAAATGCACCCCCACGCCACCCCCACTATCAACGCAAAGGCGAAGCGCAAACCTGGTACGCGTCCTCCGACCTTTTCATACCCCCACTATCCACGTCTGCGTGGACTTGATTCTAGATAGTGTGGCGAGCGCAGCGAGCCCCCTGAGGGGACGAGAATTACTGCACATGTATTCCGCGTCCCCTCGCGGGGCTGGCTGCGCTCGCCACGCTTCGGGCTCGGTGGCTCGCTGCACTCGCCACACTATCTAAAATCAACTCCACGCCGACGTGGATAGTGGGGGTATGAAAAGGTCGGAGGAAACGTACCGCTGCGCTCGCCACGTTTCGGGTTGCCGTTGATCCTGGGGTGGCGTTGACTATGGGGGACCATTTAACATTGTAAGGACCCATCAGGGTGCTTGTACAATAAAAAATCGTATACGATGGCATCGTATGCCATTGTATGGCATGCGATGCGATATTTTATTGTACAATATCGCATCGCATACCATTGTATACCTTATTTAGTACAATGGTATACGATGTGATCGGCGCCGTGCTAGGAAACAAGTACCTCTTTTGGTAATACAATTTTGCAGTAATTGTCTGACATCTAGGTCTCACAAAACTCACACACTTGTAGGTCTCATTGCACAAGGCATTGTGGCTGGATCAGTGATTAGTCAATTTCTGCTACTGTAAATCTGGGCCGGACTGGCCATCTGGCACTTCTGGCAAATGCCAGAGGGGCCGATTTCTTTTTGCAAGGTGGAGGCTCCCGATTGGTGCACAGATAGAGCCACTGGACTCGAAGTGGGTCCGGCGGCTCTCTCCTTGAGCCACTGAGGTCCAGGAGAGATGGGGCATCACAAGCCGCTATTCCCCTCTCACCTGCAAGCCGGGAAAGGCAGAGCACGCATGCGCGGTGTATGTATGCACGCGCATGCGTGTGTCCGTTGTGTGAACGTGTCCTGCAAAGGATGCACGCGTGCACAAATGCCAAGGCAGAATCGGCGGCCCATTCCATCGCTGCCGTGAATCCAATAATGTGCTGTTGGTGAAGCCTGAGGACAATATTGATGATCATTCTATGAAAGGACTTTGTAAATACTAGCATATATCCTGTATAGGCAGTGCCGGTTTGCTCCTTATAAACGAGTGCATTCCTTCGTGTAATCCCTTTGAGTCTTAATGCATCCCCGAAAGCTAATTTTTGGGCATAATTATACATCGTGGCAACTCTGCACAACTTGCCACTCCTTTAGAAACATCCTCACTGAACACGGTAACCGAATGACGGATCAACAACCTCTAGATAGACCATGTTATGGTGACCACGCTTAGCCAAACCCATCTAGTTGAACTTCTAACGATAGTCGAGCACGTCTATATCAACAGTAAAGGAAGTTAGATGCCAGCGTGACGTGCACACGTGACGTGAGATTTTCAAGATTTTTTTGGGTGACAAATGTCACCGGTTGACTTGGTTCATACTTTACTATCCAAGTGGACATAGAGGGGGATTATAGTATTGTGCCGAGCATAGGGAGGCGCAGTGCCCAAAGCATGGCGAGCACAGCGAGCCATGTGAGGGGACACTGCGCACATATACAGAGTCTACGGTGACTCCTGTGACATTCAGCACCAACAACCATGAAAAACTCATGTCGACCATGTGACCATGAACCACATTCCCGTCGCTCTAACGCTCATGTCTAACTTCCGTCACTGTCGCTCTAGATGCGGTTGGCTATCTTTAGGTGTCTAACTAGATGGGTTGAACTAAGTGTGGTGGACCATAACATGGTCGATATAGACAGCGTTGATCCTCTATACCATAACCACTAAACAATGCCCATGTGAGAATGCACTTGTACATGCTCTATTCCAGAGTATGCCAGAAAGATACTATACTGTATGTGCAACTCTCCATTAGCCCCATGTGAACCTGTTGCCTATATATACTGGAGGGAGCCATACACCGGGATGAGAAATATATTCAGCCTAGTATGTGTTCCAGCAAGTATTTTACATTGCCAGCTCATAGGTTGAAACAGCGAGAAATTCTGAGCGCTATGGGTTAATGTGTATGTGCTGTGTGCAAATGGCTGCCCTCTAGGAGGGGGTTGCCGCCCCCAAAAAACAGGAGTTTATAAAGAAAAAAAGAGATACCAGTAGGCGCCTCTTGCACACAAGTATAAAATTTATTGAATAAACATATCATGCGAACATTGATAGTGCTGTACAAATTAATCAACACAGGATATACACAAGAAATAAATGCAATAAATAAATGAATGAAATATGGTACTAATGAGACAAATTAGTATACAAATAAAAAAAAAATATATATATATATAATAAAGAAAAATAGATAAAAATAAAAATAAAAATAAATATAAAAATAAAAAAATGAAAATAAAAATAAAAATAATAATAATAATAATAATAAAAATAATAAAATAAAAATAAAAGAGGGGGGGGGGGGGGAAGAAGAAGAAGGAGGGGGGAAGAAAAACTGCGCAAATATATGTAAAAATCTTGTTATTAAAAATGCATGTGCAAAATTGGCAACTGTTTAAAGTGCAGTATATAGTTACCAGGTCCTGGTTAATTGGTTTCTTTTCATATGCGCATATGAACCAGGAGATGATATCCCAATTGGGAGATGAGTCACCAACACTTCGTGGGAATAAAGGAAAGACTTTGTAAGGACCCAACAGGGTATTTGTAATCCGCAAGGGTAATTTTGAGATACCAGCAGGATAGATGATATAACGCTGTAGTCGACACTTTTGTCGATGAAGTCGGCAGCTCGTAATCTTGTGTAGCAAACTGGTTACTCTGCAGCAGAATTAGGTCTGAGATGGTGAACCATGCCAATTGCCCTGCGTGCTGTGTTGGTTGTTAGTGGAGCGGCTGTGCCGGCCAGACAGCCAAACACAAGCCGCTAAACACTGACGCGGGCAAAGGCTGTTTGAAAGTGTCGGTCTCTTGCGCTCCACCAGAGACACGGGGCGGCTGTATCTTTGCAGAGAGTTCAGTGTCTGCTGCCGTCTTCCGTTAAAAGCCACTGCTGCGCCCGTACGTGATTGCCAGGGACCGAGGTTGGGTGAATATAATAAGACTCCGTAATTGAGTATTTACCTCCAGGTCCACTGTTTCAAATGGCAGCAGCGGGGCTCAGGTCCAAGACGCGTTTCGCGGCGAAACGCGTCTTGGACCTGAGCCCCGCTGCTGCCATTTGAAACAGTGGACCTGGAGGTAAATACTCAATTACGGAGTCTTATTATATTCACCCAACCTCGGTCCCTGGCAATCACGTACGGGCGCAGCAGTGGCTTTTAACGGAAGACGGCAGCAGACACTGAACTCTCTGCAAAGATACAGCCGCCCCGTGTCTCTGGTGGAGCGCAAGAGACCGACACTTTCAAACAGCCTTTGCCCGCGTCAGTGTTTAGCGGCTTGTGTTTGGCTGTCTGGCCGGCACAGCCGCTCCACTAACAACCAACACAGCACGCAGGGCAATTGGCATGGTTCACCATCTCAGACCTAATTCTGCTGCAGAGTAACCAGTTTGCTACACAAGATTACGAGCTGCCGACTTCATCGACAAAAGTGTCGACTACAGCGTTATATCATCTATCCTGCTGGTATCTCAAAATTACCCTTGCGGATTACAAATACCCTGTTGGGTCCTTACAAAGTCTTTCCTTTATTCCCACGAAGTGTTGGTGACTCATCTCCCAATTGGGATATCATCTCCTGGTTCATATGCGCATATGAAAAGAAACCAATTAACCAGGACCTGGTAACTATATACTGCACTTTAAACAGTTGCCAATTTTGCACATGCATTTTTAATAACAAGATTTTTACATATATTTGCGCAGTTTTTCTTCCCCCCTCCTTCTTCTTCTTTCCCCCCCCCCCCCCCCTCTTTTATTTTTATTTTATTATTTTTATTATTATTATTATTATTATTTTTATTTTTATTTTCATTTTTTTATTTTTATATTTATTTTTATTTTTATCTATTTTTCTTTATTATATATACAGCTCATAGGTTGGCAGTCAATATTTAGACCCCATATATTACAGATAGACACCTGAAAAGGTCGACATAGGTAATATGTCAACATGACAATGGATTCATACTTTACCACCCATGTGGACTACGATACCTCCACTGTGTATAGTGCCCTGCCTCCACTGTTAGTGGTAACCTGTGCCGAGCACAGCAGGTGTGGAGCGTGGCAGATTGCCCAAAGCATGGCTTACAATGGTAAATGGCACAAAAAAAACCTTGTGTCAACGTATTTTTGTGTCAACCTTTTGTACCTGTCGACATTTTCAGGTGTCAACATTTTACATGTTGATCTATTTGCAGTATGTTTAGTAAATTAAAGTACATATTTTAGCAATGCAAATTTTCTAAAATAATGTACATATAGTCAATGTACAGTACAGATTGAAAGGGGGAAAAAAAGGAAGGAGGCTGCAGGTTCTCGGATCACAGTGTATAACAATCAAAAGAATCACCGTTTACATGTATTATATTCAAGCAGCAGTCAGATGTGGACACTTGGGCCACATATACAAGAAAGAGAAAAACAAACTGCGCTAAAATACAAAAATTAGCATAAAATATGAAAGCAATTAAAATACTAAATAAAAGAAAACCAATCTCATTCGGAATTCGCTATAGCCGGCACTATTAATACTGTTAGTAACAGTCACATACTGTATGGCAAAATTAGTATGTACAGTCCTTATAGTGCTATTAGGTTCATTAGTTTGTGCATGCAATAAACTCCATTAGATGAAATGAGCAGATGGGTTAGTAGTTAGTTGTCCAAATACGGTCTTGATTACTCAGCAAGATGTTATGATGGAAATTTGTTAATACTGTCCTGTGTAATATTTACCATTTTCCAACAGTCAGGAATGCTGGCCTCGGCCAGATTGGCAATAAAGAAAATAAGCGGTCACCCCAGGGACTTATTTTAGTAGTGCAGGCAGCTCTTGGCTTTGTTAGCACGCCACTGCCTTGTTAGGGTCCGCCCACGTGCTGGTCGTCACTGGGGGAGAAACTGGTGCCAGAAAACAGAACCTCTTCTGGTACCAGTTTCTCCCCCAGCGACAACCAGCATTATAGAGGGTGCATTATAGAGGGATAAATATGGCATGGATATATGTATATTTGACAACATAAATAAAGTGTCATTATTTAATATTTATTAAAATGTACCACATTCATATCTTAGAACTGCTACAGCAGCTGACCCTACAACAGTCTCTACGTACTGTACATTCTAGTCTAGTAGCACTTTATTTCTAGAAGAAATAGTACACACTGCTAAACAGCTTGTACGTCTGGTCACAAATATTGCACAATATATGTTACCTTTTGCACAACATTATAACTTGTTACGTAATAGAAATTCATTCTAGTTTAACATAATGTAACAAGCACATAGAATTATATTTTGTTCCTATGCAATCTGCCCTAGAGATTGTAGGCTTTCGCGCAGGGCCCTCCTACCACTGTCAGTTTGTTACTACCCAGGTTATTTTATCACTGTTTTCTATTGTAAAGCACAACGGAATTTGCTGCCCTATATAAGAAACTGTAAATAAATAAATGTGGTATACAGATGAAGCCGCTCTCGGTCAGTCTCGGCAATGAGACACGCAAGCACGTAAGACGCATGCGTGTCCCCATCCATCCGCCAGCGCGTCTCATTGCCGAGAATCGGGCGCATGAGTCTCGTGCAGGCGCGCCCCATTCTGTCGGATGGTGCATGGTGCACCTGGAGCAGTTATATGAGAGCGGCTCCATCTATATATGCCCATGGTATCTGTGCTATTAGTTTAAAACCCCAGGAATGCATTTGAAAATGGCTTGGCATGAGCTATTTCAGATTTATTTAAAGCTGGATAAGGGTTCCTGGGGTTATGGATGAAGAGTGAGGGGGGGCTCCATCCATTAGGCCCAGTCAGGGTCTTTAGGGCCTTAGCCTCACAGGAGGCTAATTGGTACTTACTCCTGCCTGGGTGTAAAAGCTTGTCAGTTAGACAGGAAGTGTCCCCTTGCCTGGGGAGCAAGCTGCTTGCTTGTATAGAGTTATTGCCTGAGTGATGCATTGTGTGGCTGTTTTTCATCATTTGGACAGCAGGTCCTTCACATACATATTGTAGAACAGGAACTTTATGTCTAGTCAGTACCGTATAGTCTAAAATTTGTTTCTTTTAATTTTTATCTTTGCTGCAAATAAAAATAGCTGAGGCAATTTGCACCGAATATCCTTGAATAGCGTTTCACTATTTGGGTTTTTGTTAAAAAAAAATGCACCCAGTAGACATCATCATATATATAAAACCTTATGATATATATATATATATATATATATATATATATATATATGGAGAAAAGCTGCTAGAACTCCTTTGTGTTATACCCCCAACGGGGTGTGCTGCCCGGGTGCCTGTAGCTGCCAAGGGATGGCGGATGCAGGGACAGGAGGTGCGCGGCACTCACAGGACTTTCAACATCAAAGTAGACAGAATACCAATACGATCGTATTGGTATTCTGTCTACTTTGTTGTTGCAAGTCCTGTGAGTGCCGCGCACCTCCTGTCCATATATATATATATATATATACATATATATATATATATATATATATATATATATATATATATATATATATATATATATATATATATATATATATATAGCAGCACTTGTTTCCCCTTTAGAGGGAAAGAAAAACCAGCACTCACGGTTAGATGAAAGAAGTAAGTGTATTTCAAATGTTCATGGTGTTCACTAGCCTGTTGGCAGTCCCAACAGCTGTTTCAGCCGGCAGCGTGCCAGCCTTCATCAGGCGTGAAGGCTGGCACGCTGCCAGCTGAAACAGCTGTTGGGACTGCCAACAGGCTAGTGATCACCATGAACATTTGAAATACACTTACTTCTTTCATATAACCGTGAGTGCTGGTTTTTCTTTCCCTCTAAATGGGAAACAAGTTCTGCCATAATTTCCTTTGTTTGGACCTTGCACCGCATCTCTACAATAATTGTAATTGAGTGCCACCTTGCTTATACATCTATGCTATATATCTATATATCTATCTATCTATATATCTATATATATAGATAGATAGATATATAGATATATAGCCTCTCTAGCCCTCGCAGAATGACTAAAATTTTGAATTGTACAGACATTGCATGACAATAAGTGGCTTGACGGAATAAGATAAATGCCATTACCTTATGACTCTAGTTTATACCTGTCCTGGAAGCTTATTACATTATCTCTACCCACTTGATTCTTCAGTAAGGGATGCCTAGAAAATTCTACATTTGGCAATCCTGATTTCCATGGTAATGAAAACTTTCATTATTTTTGTAACTGTACAGTTATGAATATGACAAAAATATCAAGTTGATATTTTTCTTGGTGTTGAATTGCTTTTTATGCAATCCATCTGTGTTCTATTTAAGATCTGCACAACCCGCAATGCCTTGCTGTGTTCTCTTTTTCACTTTTTTTTTTAAACTTTCTTTATTGAGACATCTTAGACATAATACATAGAAGAAAGGAGATATTATGTATATATTTGTCATATTCAAGAATAACAAATAATAAGGTCTCTTTTTCACTTTTAAATCAGAAAATTTATGAAAATATTTGTATTTTTGTTAACATAAATCACAAACTATAAGAGGAAGTATTGTAATTTGTTTATTCAGTTATTAATGATTGTAAATTCTGCCGTTTCCAGAATATTATGTAACTAATGTGGCAACCAGAATCCCAAAATAAATTATGTTATGAGCAGAGAGGTTTTGGTATGATCATCTGAGCTCTTACTGTAATATCCATTGTAAACATCTCCCTTCCTGTGTCTTTGCCAGACCTGGTGAGAGGAGTGAGTGATTGGCAGCCAAACTGGTCTCCCCTCAAGAGGGGTTTTAAAAAGGAGGTATTTATGAGAGGACAGCTAAGAAAAATAACTGTCAGATATGTGGCTTGAAGTAGCTAGGAACAGGTAGCATTTTACCAGCTATTCCGCTGAAATCCTGTTATTTGTTCTAAAATTCGTTGCTTCCCCTCCAAATTGCCCCTTATCTTGAGATATCCACTTTTGTCTGTATGGGGCTTTGTGGAAGGTTGTTTGTAAAGTGTCTCCCTGCATACTACCTGAATTTCTGAGCTTCCAGGCCCTCAGCAATACGGAGACTTGGCGTTCCTGGCTCCAGCTCATGTGGTTGCCTTGTAGAGTGGCGCTTACCTGCTGGTTGTCTCCTGATCTTCGGCTGTGTTCTCTGGGGTCCTTCCCCTGGCTCTCACAGTTAGTTTCCGCTTTGGTTCACTCCTGCTTATGCCACCATTTTGTTGCTGTGAACCTCCCAGGCACATCTATTGGATATCCCTGCTGCTCCGGTGCCTCATAGTTTGTGACCTGGACTGTCGGCTGGCTTGTCTGTCTCAGCATTAGTGCTTTATGCCTGTTGCCTCCCGTTATCTTGTTCTCTCTGCAGTTTCTGCTGATGAGCTCTGGTGGTTTGCTAGTCATGCCAATCTTGTCGCTGGGCTCCTCCACAGCTGGTGTTCCAATCTCATTGCTGGTCGGGAGCGCCTGCATTGGGACACTTTCTCCTGCCAGCTTGGCATATACTGCACCTGCTTGCAGTGATTTTGCATTTATCCATGGCTGTATAGTTTCGGTATGGATAATTCTTTACAACAGATCCTTCACACAATGAATGCGTTTATTTAGAGGCTTCTCCATAAGTTTGGAGACCTGTAAGTGAATATTTTTGTTTATTCTGTCCTATTATGTGGCAATTCTACAATGGTTCTGTGATGTGGGATACTTACATATGATATTTATTATTTTGGAATGTGACATTTATGCCGCACATCATGCCTTGCGGACCTGAATGGCACCTTTGGGTACTTGTTAGTTAGTTTTGGGTATCCTTGCTATGAATATCGGGCTAGTCGCTGTTTTCCACATATGCTGAGATGCACTATTATTTATATATACGATTCTTCCCTCATAATAGTACGTGTGTGTGTGTGTGTGTTTGTGTACATTTTTTAATGCACCCTGATGGAAATGTTTCAATAACATAGAAACATTGGTTATTACTTGCTTCTGGTTTGTCATTGAAAGGGCTGAAAGAAAGGGTTTTTAGTCATTCTGATAATCATTTTCTGTTTGAGTTAATTGTCAATATTAATGGTCTGATATTTTATTTCTTGTGAAGGTTGTGGTAAGGGAGCTTCTTGCACAGTACACCAGGCAATATGAAGAAAGCCCAGTCTTTGGCCTTCTAAAAAACTGGACCAGCTCTATCGGTGACAGGCTAAGAACAAGGTATGTATTGTAAAAATCTATGTACAAAAGATTTCTTGTACATTGCGATATGCCATATTCATACGTCCTGCCAAGCTGACGGCTAGGTGCAGGTTGCCTGTTTATGAGGTGTTTACAGAGTATGGATACCCCTGAGGCAAAACCTATTGTGAGGTATTAACTAATAAATTGCAAATGTGCAGCCAGGTGTGTCACACCATTCTGCAACCACAACTGACACAGTGCAACTTTCATCCAATCCAGAAAATGACCAGAACTATTTTTATTAGTGTAAATATACCAAATAAAACATGTGATATATAATAGTTTAGCTAACAATTAGATAAAAACCACTCATTCAAACTTCAGAAAACTAGAAAATCTGCATTGGTGAAGCAAATGCTCTGTATTTCCCTTCCCCTGCATACATCCTGTTTGAATCCACTGCAGCCCCACAATCCTCCACAGCTTCCAGTGTGCATTGGACTTGATCAAGTGCAAGGAAAGCAGAATACTTGTCTGGTTACTAATAGCCCCTATTATGAAAAACATGCTTTTATGTTCTATGTTTTTGTGGATTTCCCCATGCTCTCTAGTTTCTTTCCACAATTTCAGAAATATACAGGTATGTAAGTGGACTACAAAACTTGAATGGTAACCAGAAATATGTTATGGATTGATGCGAGTAACACTCAATATGTAATAAATGTAAATAAATGATAATTAAAAAAATAGAAAAGCAAAACAATCTCTTGCAGTACCACCTGTTACCAGTAGGGACCACCTAAGACCATTAATACAGAGCCCTTTAATTCAAACGTTATATTATATTAATTTTAACATAGCATTTGATTGTCAGGTCAGGGAAAAAAAATATTTGGCTGGAATTCTGCCTGCGAAAATCCGGCACTTGTTATTTTTCCAAATAACATGTAACTCTCATCTATGGAATGCTCCCTGCATTATAATTGAATGACTTTACTAGAACTCAGAGGGCATATATTGGCATCTTTCTATTTAATATTGTTATTCAATTGTATAAAAAGACACACTCACCTATTATATTTGGACTTAAAAAGAAACAGGCAATTCCTCTGTGAACACGTTATAGGGCCCTTATTCTGGTTCACTCGCAAATTCAAATGGACAAAACCATGTGCACTGCAGGGGGGCAGATGTAACTTGTGCAGAGAGAATTAGATTTGGGTGGGGTTTTACATCAGATCTATATTGCAGTGTAAAAATAAAGCAGTCAGTATTTTCCCTGCACAGAAACAAAATAACTCACCCAAATCTAATTCTCTCTGCGCAAGTTATATCTGCCCCCCTGCAGTGCCTGTTTATCCTTTTAATTGTTTTATCAATATTAAATGTGATTGTTACCAGCGTTAATCTTTACTGATTTTCCACACTTTTTACACATTATTGCTCATGAAACAGTAGCAAGTTGAACTGTCATGGTCACCGAAGCTCCTGTCAAACAATAACTAAATAATTACTATTTAAAGTCAGCCATATTATCTATATATATGTCTAGTGTCCGTGAGTTTTCAAAACACTGCCATCTGCTGGCAGAGAGTGAAACTACATCTCTTTCTAACACATGCACAAACACAGAAGGTAGCAGACTAGCTTTTGAAGCTTTTGCTTCGAGTGGGCTTACTAGTAAAGAAAATAGTATTGAGGCTGAATAACCACCTTAAACAAACTGATACGACCCATAACAGTAAGCAGAAGTTTTTTCCATGCATGAAGCTTTTGTTTAAAATAACTCATGTTGTGCATCACATTACAAGCCAAAAAATTGGATTAATTAGGAGAGGTACATTTACCCAGCTACTGAAAGTAGAGAATCCATTGTAACAGCAGGGGAGGCAGGCAAAGAAACTACAAGGGAATATATGAGTAAGTAGTAGCTAGATAAATAGGTCTATAAGACTCTGGGTAAAGGGGGTCCTTGCAAGGCTTTAGTAACACTACAATTAGGGCCTCTGACATGTGAGGAGGAAAGACGCCAGCATCAAATAGAGCAATGTCAGCGATAAAAAAAAACCAGAAGCCTTTGCACCTTTACGTTTTCTAAGTGGCAACCTAGGGGGAGATGTACTAAGTCTTGGAGAGCAATAAGTACCAGCCAATCAGCTCCTAGCTGTCATGTTAAGGCTGTGTTTAAGAAATAAGAGAACCTGATTGTTATTTGTCTCTCCGCTTTATTACTCTCCAAGGCTTTTTACTTCTGTCCCTGTCTCTTGTGTTCTGTGTCCCAGTGAGGCACTGTTCGCTTAAATGTGCTATATATTTGTCATGTTGTTTGGATAATAAGTTGATAGTGCCTATTTTGGCAGTCAATAGTTCAACACCATAGAGGGGGGTATTCAATGTCCGCATTTTGCAGAAAATGTCAAAATAGTAGCCATATCCATACAGAATAGGAAACAATCTAAAAAGCAGAAAAGACGTTAGCTCCGCAATAGAACGTTTGGTGGCTGTTTCCATGAATGCAGATTCAGCATTTCAAAGAGCCGAGTCTGGAGATGTGAATCCCCACCGTTTCCCTAGTGAAAACTGCTGGGATTGAAAGCTCATATGCCATTATTTCCAAAAATCGTAAGTAACGGGAAACATTGAATATCCCCCATGGTCGGCATGGCAGTGGTTGATACATAAAAAGGTCACAGGTATAGAATTTTCTTCGAACTTCTTTATGTTTTACCATCCAGGTGGACTGGTTGGGAGCGGTAAAACATGGTTAGCTCCATGTGCTGAAATCTGAAAAAACTTTTGTCGATTTTTTTTTTCCAACATTCAATGTTAACCTTTTCCATGTATGGACCTTTTGTCTATATCGGCCTTGTGATCATCAACCTTTTTGGGGTTAACTTTTTCATTGTCGACCTAATATACGACACCCATTTGTCATATAATTTTGTTGAGGTTTATACTGTAGGTACAGGCAGGGCCAGATTAAAGGGGGGCACAGCGGGTCAGACTCAGTACCCCTGGGCCCCCCTCTATCTAGGGGCCCCCTGTGGTTGGAATGGGTTTTTTTTGTAGCTGAAGGTTTTGTGCATGGCAGCGGGGTAGTGCTACAGCTTTACCTATCTGCCAATATGACAATGATTATTGGTGCTGAGCATCAGGAGCCAAGGCACACTGACTGCACAAGTGTGCAGTGCATTACTGGGAGTTGACTAAGTCCCATGAGACTTTGCACAAGTGGTCAGAGACTGAGGGGCTTGTGCTGAGCTCTGCTTGGTGGAGCTTGTCATATGCTTCTCAGGCCCATGGATGACAGCAGCAGCAGCCTCGTCATAGGAGGGTTTTTTAATCAGAGGCAGCGCTGAGCCTGTCAGGGCTCCTACAGAGTAAAGTATAAACACAGGTTTTTCATGTAGTGTTGTAACACAGCAAACAACTAGAGGTTATATACTATAAGGAATACACATTTTCCAAATATTGCAATCATTTAGAGACTTTTCATCTGTACTGAAAAGAGGAAATTGCCAGAATAATATACCTGAAAGTATCATTATGATTCATAGTCATGGGTCTGAAAGTAAGCAAACAAGCAATCACAGTATGAGCAGATACAAATTAAGTCATTCAGCTATAACTAAAACCACAAAAAGCTAATAGATTACTTCATCTCATAGAGATATAACAAAACTAACAGTAAAGAGAAAGCCTGCAAAATACGACAAATCCTCTGCAAGCATTAATGTACGGTATAATATTATAAAGCATTAATATGGTATTTCTTGTTGTTTTTAATGATTGACCCCATTGATTTTATCCATTCCGATAGTTGTAGTTGTGATTGCCCAAAGTATTCATGTATCAGGGCAGTGGTTAGCAGTCCCCTGAATTTCCAAATTTCTGATAAATCCAGTTTGCTTTCCATTTCTCCCAGCTGTCAGTCAGGGAGAAGTTATGTCAATGGCAGATCCAAGATCCCTGCACGCTGGCTGGAGAGTTATATTTAATGGGGCAGCATGGACAGTGTAATGGTTAGCATTACTGCCTCACAGTGCTGAGGTCAGTGATTCGATTCCCACCATGGCCCTAATTTTTGCAGAGTTTGTATATTCTCCCCGTACTTGTGTGGGTTTCCTCTGGGTGCCCTGTTTTCCTCCCACAATCCAAAAATATACTGGTAGGCTAATTGGCTTCCAACAAAATAAACCCTAGAATGAATGTGTGTGCATGTACATGTGGTAGGGAATATAGATTGTAAACTCCACTGAGGCAGGGACTGATGTGAATGTTCAAATATGCTCTCTAAAGTGCCGGGGAGAATATACACACAGGGCATTATTCTAGTTCACTCTTTCTGACAAAATCCTTCTTATACCCCTTTCACACCAGCCTAAATTCCTGGGTACTACCTCTGGTGTGAAAGGTACCCGGAACAAATTACCGGGCTAATTTGCCGATAATCCAACCCTGCTTGGTAGCAGGGTTGTTCCCGGGTTCAACCCGGGGACCTGGCTGGTGTGAATAGGTAAGGGTATATTTACCCGGGTTGCCGAGTCCTCGGTGTCCTGTCCAGCCGGGAATTGACGCAGGCGGCGGGCGCAAATGACGGGACAGCCGGTGGATGATGATGACACATCTCTCCGGCGGCAGTGATGGCGCCGGAGAGCTGCGTCATCTTCATCCGCCGTCTGTCCCGTCATTTGCGCCGCCGCCTGTGTGGATCCCTGGCCTGTGCGGAGGACCAGCAACCGGGATGAGTATTCTCCCCACCTCCGCCGCCATCCCACCGACTGCCGATGCCATCCCGCCGACTGCCCGCCTCCTCCCCACCTCCTGCCGGCCTCCTTCCCGCCCCCTTCACACACCAGAAAATGCAGGGACATTTCTGGTGTGAATGGGTCCAAACCCGGGAATGTCCCTGCTTGTCCCGGGAACTGAATTCTCAGGTTTGTCCCTGAATTTCTGGTGTGAAAGGGGTATTAGATGGACAAAACCATGTGCACTGCAGGGGGGCAGACGTTACTTGTACAGAGAGAATTAGATTTGGGTGAGTTATTTTGTTTCTATGCAGGGTAAATACTGGCTGCTTTATTTTTACACTGCAATATAGTTTTCACTTTGAAGTAAAACCCCACCCAAATCTAATTCTCTCTGCACAAGTAACATCTGCCCCACCTGCAGTGCACATGGTTTTGTCCATCTAAGAAGGATTTTGTCTGAAAGAGTGAACTAGAATAAGGCCCACAGTAAGGCTCACAGTAAGGCTCATAGTTTTTACCATTGTTTCAGCCATGTGTCTGTTGTGTGGTTACAAATGCTTTGAATTGCTATACAATTCTACTTAACATTCTGTATTAATCATTTGTTTAAGATTATATAGTTAAATGTTTGCAATGGTGGAAAATGATTGTTCAACCAGAACTTAACATGCCAAAGCTAGGACATGCAACAAGTTTGTGAATAGTTAAATGTATATGTGCACCCTATTCTGAAGTCTGTGTAACGGTACATGTAAAGTGCATAACAGTACTATCTCCCATCACTACTGTTCAGTGCATTGTGCAGAGAAACGTATCATGCAGTATATTTGCATGGCGTATGTTCTTTGCATTGTGTCACAACAACATGCTCACTAGCCATATTATTGTAGATAGACTGAGACGTGTTCTACTGCAGATCCACCTGAGGACAGAAGGTGAATCTAATTCTGTAACAAAGGAAGTTGTGCTGTGTGGGTGTATGACCATTATCTGCATTCTTCCTAGCACTGATTCATTATCTGTCATGTCCTTAAATGAACTGCAGGGTGGTGGAATCATTTATCATATGTTGTCTTGACCACTGTCTTTCTGTTCTCTGACTGTACAAACCTCTATAAAATGTCATTCTGTTTGGGGTCACTTGGTCTGACTCACTGTTTACAAGCCTACAAAGTACTGTACTGTGAAGGTAGAAGGAGGTAATCCTGCGTGAGAAAGTTTCCTGGCTTTATCTGCTGCTTCCACATTGCTGTGTTGCTGTCAAACAAATGGGCAATCCAAACTCATTAGAATATTTCCTGTTTAATACTCAAATAAAGATAAAACTTTTATCATTTATTTTCCTTTCAAACATATATATATATATATATATATATATATATATATATATATATATATATATATATATATTGTGACTGTATTCACCTTTATGTAATGTTATAAAAACCGAAGTACTGGAATTACCCTCTAGTGCAATTATAATAAACTAGCAGTGTGAACGGATATACGTTTGGACATACTAAGAAAATAACTAAACTTAATGCAGTATGGAGGCATTCAAATGCACAAAACACCATGTAGCAATCAATTACTATGTATAGGAGACTTATATTATACTAGTAAGCCCGCTCGGAGCAAAAGCTTCCAAACTAGTAGATGTAGTTTCACTTTCTGCCAACAGATGGCAGTTTTTCAGAGCCACACTGACACTATATATATATAGTGTCATGCTGGAGGATGTTGCAGGCAGCAGAATGTTCTCCTTGACGTCTCCAGACTTCTTTCATGCTTTCATCTGTGAAGAGCACAGGGCGCCAGTGGTGAATTTGACAATCTTGATGTTCTCTGGCAAATGCCAAACATCCTGCACAGTGTTGGGCTGTAAGCACAACCCCCACCTGTGGATGTCAAGCCCTCATACCACCCTCATGGAGTCTGTTTCTGACCTTTTGAGTTGACACATGCACATTTGTGGCCTGCTGGAGGGCTCTGGCAGTGCTCCTCCTGTTCCTCCTTGCACAAAGGCGGAGGTAGAGGTCCTGCTGCTGGGTTGTTGCCCTCCTCCACGTCTCCTGATGTACTGGCCTGTCTCCTGGTAGCGCCTCCATTCACTGGACACTACACTGACAGACACAGCAAACCTTCTTGCCACAGCTCACATTAATGTGCCATCCTGGATGAGCTGCACTACCTGAGCCACTTGTGTGGGTTGTAGACTCCGTATCATGCTACCACTACAGTGAATGCACCACCAGCTTTCAAAAGTGACCAAAACATAAGCCAGAAAGCATAGGAGCTGAGAAGTGGTCTGTGGTCACCACCTGCAGAACAACTCCTTTATTGGGGGTGTCTTGATAATTGCCTATAATTTGCACCTGTTGTCTATTCCCTTTGCACAACAGCATGCGGAATTGATGGTCAATCAGTGTTGCTTCCTAAGTGGACAGTTTGATTTCACAAAAGTGTGATTGATTTGGAGTTATATTGTGTTGTTTAATTGTTCCCTTTATTTTTTGAGCAGTGTGTCTGTGTCTGTGTGTGTGTGTGTGTGTGTGTATGTGTATATATATATATATATATATATATATATATATTAGGGCGGAGTGAAAAAACTGAAATTGAGAAATTCAAAATCGGCTAGTGTGGAAAAGCTGTGACTTGACCTGAATAAGAGACGTGCAAAAGCTTTTTGATCTGAGGCAACATCTTCTGTTCTGGCAAGAGGCCTGAAGTTTCACGTTTTTGGTGAAAATGACGAAAACTATGAAGATGCTCCGATCTAGTTAAAATTATGTCAGGATGTCTTAGAACGGTTCATTAATATACTTTAGCATAGTAAAAAACAGTATGAGCTTGTCCTAGTGCAAAGTGAATGACTTTGGTGGGAGAAAAAATCCCTAATAATTGACCCATTTTCATGGTCACAATTGTGAATATTGTGTGTTTTCTCCTGAATGTGTTTATAATAGAAGAAGCACAAATACTCTAAATGGAATTTCGGTGACACTGTGTGAAATATAACACTGCATAATAGCCCTTAATCAGACCTGATCCCAGTACAAATTTGTTCTCAAAATGGGCAAAACAAATGCTGCATTGCAGGTGGGGCAGATGTAACATGCTGAGAGAGTTAAATTTGGGTGGGGTGTGTTGAAACTGAAATCTAAATTACAGTGTAAAAATAATGCAGCATGTATTTACCTTGCACAGAAACAAAATAACTCAACACAAATCTAAAGGTGGCCATACATCTACAGATCGATTGTCAGATTGGGCCGGTTGGAACAAACAGCTGGTAATATCTGAATGACAGTTTTTCAGCATTTCAAAGCAAATGGTCAACTGTCATTTGCTCTAATCTTTTACCGGGACAGATCGGACAATAAATCTGTAGATGTATGGCCACCTTAAATCTCTCTGCACATGTTACATCTGCCCCACCTGCAGTCCAGCATTCTTTTGCCCATTTTAAGAACAAATTTGTACTGCGATCAGGTCTGATTAAGGGCCATTATGCAGTGTTATATTTCACACAGTGTCACTGAAATACATGAAATTGGATTTATGCTGCTCTCTTTGCAGTGCATATACAAAGATAGACAATCCTGTGTATATAAATAAGAAATAACTGTTGCGGTCTGTTATTGAAAAACAGTAACTGTTACAATAAGTATTACAAGTAAGTGTAAACTGTCTAATGTATCATTTTACATATCACTTTTGTTTATTGACAGAAAAACAGTGTTGCATCCCCTATACTGGACATGATTGGGCTGCATTACAGCATATAATTATGCCAAAGATAAGCCAATATATTAACTGTTAAATACGTTGAAGTGTATTATGATGTAATAAATTGTAAGCTTGCAGCAGGGCCCTCTAACCCCCAAGTCTGTCTGTCATTACCCAGTTTGTTTTATCACTGTCTACTATTGTAAAGCGTAAAGGAATCTGCTGAGCTATATAAGAAACTGTAAATAAATAAATAAACAAATACATCTAATGTTTAGGGGGAAAAAAAACAAGAACATTGATTCAAAAAAAATAACAGGTTAATCATTCTCTGAGTGGTGTCCAGCAGTACATATACTGTATGCCAATCACTGTGTTCATTTCTAGGCAGCAGGGCCGTCTTAACAGCAGTGTGGGCACCTGGGCAAAGCAATGCACTGTTGCCCTTACCCATTCTCCCCTCCTAGGGGTGGGGGGTGGTATCAGCAGCAGCTTTGATGTCCCACGGGTGGCAGGGGGTGCTCTATCTTCCATTCAACATGTAGGACCTGGAGCAGTAACTTCTGCTAATTACTCCTTTACTGCACAGGTGGTGGGAGGGTGAACACTAACGTGTGGAAGGGGGCACTGAGCTGAATGAAGGGTCCCTTGTAAATGACTTCCAGGGAGGTAGGGGGTGTTTAATACACAGGGGACGGTTGGATAATGGAGTGGGCTTAATATTCGTCATTTTCCGGTGGAAGGGCAGCTTGTTTGACTGCAGATAACGCCACTATCTGGAAATAGATTTCTTAGCCTAGTATAAAAACCTAGAGTCCCAACTTTCAGGAGGTGATGGGAACTTGGGGATCAGAGATCAGGAGCCAGAGCAATCCATTGACAAAAATATAAAACTACACCAGACGTTTGGAGCTGGAGCAGGGACCGGCTGCTTGAAGGCTGATATCTCTGGTTCTGGGCATGATAGAGACAAGCCGCTAGTGTCAGAGAGAACCTGAGAAATATGACTGGAAATTGTAATTAACAGGTCGGATGTGGACTGCTGCTTTGAAGTTGGATATCTGCAGTTCCCCAGGGCCGATTTTCAAAATTCTGGTATCCCTGGAAAAAGGGGATCCTCAGTTATCAACATAGTGCCCCTATACGCCTGGGGCCCCTGGGCAAGTGCCCATTAAGCCCATACAAAAAGACAGCCCTGCTAGGCAGGATTGATCAGCAATACTTATTACAGCAAAATGCACTTTAATGTATTTAACTGTTAATATATTGGCTTATCTTTGGCATAATTATATGCTGTAATGCAGCTGCAGGTGGGGCAGATGTAACATGTGCAGAGGGAGTTAATGTGGCCATACATCTACAGATTTATTGTCCGATCTGTCTGTTTGGAACAAAATACTGGTAATGGATGAGAGCACTTTGCTTTGAAATGCTGGAAAACTGCCAAAAACTGTCATTCAGATATTACCAGGTATTTGTTCCAACCAGCCAGATCTGACAATCGATCTGTAGATGTATGGCCACCTTTAGATTTGTGTTGAGTTATTTTGTTTCTGTGCAGGGTAAATACCTGCTGCATTATTTTTACACTGCAATTTAGATTTCAGTTTCAGCACACCCCACCCAAATTTAACTCTCTCAGCACGTTACATCTGCCCAACCTGCAATGCAGCATTTGTTTTGCCCATTTTGAGAACAAATTTGTACTGTGATCAGGTCTGATTAAGGGCCATTATGCAGTGTTATATTTCACACAGTGTCAATAAAATTCCATTTAGAGTATTTGTGCTTCTTCTATTATAAACACGTTCAGGAGAAAACACACAATATTCACAATTGTGACCATGAAAATGGGTCAATTATTAGGGATTTTTTCTCCCGACAGTCAGTCACTTTGCACTAGGACAAGCTCGTACTGTTTTTTACTATGCTAAAGTATATTAATGAACCACTCTAAGACATCCTGACATAATTTTAACTAGATCGGAGCATCTTCATAGGTTTCGTCATTTTCACCTAAAAAGTGAAACTTTAGGCCTCTTGCCAGAACAGAAGATGTTGACTCAGATCAAAAAGCTTTTGCACATTTCTTATTCAGGTCAAGTCACAACTTTCCCACACTAGCCGATTTTGAATTTCTCAATTTCAGTTTTTTCACTCCGCCCTAATATATATATATATATATGTGTACCCTGAGGGGGATTGGAAGGCACCGCACTCATATTTCACGGGTCAAGGTTGTGCTGCTCTGTACCTGGACTGTATATATATATATATATATATATATATATAAATATACAGGACCTGCACTCTCACCCACATATATGGTAACCGCTAGGGTGCCGTATAAATAGCAGTGTCCCAATGGACAGTACTATGTAAATACAGTAGCTCCCGTGAGGGAAAACAGCACTCACCAGACTTCAAACAATAACGGTGTAGAGGAACACGTGGTCCCAGGTTTAATAATTCTTACTTGGAGCCTGCCGACGTTTCGGTCCAACACGGACCATTATCAAGGCAGAAGGTGTCCAAACATGTCAACATCAAGCAGCAGTGCATCAGCAAGGGGTAACAGGGACAGGGAGCCTCTGACCGGGTCCCTGTTATATAGGGGAGTGAGTGTACTCCCACCGCTAATTGCGCTCCATTGCGTGGAGCGCATGACGTCACTTCCGGTTAAAACCGGAAGTGCGCGGCCGCAATATATTGCGGCAATACGGTGCCGTTCTAAGGCACTAGGGATAGCGGTCAGCTATAGTACAGCTGCCGCTGGAGTGGTAAAGGCTGGCCAGGACAACTGGGACTAAGAGAATGAGTCCGGTGGTAATGCATCATCCGGACATGTGACCTCTGCACAATCGCGGCTGCTGATTGGTGCTAGAGTGTCACGTGTCATTTGTTTATATGGGAGCTGTCAAAAGCGTGCAGTGTGTATGTACTAAGGCTGCAAACAGGGACCCGGAGCAGGTTGGGGGTGGAGGGGGAAGCACATAAATATACATGTGGAAAATAAAATACAATGAACGCAGCATATGATGCACATATAGAGATGTGTAAATAGCAAAAATTACATGCACAAATATATAAATGAAAAAAATAAATAAATAAAAATACATTAAATGTGCAACGCCACACGCATTATGAAACAATAACTGATGACACAGATTGGTGCTGAGGGCCACCAGAGCACTATATGGGATGGGTCTCCATGTGCCCCCTCACTACTTGACTGTTACAAAATTGTAAAAGGGTCATGGGGCTAAGGGGACGGCCACTTAATTAATGCTGCATAAGTAACATGGTGGGTGAGTCCGTGTACCATTCATGGACCACGGCAAAAATATAATGGGTACAGTGCAACATGCAATGAAAATGTTGCTAGAAGACACCAAAGCATTATACGGGGTGGGTCTCCATGTGCCCCCTCACTATTTGACTGGTACATATGAAAAAAAAAAAAAAAAAAGGGGTATGGGGCTAAGGGGACGGCCATGTATTAAATGCTGCAAATGAACGGTCATATTATGACAAGCAAGGTAAGGTCGGTAAAAAATTATAGAGGGGATAGCCGCCATGTGCCTCCATAGGAATGATTATAAGGGGCCTGGGAATAGTAAGCTATATAGTGAGGATGGTGTAGTATAAGTAGGGGGTAGATGGGAGGGCCAGTGCTACAAAATCGTGAAGCACGTCCGTTACCGTCGGGTGCGTGCATAGATTGTGATATATGCGTTGGCGCATAACGATGTGGATGCTGCGTGGGCAACGCTGACTGAAGTTGGACGACAGATCACTATGATCAGAGAAAGGGATCCATGGTTGGGGACCACAAGTTAAAAATGAAGGAAAAGACAACAAGAAAAAAGTGAAAAAAACGTGAAAAACAATCTTCATATCCAACGGTGGGTGGATAATCCGTCTGGTCTATCCATCTAAGTGTGGAGTCCCAGGTGTAGGCACAGAGAGTCCTAATGTCCAAGAAAAATGTTCAAGGGGTTATTTTCGTTCATCCCTTTGGGCGCAATCGTATCCAGTCTGTAGATCCATCTACTTTCTAGTCTGCGTAGTGCTAGAGTTCTGTCGCCTCCCCGGGGGGGTGGAGGTATCCAATCGATGAGTTTGCACCTCAGATCAGGTACATTGTGTCTGGCCTTAATGAAATGTCTAGGAACTGGGAGGTCTGCTGTCCCAGTGGCAATGGCTTGTCTGATAGACATGCGATGGTTAGCCATCCTCTCCCTAAATTTTCTGGTAGTCATACCGACGTAGTATAGCCCGCATGGGCATATCAAGATGTAGATTAGGTGGTCCATCAAGCAATGTAGCTTGTATTTGATCTTGATAGGTTGTCCCGTCCTGGGGTGTGGAAAAGTAGGCCCAGTCAGCATACTACTGCATGTTGTGCAGCCGCTGCATTTGAAGCATCCTGATCTTCTCTCATGTAGCCAGGTATTGCTTTGTTGTTTGTCCGGTTGTTTAGTAGGTCTCATAAGAAGTTGCTTGAGGTTTGGGCCCTTTTTGTAGGCCATCATTGGAGGTGGTGTGTTAGTCAGATGGAGCAGGGGATCAGTCCTTACGATTTGCCAATGTTGGCGGATGGATCTATTGGTCGTTGTTGCCATATTGTCAAATGTGGTGGTATAGACCATCCTCTCTGGTTTCATTCTGCTATTAGGGCATGTTTCTTGATGTTTTTGTCTTGCTTTTCTAAGACATTTCGTAATCGTAGATGCTGAGTAACCCCTCTCCTTGAATCTTGTTGACATCTCAGTCAGTTGTTGTTCCATCATAATATCCTCTGAGTTATTGCGCATAACTCGCATAAATTGAGAGATGGGCAAGTTGTTCTTCAGGGCTGGGGGATGCTGGCTGGATGCCAGAAGCAATGTGTTCCTATCCGTAGGTTTACGGAACAGGGTGGTGTTCAGCTGTCCGTTGATCAAGGTGACGGTGATGTCAAGAAAGTTAACCGTGGTTTCACTCGCTTCGGAGGTGAATTTGACCGGGTTGTCAAGTGCGTTCAGTGTGTTGACCATGTCCAGGAACGTCTCAGTAGTGCCATGCCAGATAATGAAAATGTCATCTATAAACCGCTTATAGAAGCGTAGATGTTGCCCGTATACTGGGTATATTTGGGTCTGTTCATAATGGCTCATATAGATGTTGGCGTAAGATGGCGCTAGGTTTGAACCCATAGCGGTCCCGGAGCATTGGACATAGTAGGCATCCAGATAAAGGAAATGGTTGTATTTCAAGACTTTCTCACTCAGGTCTATCAGGAATTCGGTGGGCGGTGTTGGTCGATGGTGGGTACTGAGAGCTCGTCTGAGAGTCTCAAGTCCTTCCTCATGGGGGATAATGGTATACAGAGAACCCACATCCATGGTGGCTAGGATTACATCAGAGAGATCACCTGATACCGCTTTAAGTTTCATTAGGAAGTCACTGGTGTCACGGAGGTAGCTGTCACCCTGTTGGACTATGGGTTGAAGAAATGAGTCCACATAGATGGCCAGAGGTTGCAGGAGAGAATTGCGTGCCGATATTATCGGTCTACCAGGTGGGTGAGAGGCGTTCTTGTGTACCTTAGGCAAGGTGTATATGATAGGGCAGACAGGGTGGTTGACTGTCAGGTATTCAGTCGTGTTTTTGTCTAGCCAGCCGTTAGTGTACCCAAGCTTGATGGTGTCATCAACCAGTCTTTTGAACGATGGTATGGGGTTAGAATCTACCAGGGTATATGTACTACTGTCACTCAGTTGCCTCATAATCTCCTGGTTGTAGTCTGTCCAGTCTTGTACCACAACGGCTCCCCCTTTATCGGCCGGTCTGATAACCAGTGTGTTGTCATTCTTCAACTGGAGTAGCGCAGCCCTCTCTTTGGGCTTTAGATTATCGAATTTAGTGTGGGTCTTTCTGGGTGTGGTGTCAAGGTTGACCAGACGAGTAAAGGTCTTAATACTCGGGTTTGTCGATACAGGATCAAAAGTCGACGGTCTTTTGAATGTACTGCTGGAGGTGTGTATTTCAGTGTGTGGGAAATGTTCCCTCAATCTGAGTTTGCGACCAAACTTGAAGAGGTCAATGGTAGAGTCAAAACTATCATGTGGGTAGGTAGGAACGAAAGACAACCCTTTTGCAAGTAATTGCATGGTGTCTGAGTCTAGGGGTTTCGAAGAGAGATTAAACACTAGGTCAGTGGCCTTCTCCTGACTATTTGGCGTAAAGCGCCCCCGCCGGGGGTGTGGCCTGCGTGTTCTTGGACTGGTTGGTCTCTTGGGGTACGGGTGCTCTGTCCTAAAAAAGGACGTCTAGGTGGGCGTGTATCTGTGTTATCGGTATCTGATGCAGATGCCGATGAACCAGTGTCTCTTCCAAACTGTGCCCTGCGGTTATCTCGCCTCTGTCTCGAGAACCTCTGGGGTCTTTGTTGGCCCGAGTTGCCCAGAAGCCACCTGTACACCGTGTGGCTCTGATAATCAGAGGCCACAGTGGCCAATTTATTGCGCTTAAAGGAGGTGAGTTCGTTTTTATAGGCCTCTACCTGTAGGCGTAGTTTTTCAATCAGGTTAGCGGAGCGATCGTTCCTGATAGTAGCTATATTTTTCACAGTGAAGTCGTCTATGTCAGCTTTGATAGTTTTGAGTTCAGTGCCCACCTCCTCAATGACAAGTAGCATCAAGTCTTGGGAGCACTTATTGAGGACACCACACCATCTACTGCAGAAAACAGGGTTTGACCGACCGATAGTGGGTACGTTCTGGATTCTAAACCCCCTGGGAATTTGTTTGTTACGGTGGTACTCCGATAGGAATTGACCGTGTAGAGATAAATCAACCTCCCGTTTCTTAAGTCTAAGTAAACGGAAGTACAGGTCTGGAGCTGACTCGCCTGGTAGGGAGTCAAAGTCAAGTTTGTCAAATAGGACTTTGTCAGCGTCGTCGTCAGTCAGTGAGACGATGCCATGTTCGGCTTGTAATAGTAGTTGGTCGTCAAGGAGACCGGGTATGCTAAATGCCATGCCCGATTAATGGTCAGGTCAATGTCCTGATATGTACAGAGTCCCTCCACTCCTATTAGACTGACCTGTCCAACTGTCACAAGCAATATGTTAAATACAGTGGTGGGTGTCAGGTATGATATTGGGCCACGTCTGGGGTCAATATCTCAATGTAAATATACAGGACCTGCACTCTCACCCACATATATGGTAACCGCTAGGGTGCCGTATAAATAGCAGTGTCCCAATGGACAGTACTATGTAAATACAGTAGCTCCCGTGAGGGAAAACAGCACTCACCAGACTTCAAACAATAACGGTGTAGAGGAACACGTGGTCCCAGGTTTAATAATTCTTACTTGGAGCCTGCCGACGTTTCGGTCCAACACGGACCATTATCAAGGCAGAAGGTGTCCAAACATGTCAACATCAAGCAGCAGTGCATCAGCAAGGGGTAACAGGGACAGGGAGCCTCTGACCGGGTCCCTGTTATATAGGGGAGTGAGTGTACTCCCACCGCTAATTGCGCTCCATTGCGTGGAGCGCATGACGTCACTTCCGGTTAAAACCGGAAGTGCGCGGCCGCAATATATTGCGGCAATACGGTGCCGTTCTAAGGCACTAGGGATAGCGGTCAGCTATAGTACAGCTGCCGCTGGAGTGGTAAAGGCTGGCCAGGACAACTGGGACTAAGAGAATGAGTCCGGTGGTAATGCATCATCCGGACATGTGACCTCTGCACAATCGCGGCTGCTGATTGGTGCTAGAGTGTCACGTGTCATTTGTTTATATGGGAGCTGTCAAAAGCGTGCAGTGTGTATGTACTAAGGCTGCAAACAGGGACCCGGAGCAGGTTGGGGGTGGAGGGGGAAGCACATAAATATACATGTGGAAAATAAAATACAATGAACGCAGCATATGATGCACATATAGAGATGTGTAAATAGCAAAAATTACATGCACAAATATATAAATGAAAAAAATAAATAAATAAAAATACATTAAATGTGCAACGCCACACGCATTATGAAACAATAACTGATGACACAGATTGGTGCTGAGGGCCACCAGAGCACTATATGGGATGGGTCTCCATGTGCCCCCTCACTACTTGACTGTTACAAAATTGTAAAAGGGTCATGGGGCTAAGGGGACGGCCACTTAATTAATGCTGCATAAGTAACATGGTGGGTGAGTCCGTGTACCATTCATGGACCACGGCAAAAATGTCTTAGAAAAGCAAGACAAAAACATCAAGAAACATGCCCTAATAGCAGAATGAAACCAGAGAGGATGGTCTATACCACCACATTTGACAATATGGCAACAACGACCAATAGATCCATCCGCCAACATTGGCAAATCGTAAGGACTGATCCCCTGCTCCATCTGACTAACACACCACCTCCAATGATGGCCTACAAAAAGGGCCCAAACCTCAAGCAACTTCTTATGAGACCTACTAAACAACCGGACAAACAACAAAGCAATACCTGGCTACATGAGAGAAGACCAGGATGCTTCAAATGCAGCGGCTGCACAACATGCAGTAGTATGCTGACTGGGCCTACTTTTCCACACCCCAGGACGGGACAACCTATCAAGATCAAATACAAGCTACATTGCTTGATGGACCACCTAATCTACATCTTGATATGCCCATGCGGGCTATACTACGTCGGTATGACTACCAGAAAATTTAGGGAGAGGATGGCTAACCATCGCATGTCTATCAGACAAGCCATTGCCACTGGGACAGCAGACCTCCCAGTTCCTAGACATTTCATTAAGGCCAGACACAATGTACCTGATCTGAGGTGCAAACTCATCGATTGGATACCTCCACCCCCCCCGGGGAGGCGACAGAACTCTAGCACTACGCAGACTAGAAAGTAGATGGATCTACAGACTGGATACGATTGCGCCCAAAGGGATGAACGAAAATAACCCCTTGAACATTTTTCTTGGACATTAGGACTCTCTGTGCCTACACCTGGGACTCCACACTTAGATGGATAGACCAGACGGATTATCCACCCACCGTTGGATATGAAGATTGTTTTTCACGTTTTTTTCACTTTTTTCTTGTTGTCTTTTCCTTCATTTTTAACTTGTGGTCCCCAACCATGGATCCCTTTCTCTGATCATAGTGATCTGTCGTCCAACTTCAGTCAGCGTTGCCCACGCAGCATCCACATCGTTATGCGCCAACGCATATATCACAATCTATGCACGCACCCGACGGTAACGGACGTGCTTCACGATTTTGTAGCACTGGCCCTCCCATCTACCCCCTACTTATACTACACCATCCTCACTATATAGCCTACTATTCCCAGGCCCCTTATAATCATTCCTATGGAGGCACATGGCGGCTATCCCCTCTATAATTTTTTACCGACCTTACCTTGCTTGTCATAATATGACCGTTCATTTGCAGCATTTAATACATGGCCGTCCCCTTAGCCCCATACCCCTTTTTTTTTCATATGTACCAGTCAAATAGTGAGGGGGCACATGGAGACCCACCCCGTATAATGCTTTGGTGTCTTCTAGCAACATTTTCATTGCATGTTGCACTGTACCCATTATATTTTTGCCGTGGTCCATGAATGGTACACGGACTCACCCACCATGTTACTTATGCAGCATTAATTAAGTGGCCGTCCCCTTAGCCCCATGACCCTTTTACAATTTTGTAACAGTCAAGTAGTGAGGGGGCACATGGAGACCCATCCCATATAGTGCTCTGGTGGCCCTCAGCACCAATCTGTGTCATCAGTTATTGTTTCATAATGCGTGTGGCGTTGCACATTTAATGTATTTTTATTTATTTATTTTTTTCATTTATATATTTGTGCATGTAATTTTTGCTATTTACACATCTCTATATGTGCATCATATGCTGCGTTCATTGTATTTTATTTTCCACATGTATATTTATGTGCTTCCCCCTCCACCCCCAACCTGCTCCGGGTCCCTGTTTGCAGCCTTAGTACATACACACTGCACGCTTTTGACAGCTCCCATATAAACAAATGACACGTGACACTCTAGCACCAATCAGCAGCCGCGATTGTGCAGAGGTCACATGTCCGGATGATGCATTACCACCGGACTCATTCTCTTAGTCCCAGTTGTCCTGGCCAGCCTTTACCACTCCAGCGGCAGCTGTACTATAGCTGACCGCTATCCCTAGTGCCTTAGAACGGCACCGTATTGCCGCAATATATTGCGGCCGCGCACTTCCGGTTTTAACCGGAAGTGACGTCATGCGCTCCACGCAATGGAGCGCAATTAGCGGTGGGAGTACACTCACTCCCCTATATAACAGGGACCCGGTCAGAGGCTCCCTGTCCCTGTTACCCCTTGCTGATGCACTGCTGCTTGATGTTGACATGTTTGGACACCTTCTGCCTTGATAATGGTCCGTGTTGGACCGAAACGTCGGCAGGCTCCAAGTAAGAATTATTAAACCTGGGACCACGTGTTCCTCTACACCGTTATTGTTTGAAGTCTGGTGAGTGCTGTTTTCCCTCACGGGAGCTACTGTATATATATATATATATATATATATATATATATATATATATATATATATATATATATATATGATTGTGCCTGTACAATATCAAAAGTGTGCTTGCTCGAGGTTTGTTGTGGCCCAGAGCAACTAACTTGTGGGGGGTCCTGCCAATAAAATTGTCAATAATATATCCAGCACCACAAATGTGTCAAACACACTGTAGTGCTCCCAGTTCACATTATGCCACAGTGCCCTCTAATCTGGTGGGGTGGCGGATGACCTCCCAACAGTAGACCCGAGTAGTATTCCTAACTGTTAAAAGCCTGACAATTGGGATCCTGACATGCAGGGGTTATTCTCCCTCTTGGGGGGTCCACGCCCCATAGAGGGAGCATAGAATCTGTGGCAAATGCAGCAAGCCTACACAGAGCTTCTTTGCGCTCGCCTCCTGTCGTGGTCCGACTGTCGTACCCCCATACCACAGCCAGCTGATGATAAAGCTATGTGTTAATCCTGCTTGCAGATGAAAACACATCATAAACGTATGTATTTTATATGATCAGTAGCAGTGGCTACTGCCCCTGGGTTGCACCATCGGCCACATAGTGCAGGGAGGGATGGCATTTAGCACATATAAACATGTTATGCTGTATGTAATATATTTGCTGAGTTGACATCCCATGGATCGGCAGAGCTGTGTGCATCAGCTGCCATGGGACTCAGCATACAGCTTCACTTTTCCTTCTATGCCCGCCCCCCAGACTCCCATTGGCTAGTTCTCAGGAGTTTGAGGACAGGCTTAGAAGAAAGTGAAACCTAATGCAGAGTCCTGTTTGCTACACCTTGGCTAATACACCCAGCACTGCTGATCTCCGGGATAATCAGCCAGAACATATATTAAATACATCATAATGTTCACCATCTAGAGCGGCGGTGTAGCCCAGGGGCAGCAGCTGCCGCTGTGTATAAGTATGCTATTGCCATAATGAGAGGTATCAATCCTCGGAGAGCTAAATAGAGGAGACATTGCCCAAAGCAACCCATCAACTTGTCATTTATTAAGTGCAGTCTATGAAATGACAGAAGCTGATTGGTTGTTTTAAGCCAACGGCTCCCAGCCACGGTCCTGAAGACAGGATTTATGGATAGTCATACTTGAGCAAAGGTGACCTTACTAGTACTGCAGATATTTTCATTTAACCATCTGTGATCAAGCATGGATATCACTATCACCTGGACTGTTAAGGACCAAAAGTGATAATCCCTGCTTTAGGTAACTTTACCCACATTACCTACCTACATTATCTCTCTCAAGGCTTAATACATCTCCACTATATTTTATATTTGATTGACACTAGTACCCAGTAATGTGATCAGTAGAGGATGGATTCATATGATCAGTAGAGAATAGGAGGTCAAGGGGCCTGATACAGAGTTAGTTGCAGTTGCTACAACTGCTGGGGCATCTTGCAGCCGCCACGACCCTTCACCCAAGCAGTCCGGACACGCTTGCTTAGTACGGACTGCTTTCACAGAATAGTCTGTTGCCGCCCCAGTTTAAGTGCTCATGCATGTGCACACCGACATGCGCAGATCTCCAAGAATCGGACAGTAGCACATTTCGGAGATCAGCGGCTGGGTCTGAATCAGGCCATAGGAGCGATATGTAAGGATGCACAGTTGGAGCCCCTCTCAACGTTTTTCCATAGGTCGTGGCTCGCTATGGCTATCCTATTGTTCTTAGCAGCAATACAATACATAGAACAATACAGTAGGGGTTTAGCAGAGTAATCATATGACTCAATCCTATTAAAGTGAGTGATAGGCATCCCAGGAATTTGGTCACATACAGTCCTCCTAGTTTTGTGAATGTTACTGATCACATTCACTTTAGTACATGACTCAACATGATATATTATCAGTTTGATGAGTTCGCTATTAGTTACCTTTCTTTGGCTGCTCTCATTCTCATCAGTGGCAGTGACTACAATGTGGTTAGTGACAGGGCACAAAGTGGTCATGCAGAGGTGGGGGAACTCATTTCTCTATGCCACCTAATAACACCCCCTCCCCCCATTAGGCAGAGACAAGGCCAGTGGTAGGGTTTTTGGCACCCCCTTGCAAACCAGAATGCTTTTCTGTGAGAATTACAGTGCAGGGCCAATGTGGAGGTTAAAATGTTCCACCTTACCATTAGAGGTGGTGGAACTCGGTTCCACCCTGTTCCCCCTCACTTTTAACCCCTGGTTAGCGCTGTGGTGCAGGGGTTAGCATTGCTACCTCACAAAACTGAGGTCATGTGTTCACTTCCAACCAGGGCCCTATGTATGTAGAATTTGTATGTTCACATTGGCTTCCTCCAGATTCCTTCCTAGAAAACATACTGGAAGGTTCATTGGTTTCTTCCAAAGAAATAAACCTAGGGTGAGATTTAATAGGATGAGAGATTCAGAAAGTGAGAGATTTTGTGAAAAATCTCCAGTTTTTTTAAAGCGGCAATCATTTACACGGCAAAATCAGTTTGATTTTGCAGTGTAAATGTTTGCCGCTTTAAAAAAACTGGAGATTTCTCACAAAATCTCTCATTTTCTGAATCTCTCATCCTATTAAATCTCACCCATAGTGTGTATGTGTCTATTTTTGAAGGGAATAGAAGGGCTTATGTTACCTTATTATATTGCCTTTCATATTAATGAAATGATTTCTGTGACAGAATAATTAATTGTGCTGTAGACTAATCTTTCCTACCCCCATCTATATGCATCCATAAGGCAAAGCCATGATGACCCATAGGTACTAAATCAGCCCATGTAGAATAAATAAGTAAATGAAGAAGTATTCGGTCAGCATGTAGCGTTGTCTGGTTATGTGAAATATGTATTGCATCATAATAAATGTTTTTGTTAAAACTGAAAGAGGAGCAGGGGGCTAAATTTACTACTAAATATATGGCATTTATATCCCTACTAGTTAAAACCGTAAAAATGACGGCTTCTGCAATGTACTTTCACTTTGAGCTGTGACTGTTTTACATTCACTCTGAGCTGTGAACTCTGAGCAAAAACTCTCAAACCCCCCCCCCCCCAGTACCTATCTGCTCCTAGTAATGTACCGCCAGTGACGACTAGAGACCACTTGACGGACACAATTACTCCTTTGTTTTCTTAAAGATGTTATAACAGAAAGTGAAAGCAAATTTAGCAGGGACACAAACAAGGTCAACAACAAGGTTTTGTTTTTTTTTGTCATTTTCTATGCTTCATCATATGTGACCACACATCGCTGACCACGCTTCCGAAAAGGTGCCTCATTGTGCTTGCCAAAGGTTACTATTCCTAATTGTGTTACGGGCGGCAGAAGGACAGGGCGACGCGTCCGTTCAGCCGCCTGTCCTTCCGGGTCTGACGTCCGGTTGCTAGGCAACCAGGGACGCCGGAGGACGCGGCGGCATTACGCAATGCCCGCCCTTCAACCCAGCGTCTCCCAGCAACCTGGGATGCTGTCAGCCGCCAGAGAGACTTCCTGCTCACGGCAGCGCCATTGCTTAGCAACGGATGACGCCACCGGACAGAGTAATAGGGCGGCCTCTATTCGGCCTAATCACAAACGGACCACAGGTGTCCGGAGGGGGCAATTAATGTAGGTGGGGCTGGACTCCCCGTTCTCATTGGTCCCTCAGGGTCATTTAAGGGAGCCAGCCCAGCAGTTCCCCGCCGGTGATAGCTTCTGCCTAAATCTATCCACCTGCCGGTGTCCTTCTCTGTGTTCCTTGTGAATCTTCCCCGTGGAACGCTGTTCCCTCGATACCCCTGGTTTCGTGAGTTACCGCAGCAGGGGGTTATCCTTAGTTCCTGTATTCATTCCTTGCATTGCTATTTATTCGCAGCCGGTCAGGCGAGTCTTGTTTATTTTTCGGGCCTAGCAGGCTTTTCCTTCCTGCCCCCGTTCCCACGGGACATTCCTTCCCCTGGTTCTTCTTTACTGTGTATTTGCTGTTTGGTTATTGTGTTTGCGACAGGTATTGCAAAGTCGTAGCTGGCGCATAGTAGCGTTAGCCAGGGCCTGGCTAGCCGCCATTTGGTTAAACTTTAGTTAGGCTCCTTAGTTAGTTTTTCCTGTTTACTGTACCCTGGGGGGGTCCCCGGTTCCTTGTTTATACGTAACACCTGGCTGTACCGGAGTTAGGGCGGGCTTAACTCGCCCTTCCAAACGTGACGGCTACAGGCGAAGACTAGAACACCTGCAGGAGTCGGCCACCCAGCCTGGGGGGTATAACAGAGTCAGAATAGGGTTTTGCCGTGGCTGTCCTGAACAGCAGTCCCGGCTGCGGGGTAACACCGGATACCTAACATTATCACCGGCCTTACCTTAAAAAAAAAAAATATATATATATTATTTTTTTTATTATTATTTGATAGTGCCTTGTATGTGGTCATTTGTTGTTGATATTTCTCCCTTGTGGTTTCTTTATCAGTATGAACCCTACTCCTGAGGGTCAGGTGCAGGCGTTCGCCAGTCAGCTGCAAGGCTTGACACAGATGGTGCAGAATGTATCCCTCAGGGTTAAGTCCCAGGAGGATGGGGCGCGGGGAAATCTTCAGCCGTCATTAGAACCTAAGGTGAATCTCCCCGACCGGTTTTCAGGGAACCGGAAAGATTTTTTTAATTTTAAAGAGAGTTGCAAACTCTACTTTAAGCTTCGGGGTCAGAACAACAGCAGATAGGCTTAATTATTTCCTTATTACAAGGAGATCCCCAAACTTGGGCGTTCGGGTTAAAACCTGAGGATCCCGCTCTGCGCTCAGTTGATGCTTTCTTTAAATCTCTAGGGCTCCTGTACGACGACCCGGACAGAGAAGCGTCTGCCGAGAGTCATTTGCGTACTCTCAAACAGGGTCGAAATCCTGCAGAAGCATATTGCACGGAGTTCCGCCGATGGTCAAATGACTGCGGCTGGAATGACCCAGCACTACGCAGCCAGTTCCGGCTAGGGCTTTTGGAAGCCGTTAAGGATAGTCTTATCCAGTATCCTGCCCCAGAGACATTGGATAAGTTGATGGAACTTTCCATCAAAATTGATCGACTCCTCAAGGAGCGGAGATCTGAGAGGGGGTCAGATCTTAGGCCCACTTCCCTTGGTTATGTGCCCTCGGAAGACGAGGAGGAGCCAATGCAGGTGGGTGCATCCCGTATCTCTCCAGATGAGAGAGCCCGCAGGATGAGTACCGGCTTATGTATTTATTGCGGAAATAGGGGGCACTATCTGCGCAACTGCCCCAATAAGTCGGGAAACGCCAAAACCAAGTGAATACTGAGGGAATTCACTTTGGTTCTCAACTTTTCACCCCTCACAATGCTCTATTAGTTCCTGCTGAGATTCAAGTAGAGAAGACCAAGATGTCAGTAACAGCCTTCATTGACAGCGGTGCAGCGGGACATTTTTTAGACATCCAGTTGGCTGAGAAGCTGGGTATACCGCGGTTACCTCTGGACAAGTCTATAATTATGCGAGGCTTAGACGGCAGTGGGGTGGTTCTGCATCAAACCCCACCATTATCTTTATGTATCGGCATTTTGCATTCTGAGATCATCTCCTTTTTATTAATTTCTTGTGCCGCAATTCCTCTCGTACTGGGTCATCCCTGGCTTAGAGTTCATAACCCACAGGTTGATTGGCAGACAGGAGAGATTGTGAGATGGAGCAATCATTGCTCAATTAACTGCCTTGAGCGGCCAGTATTGGGGGCAATGGTTCCTTTGGAAGGGGTACCGATTGCTTATGCAGACTTCGCAGACGTCTTTTCTAAAGGCGAAGCGGAAGTCCTACCTCCCCATCGCCCATACGACTGCGCTATCGAGCTACATCCCGATGCACAGTATCCCAAAGCCCGATTATATTATTAGCCAAGGGTTTCATCCGACCGTCAAGGTCTCCCTTGAGTGCAGGGTTTTTCTTCGTTTCTAAGAAGGATGGATCCTTGAGACCCTGTATAGACTACAGGGCACTCAACAAAATAACAGTTAAAAACAATTATCTTTTACCGTTGATCTCCGTGCTCTTTGATCAGCTCCGCACAGCTAAGATTTTTTCCAAGATTGATTTACGGGGTGCATATAACCTCATCCGCATTAAGACTGGAGATGAATGGAAGACCGCTTTTAGTACCCAAACTGGGCATTACGAGTACCTCGTAATGCCCTTTGGTTTGTCCAACGCGCCGGCGGTCTTCCAAGACTTCATTAACGACGTCCTAAGGGACTTCTTGGGAAGCTTTGCGGTAGTCTATTTAGACGACATTCTGATCTACTCCAGGTCGTTGGAGGAGCATCGTAATCAGGTTCGTCTAGTGCTTCAAAGACTTAGGGAGAATCATCTCTGTGAGTTACCCCAGCAGGGGGTTATCCTTAGTTCCTGTATTCATTCCTTGCATTGCTATTTATTCGCAGCCGGTCAGGCTAGTCTTGATTATTTTTCGGGGCTAGCAGGCTTTTCCTTCCTGCCCCCGTTCCCACGGGACATTCCTTCCCCTGGTTCTTCTTTACTGTGTTTTTGCTGTTTGGTTATTGTGTTTGCGACAGGTATCGCAAAGTCGTAGCGACTAGGTTGCTAGTGCATAGTAGCGTTAGCCAGGGCCTGGCTAGTCGCCATTTGGTTAAACTTTAGTTAGGCTCCTTAGTTAGTTTTTCCTGTGTACTGTACCCTGGGGGGGTCCCCGGCTCCTTGTTTATACGTAACACCTGGCTGTACCGGAGTTAGGGCGGGCTTAACTCGCCCTTCCAAACGTGACGGCTACAGGCGAAGACTAGAACACCTGCAGGAGTCGGCCACCCAGCCTGGGGGGTATAACAGAGTCAGAATAGGGTTTTGCTGTGGCTGTCCTGAACAGCAGTCCCGGCTGCGGGGTAACACCCAATACCTAACAATTGTAGTTCACATCGATAGTAATCAAGCAATAGTTAAAAAAATATTAACTAAAAAAATACTTTTGTTGACAATTATCTTTCTGACCTGTCAACCTTAAAGCACTGTCCAACTTTTACCGATTTACCTTTTGACCCTTTTAAACAAATGCATGCCAACCTATTGACATCTAGACAATGTCGGTCTATTATCCGGTTAACCTTAAAAGGTGTAAAACTATTTATTTATGCATTTTTGTTTATTACTGATGTATTTTAGTGTACAGAAGAACGTGTTCAATGTAGTTTTTCAATGATTTCAGCAAGTTTGAAAAACCCTCTCCCATCCATAGAACACCTCTATTACTTGTTCCACATCATGTAACCCATTATTGAATGTTTTAGGGTGTTCAAACATATTCTTGAGATCTAACAAAAGTTCATATTGTCCAGGCCACCTGTGGATCTGTATTATGTGATGTTTAGAAATGAATTCACCACGTTTGAAGATGTGACAATAATGACCTGTGAACCAGCTACGGTCGTCTTGAAAACGTGAACTGTTGGTAGATCTCGAAGACAGGTTTGGCCAGCCCAGCTTTAGATAAAGTCCTTTGAAAACGGACATGTCTTATTGGCTAATTTATATTATATATGCGGAGGCGTGCACCATGGGTTCTTAAACTGTCCTGACATTTTAATCTTAACTGTGCTGGTAAGATGAAATGCAAGTTTGGAATTAAATTGCAAATTAAGTTCTCTGAGCAAATCACCATGAACATGGCTTACAAGACACGGCTCACTCTTAATTAAAAAGATCCGTATACAGACTGACAAAATATACGTGGAATAGGTAACTTAAGTTTTTGTGTTGGGTAGGATGATGTCATTATAAAAACACATTGCCTGACAATACATGTTTGTTTTCTTTGCAGCTTTTTGGCAATCAGCACAGATAAAATCGCCAACCTGACATTCTTCCTGAAAGCCGTCAATTTCCGAGAGAGGGTACTGCAACGTGGGCTGGCTGCCAGATTGTACCACAAGGTAGTGTACTAAATATGCACCTAATTGCATAAAGCGGTATTGAGAAATACTTCCTGATCACATTGTCAGGCCTAGCCAAGTTCTTAATAAGGAACGGTTTAATAATACAATGTATCCGTCCACTTTCTGTAGTAGTGTATGAAAACAAAACTGCTGTGCAGCACAACATGACCTTTTAAAGTTTCCCAGAAGTACTCCTAACACATACCCTCCAACATGACCCATTCCATTAGGTACAAAATGGTCTGTTCCTGGACTTCCCTGTCAGTGGCAGTTACAGAGGTTGGACTCCAGCACAGTCCAAAATTCAAAGAGGGGGGTCACATCAACTGCCAGTGAGCCCAGGACAGTGATGTTTGGAGTGGCATTAGGTGTGGCTCCCCTTTTTGGATATTGGACTGTGCTGCAGCTGCACTTCTGCAACTGCCACTGGCAAGGGAGTCCCGGAACAGAGCATTTTGTACCTAATGGAATGGGCCATGTTGGAGGGTATGCTAACAGGATGTTACTGTACATCAGGATTCACCACTGGTTTGGCCACACTGAGGACAAGCACAGCACACTGAAATCAGAGATCCCTTGTCGCTATGACAGCACACCACCTGTGTTCAGTCTGTTACTTAAATGAACGTTAATCCCCCGAACTGAAGTTTTCTTGTACAGTACATGAAAGTATAAAACATTGTTCATGTTAAATTGACATTTCACTGTGGCTCAGTTATAAGTAAAATATATCATGACCACTTTGTTAGACTGTTTGTTAGAAGAGTCTAATCATTATATTCCCTACCAGAAAGTACATGTCTGGATAGGGGATTTCATATGGCTGGATTTCCCCCTTAGGCCAATAGTAGTGGAGACACCGACAAGTAGCGGGATGTGTTCCTGTTTGTGGTGTGTGTGTATGATGGTGCTAAATGAAGGAAGGTAGAACATAGAATGGAATCCCTGTTGTGTTTTGATGTATAACAGTGAAACAAAGTGCTTTGTTTATGGACATGGGTGTTAGAAACTTGCCCTTGTTGTCATGCTGGGTTGTATTGGCAAAACATTTGCCCAGTGTACTGTAGCTGTCTCTCAGAGGGATCATTTTAGGTCAGTCAACTGTAGTAAATGTTATGAAACGGAAGTTGAGATGCTCAGCAGCAATTTCAGGAGATCTGTACAATAACCAAAAATGGAAAATACGGTGTTGTACTTATGTATGTTTGGAGTTATGTAAAATAGATGGATAAAGTCCTGAAAATCATGAAATAAGGATAATACATGGTATATGTTGTGTGTGTGTCTGTGTGTCTGTGTGTGTGTGTGTGTGTGTGTGTGTGTGTATATATATATATATATATATATATATATATATATATATACCAGGTTTATGCCGATATGTTCCCACGTGCCTTTTTTCTGAAAACTTTTTTTGCTCATATATAAAATGATTTGTAATAATTGGTGTGCGGATTTCTTTCCCCCCTTGGGAATACTGGAAAGTATATATATATACAGGTTGAGTATCCCTTATCCAAAATGCTCGGGACCAGGAGAATTTTGGATAACGGATTATTCCGTATTTCGGAATATTTTAATATTTCAATGATGTATTTTGAAGTATCTTGCATTTATGCTGTATAAACACATAATATACACACAAATATATTTTATTACCACATAAAATACACATAAATATATTTTAATTGTTCAAAAAACAAGGTTTCAAAACGTGAAACAAAATGTGTGTACTATCTCAGCACTGAATTTGAATGCCAAGCAATCATTGTCTTGCACATATATAATGCCAGTTACATATCATGTCCCCAGTGATGCTGTTACAAATGTCTCCAGTGAGTTTTTAGCCAAAAATTTTGTTTTTTTCACTTTCTGGAATGTCCGTATTTCGGAATAATTCGGATAACGGATATTCGGATACGGGATACTCGACCTGTATATATATATATATATATATATATATATATATATATATATATATATATATTGAGTCTGGTGGAAGTCTTGATAGGTAGCAGTTACCTCAAGGTATTGGTCATTTGATATCGAGATATCTGATTTCCGCAACATTAGAAAAGATTCTTCCACTATATTGTGTGATAGGTTTCTTTCAATACATGGCTTTCCACCATCCTTAATTTTCTAAGATTGTGAAATTGAAAGACCTATTTCCTGGGCTTTGGCCACTGGACCAACGCGAAACGCGTTGGGTTATTATGTCGTCTCAAAAGAAGTAAATGAATGCTTCAATGAAATTTTAAAAGAAAAAACTTTTTAATAAAAGATTGTGTTTTATGATCTAAAGTCGTATACATTGTTATATGCTTTGTAAGATTACACTTTAACCAGGTGGTGGAACATAATAGCGTTCTCAATATTTTGGTGTTTACATTTCTTTTTCATCTCCCGCTAACAGGGGTGACTTATAGAGTAGCTGCTCCCTTGTAGCGCACCTGGGGTAATTGCCCACTTTTATTTATTTATATATATATATATATATATATATATATATATATAAAATATATATACATACACACTTGAGAGTTAATGATCGTGCTGGCGGCACACAAAACACTTGAATTCTCTCCATAGAGAACAGGAGCAGCGATAACCTTTTAATTTAGAGCATATACAGTGCGTCCGGAAAGTACTCACGGCACTTAACTTTTTCCACATTTTGCTATGTTACAGCCTTATTCCAGAATGGAATAAATACATTTTTTCCCTCAAAATTCTACACACAATACCCTGTAATGAGAACGTGAACAAACGTTTTTGGGGGATATTTGCAAATTTATTAAAAATAAAAAACTATAATCACATGTACATAAGTATTCACCTTGAAGTTCAAAATTAAGCTCAGATGCATCCTGTGTTCACTGTTTATCCTTGGCAAACCAAGCATGAAGTCAAAGGAATTTTCTTGAGGCACAAATTTGAGGAAGCGTACAGAAAAATCTCTGCTGATTTGAAGGTCCCAATGAGCACATTGGCCTTTATCATCCGTAAATGGAAGACATTCAGAACCAACAGGACTCTTCCTAGAGCTGACCGGCCATCTAAACTGAGCGATCAGGGGAGAAGGGCCCTAGTCAGGGAGGTGACCAAGAGCCGATTGGTCATTTCTGCATCTATCCACCAATCAGGCCTACAGTGTACCTACCTCCTTAGTAAAAAGCACACGACAGCCTTCTCGCAGTTTGTCAAAATGCACTCGAAGGACTCTCAGACTATGAGAAACACAATTCTTTGGTCTCATGAGACAAAGATTAAACTCTTTGATATGAATACCAGGCATCATGTTTTGAGGAAACCAGGCACCGATCACCAGTCCAATACCATCCCTAGAGTGAAGCATGGTGGTGGCAGCATCATGCTCTGGGGATGTTTTTGAGCAACAGGAACTGAAAGACTGGTCAGGATAGAGGGAAAGATGAATGCAGCAATGTACAGAGACAGCCTGGATTAAACCCTGCTCCAGAGCACTCTTGAACTCAGAGTGGGGCGATGGTTGATCTTTTAGCAGGATAACGACACTATGCACACAGCCAAGATATCAAAGGATTGGTTTCAGGACAACTCTGAATATCCCTGAGTGGCCCAACCAGAACACAGACTTGAATCCAATTAAACATCTCTGGAGAGATCTGAAAATGGCTGTGCGCCGACCCATCCCTTCCAACCGGATGGAACTTGAGATGTGCTTCAAAGAGGAATGGGCGAAACTGCCCAAAGATAGGTGTGCCAAGCTTAAGACTGTAATTACTGCTAACTGTGTATTAACAAAGTATAGAGCAAAGGCTGTGAATACTTACAGTATGTATATGTGATTTTTTGCAAAAGCTTTCTCTTTATGAGTTTCGTGTGTAATAGGTTTTTTGTTGTTGGGGGGGGGGGGTGTTATTCTATTTTGGAATAAGGCTGTAACATCATAAAATGTGGAAAAAGTCAAGCGCTGTGAATTCTTTCCGGATGCACTGTAAATAGATATAAAAATATATCTCCTACACAGTAATTACATAGGAAATAAGTGGGAATTCCCCAGATAGCCTAAAGTTGCTAAATCAAACTAAATGAATGAAAAAGTTTGACCTTAATCTACTTCTTTACTGTAATGTTATTACATAAGAGCAATATCATCACCCGGTTATCACCTGTTATCTCAGGTGTAAAATTCCCTTATCAGTACAACAAGAAACATTGATATGCAAAACCTGGCCGCACTTTTATTGACAGGAAGTCACCATTTGTGGGTGGTAACTGTCCAGGCGTTTTCAGGAAGTGTGTGAGCTCCATATTTTCGCAGGGCGGATCGCAGGCAGCTGCATTTCACTCAGCAAATGTTGTATATATTCTTTGCTTTAGGGCCCTTCACCCACTGGTGCCAAAATACTTGTTTTTTTACTAACATGTATCACTGGTAAGAGAATGTAAATTATTAAGGAATGTTTTTTTGTTGCAGCACAATGTTTTAGTCACTGCCTTTCCCATTTACTTGCTGGCATCACACGAAGCCAGTAATTCCCAAACTGTGTGCCATGTCATCCTGTGGTGCATTGAGGCTCTTGCAGGGGTGCCTAGGACCAATTCAAATTTTTTATGGTCAAATTGATAGGCAAAACCAGTGCTCATTACTGCCAATCATAACACATGCAGGTAATCAAAAGCTCAACTGTACACACCCCATAACTGACCCTAAGGGTGACAGGCAGGCACAACTAACTTAATTTAACATTTTCTTTTTCCAAATGTATAAATAAAAAGTTATACTCAATAATGCTTAAAAAACTTATAAGCAATAAATGCTTATACTCTAGAATTCCATGATTACAGGGGTGTGGTATATTTCCCCGACAGTCGGGATTCCGCTGATTTTACACCACTGCAACTGTCATAATTATACCCCTTTCACATAGCACCTAATTACCGGGTTCATGCCGATTTCTTCCCGGTTCGACCCGGTAATTGGTGCAATGTCAAAGTGGTTACCGGTTACAGCTAAGCGGTAGCAACACGGCAATACAAACAGGGTAAAAAGAAGGGTTCTTACCGGTTCGGTGCCGTGTTGCTGTGCAGTGTGAACTGGTTAATCGGGTCGACCAGTCTCCCATTCACACTATGGAGGAGGCAGCGCTTGGAGCAGCGCCAGCTCTAAGCACTGCCTCCGCCCCCGATGACGTGGCAGTGCTCCGCTACACCCCCACATGACATCCGCAAACTGGCAATATTGCTGGTGCGATCTGAGCAGACCGCACATGCAGGGTCGCCCCGGGACCGAACCGTTTCAAAGTCCCTGTGCAACCCTGCATTTGCGGTCCAAAAGCGCTATCAGTGTGCCCACTTGCTAGGTGCCAGTGATCCTCCAGAGACTGCCTACCCTTCGCCATGCTAGAACAGAGCTTTTGCTAGACCAGCCTGGCATTTAAAAATTCTGCAGTGTGGGGCCAAACAAGAAATAATTAAGCTTATATATCCCAAACTATCCAGACTTTAAAATTCCCTAAAAATCACAATTGTTACCTGGACTTATCCTCACTAATGCAAATCTTATTATTTTGGGTTTATTAAGATGAGGGGCGCTAGATCTGCAAACTGTTCAGCAGGCTCAGTTAGAATAAAGAATTCTTCTACTGGATACGTCACACAATGGTTTTTATATATGAAAGCAGTCTTCATACTGTATGTTTGCATTTGCCTTTTAAAACCAGAATAAAACCATACATGGAGTCTTTCATAGTACATCACTGGTTCTCTGCATCCCACAAAGCATTGTGTCATGGTTGGACTTGATTGCAGCAGCAATACTTTTGTATGGAGATGCAGTGCAAGTGTTACAAATATGGGTGCAGTGTATGCGGTGTGGGCCCCCTGGGACTCAGGTATCCGTGTGCAGACTGCACCTATTATGCACACTGGGTGTCCGTGTGCAGTGTGCAGAATAGGAGTCCAGCGACGGCAATTACGCCATTTTTCCGGAGATCTGCACATGAGCTCTCCAGATTTTACTAGGCTGTGCTACTTCCAGTAGAGAGGAGGGGATCCGGCCATAGGAGGTGGTACACGGGCCTCATCTTCTCTTAAAACGCCACTGTGCAGATGAATTGTATACTGGGGATTTTGGAGCATAGTATATACTATTGTGAAGAAAGTGATTCTCATTACTATTGGCATAGAAGCTGTAACGTTTTCTAGGGGAGAGGGGATTGTTGTACATATGCTGGACAGTATGCTACAGTATGGGAACTGTATCAGTAAGGCTGCCATGCAAAAGCTCAGTTATCTGGGCAGTGAGTGCTTGGGCCCCCTCTTCTGAAAGGTACAGCCTAAGAAAGTGTGACAGCACAAAGATATTCAAAGCTCTGAATATAAGTGAGGGACGAATGTGACATGTATAGGAAGGGTGGGAGTCATGTCACATGGGAAGAACGCAGGCTATAGCTGGATATTTTATTGGTGGGAAGACTGAGTGTCTACGAAGGTGGCAGAAATATGAAAAAGGGCCCTCCTCTATACTTTTGTTATGGGCCCCATGATATATAATTGTAGCACTGTGACTGTATGTTAGTTTGGCATGGTGGTGCATTTGGAGACCATGAGTTCATGTATCATTGACATTGGCATGATATGTTAAATGGTATACGGTCACTAGGTCGACATGCATTGGGTCGACCACTAAGGTCGACATGGGGTTAGGTCGACAGGGTCATTAGTTCGACACATGCATTAGATTGACATGGGCTAGGTCGACAGGCAAAAGGTTTTTCATATTTTTGTGAGCCGACATGTGCCGACAGGCGGTATTTCATGCCCTACCATCCTCTAGGGCGTGGTTCTCAATCTCGGTCCTCAGGGACCCCCAACGGTGCACGTTTTCCAGGTCACCTCACAGATGCACAGCTGCACTAATTACTCACTGACACATTTTAAAAGATCACAAGTGGAGCTAATTATTTCACCTGTGATTCTGGGTGGAGACCTGGAAAACGTGCACTGTTGGGGGTCCCCGAGGACCGAAGTTGAGAACCACTGCACTAGGGCATGGAGGTAGAATAAAAAGTGTGCTCAGGACAAAAAACCTGTGAAAAACGCCATGTCGGCCTTTTGACTGTAGACATAGCCCATGTCGACATAATGCATGTGTCGACCTAATGACCCTGCCAACCTAACCCCATGTCGACCTTCAGGTGTGTTGACCTAAATGCTTGTCGACATTCCTCTTGTCGACCATATGATCCATACCCATGTTAAGCACAATGCTTTGAAGTATGTTGCACCATTTACTGTTCTCTATCACCCTCACTGTGCATTTATTCACTGTGCCGCCCAAAGCATGTGAATTCTCATTGCACAATGCAGATGTTTTCAGTGCGAATGTAGAGGGTACATCGCCCAGTACAGTGGAAATACACCACTGTCCCTGCATCTTTGACATTGTTGTTTTACTATATGTAAAATAAAGAGGTTCCAAATTATTTCCAGGTTGTAGCCCCCTCTGCACAATGAGTCATTTCTTAATACCAAAACTGTATAACAAATAAAGTTGTGATAAAAAATATATTTTTATTCATGTGTGTATTAGAGCCTGATTATTTCAAGTGTTCTATATTATAAATGGGAATCATTTCAACTTATTTAAGCGTATTGGATAAGCTATGAGATGAATTACCCTCAGATTAAATTGGCTACAAATATATATATATATATATATATATATATATATATATATATATATATATACAGTATATATATATGGGTGGTGGCGGCCCGGCACTCTCCACAAAGACTCAGCTGCCCTGGTGCCCCGCCGAAGGGGTATTGGTAAGAAATAAATGCAGACTGGCACTCCGGGGTCTTTTAAACAAGCGTGTTGTCACAGCAATGAAACCAACGTTTCGGGGGTGGTCACCCTTTGTCAAGGTGTACAGGTGATGTACCTGTACACCTTGATAAAGGGGGACCACCCCCGAAACGTTGTTTAACACGCTTAAACGTTGTTTAACACGTTGTTTAACACGCTTGTTTAAAAGACCCCGGAGTGCCAGTCTGCATTTATTTCTTTTATATATATATATATATATATATATATATTTTTTTTTTTTTTAGAACATATATTATACAGTATATTTCAATCTCTGGGATTAGATTACATTATTTAACTACATGATTTCTCTGTATAGTCCTTGTAGTAAATAGAAATACTCACAACAGCTCAGCCAGAGTAACCCCCTGTATGATTTCTCTAACAGGTAATGACGCAGAAGGAGGAGTTCTTCTCTGCCTGGAACTCCTGCCTACATCATGTTGTCACGCTGGCTTTAGCACATATCCATAGAGGTGAGTAGTCATCTGAGGCCTAGCTGAGCGTTGTTTAGATATTACTAATGTAAATCGTTCTACACAGAACTAAAATTATCCCGTAGCATCTGCTTGTCCCCAACTTGCATAATATGATGCAGGAGATGTTTCAGTGCCAGTATTCTCAATCTGGAACATTCACTTATATTGAGTGTTAGCTGAGAGAGCTGCCACACAGTGGGGTATATTCAATGCCGTGTAGGCGAGCTATGACGACGAGCAGTGCCAAAATGTCATCTTCCTGTCATTTCTTGTTAATACATGTAAATCAAATGAAGATGTGTGAATTGTTTTCCCTGGTTTATGGCATACTTGAGCAGTCTATAAGCATGTCCATAGTCACTGCACATTTCCTAAATAAGTGATATTTGGGGGAACATATATAATGCTGCACCTTTCAAAGTCTCTGTGCCTTCAGCAGTTTCAGCCACTAGATTTAAAGAGACAATAACCTTAAAAACCTTTTAATCAGGTTTTCTATTTAAATTCATCGGCCAAAACCACCAAAAAGTGGTGGCTTTAGGCAACCTGACAGGATATAAATGGAGATTTTAACAAATAGAGCCCCAAATTTGGAGGAGATGGGGAGTTGTGTGTGTGTGTGTGTGTTTGTGCGCACGCAACAGAGAAGCCAGATGTTGAATTAGACTAATGACATACAGCCAATGCATGTACGGAGTGTAACATATCATACACAATAATAGGTCAGCATGTTAGAGCTTCTCTACAATCATAAGTGGAGGCATAACCACATATCATATTAGTGGAGGCATAACCACGTATCATATTAGTGGAGGCATAACCACATATCATATTAGTGGAGGCATAACCACGTATCATATTAGTGGAGGCATAACCACATATCATATTAGTGGAGGCATAACCACATATCATATTAGTGGAGGCATAACCACATATCATATTAGTGGAGGCATAACCACATATCATATAAGTGGAGGCATAACCACATATCATATAAGTGGAGGCATAACCACATATCATACAAGTGGAGGCATAACCACATATCATATAAGTGGAGGCATAACCACATATCATATAAGTGGAGGCATAACCACATATCATATTAGTGGAGGCATAACCACATATCATATTAGTGGAGGCATAACCACATATCATATTAGTGGAGGCAAAACCACGTACCCTATTAGTGGAGGCATAACCACATCATATTAGTGAAGGCATAACCACATATCATATTAGTGGAGGCATAACCACATATCATATTAGTGGAGGCATAACCACATATCATATTAGTGGAGGCATAACCACATATCATATAAGTGGAGGCATAACCACATATCATATTAGTGGAGGCATAACCACATATCATATTAGTGGAGGCATAAGGCATGTGCCCATGTCAGAGTGAAATAACCCTTACTGAGTTTCTCAGTGTATTAGTATGTTATTTTCTAACGTTAAGTTGCATGGATACTTGGCTGCCTCACCTAGCAGAAAAAGGATTCTCAATATTTTTTTGCTATCTAAGTACCCCAATATCAAAATGACTACTAATAATTAAATACAAATTCAGCAGGCAATGTTAGAAGCTATGTTGGCAGAGTATATAGCGGTGGTTGTGGTGTTGTTAGACAGCATACGTTAGTTTTTGGAAGCTTAATCAAGGATTGTGGTTTATTGTAGTAATATGCACAGAGTTAACAGGCATCAAAGGGTTAACTTGCAGATATGCAGTATAACAGATATATTATCACAGGCAGGTATACAACAGATAGATACAGGCAGGGGCTGTGCAAGGCACCGGAGCGCCTCAGTTGAGTCGGGGTGGGGGCGCCCCGGGGGTGGGGGCGGGGTGTACCTGTTGCGCCGTCTGGGGAGCAGGCAGGGGGGGCCCATGCTGGCATCTGACAGGAGCCTACAGTGGTGTCCTTGCCACCCGGGTACCTGCGGCGCTGTGTATAAAGCTGGCGGCGGCGGCGGGGGGTCCCTGCAGTGAATAAGAAATAACTAGTGCTATGCGGCGGCACGGGAAGCGCTTCTGTTTTAAAAACACTGCCTGCACGCTGATTGGCTGAATCTCAGCCAATCAGCGTGCGACCAGTGTTTTCAAACCCGGCAGCACTTCCCGCGCCGCTGCATAGCCCGGCGGATAGCGCTAGTTATTTCTTATTCACTGCACGGACCCCCCTCCGCCGCCAGCTTTATACACAGCGCCGCAGGTACCCGCGCGGCAAGGACACAACTGCAGGATCCTGTCAGAAGCCTGCATGGACCCCCCTGCTCGCTCCCCAGACGGCGCAGCAGGTACCCCCTTTGCACGGGGGGCGAGGGGCGAACTGCCGCCCTCCAGTGGCCGGCCCTGGATACAGGTGTATGGTGCAGGTGCTTATCGTATCCTGTAGATGCAGTGGATGCTTGAGGGTAATTGAGGTCTCTCATGCAGAAGAAGTCTGCACAGCGTGCAGACTTGTAGCTGGTCTCTGAGGGCTAGCGCTATCAGTGCTGTATGCAGGAAGTCTCTGGCTGTGGTGATTGGCAGCTCTCCCCTGTCTCCCTCCGGCGGGTATCGCCAGGTGGCTGCTGCTGCTTAAAGGAGATGGTTGCAGAGCGCACATTTCCAACAAGCTAAAGGTCCCTTTGGCATGCTCTTGTTGTTGCAGCAACTGTCAACATTCATCAGACCAAATGAGCTGGTCCACACTTAAACAGTTGCATCTTAGTTCACTTTAAGGGGATGAAGAAATAATATGAATGGTAAACCTTTATATATTTGTATAAAACAAAATAATTAATTATGAATACAATATTAATTTATTATACCGAATTCAAAAACGGCAGATTAAAAGACCTTTTCCCATTAATGGAAGCTGTATGTGGGTGAATAATGTTCAATTATGGGTACTGGTTTAGTTTCACGGCGGGCGATATATTGGATGCGAAATTGGCCGATCCGATGTGATCCGATGCGATTTTTTACCTGTTCATAACCCCACTATCCACTACGCATGGAGTTGATTTTATATAGTGTGGCGAGCCACCAAACCAGAAGCGTGGGAGCGGACGTGGATTACTGCGCTCGCCACACTACATAAAATCAACTCCATGTGTAGTGGATAGTGGGTTTATGAACAGGTAAAAAAATTGCATCAGATCGCATCGGATCGGACGATATCACATCCGATATATCGGACGCCGTGAAACTAAACAAGTACCAAATTATGTTATTGATCTTGATTAATTAATACAATATCATTGCCCACCCACCCTTCTGTGGGCTAGTATGCTATGGGAAGAAGGAGGAGGAGGAGGGGGCATGGCTTGCCACGGGAGGATGTTATGTGTGCCATACCTACAGTATTTTCTTGTCTCTGCCAGTCGGATTAACCAATCATTGGCTATGAAAGATCAGCATATCTGGGAAATACAGATATTTACTGATCCCATCCATTTTTTGTCCTAATTCATTTTTTTGTCCGGAATCTGATAATGTGTCCCCCCAGCATTGGCAAAAAGGAAAATTGTCTATATGAATTTACCCTATAAAGAAGTCAAACAATAGTCCTAATTATAAGACACCGCGGTGTAACTGCTCAGTGCCACTACAATCAAATTTGAATGTCAAAAATTATTAATATTATTCATCTGCATGTTATTAATGAATAGGACTAAATACACCAACTACAAATACCAAGAGGGCAAAATTAATAATTGAACTTATAATGGGGGTAAAAATATAATTACAGTTATTGCGGGGGGAACAGATTTTAATATATTTATAATTGAGCAAAGATGAGGTTTTTCTTTTCTTTTATGGAATGGGCAATGAAAAACATTATAATTTAGCAAGGGCACACAGTTTTTGGGGGTTTATTGTTAGCCTCGGTACCCAACAAGAAGGGGCTAAAATTAAATTGAATGGCTTTGGCACTAGTCTACTGTTTGTATAATACATCACACCTCTAAGATTGTACCAGCCCTGTAGAAGTGCACAATGTCCATAGGAACATGGCCACCAAAATAAGAGTAACTACCGAAAAAGCAGTCCCTGACAGTGACGTCCCCGTGTCTGGTTGGCCACCCCTACTGTTATACCCCAGGAAAGCCCACTGACAGGACCTCTCTCTGTGTCTCCTGGTGCTAAAAAACAGCACATATGACTTGGACTTAAAAAAAAGGTCTACTTGCATCTGAAATCGTAGAGTGCAGGAACTTTGAAAAGGGGAAACGGGGGAAAGTAACTATTATAACACCAATAAGCCTAAAACTAAGGAAATAGCTACATAATGTAAATATCTCTCTACCTGAGCTGTACATTGTTACAAGCAAACAATGTTCAATAATCTTTTTTCTTTAATTATCTCATCTTACTGTTTAGAATTTCCCTTCCTGTCCCTGATATTTTCCCCACACACTCAGCCGCGTACACCAGGGTATTGCAACAACCCATCACCACAAGCCTTACATAATGTCTAATTGCAATACATCACTACAATCATCTAGCAGAATAGACTTTGAAATATGGAGTTGGGTACTGAGCTAAGACTTAAAATGCATAGTGGGTACACACAGTGTGATTTTGCTTGCGATTCGATTTATCACTTTACAAGGCTTAATATATCTGCCTGTTGTTTGTAATATCCTGGTTTGAATGGGAGTTCTGAGAGAACCCTATTGGGGAATTGTTAGGTATTATTTGGATCTGACATCAGGGAGAGGAGCAATAATGCTAGATAATTGCCGTGCAGTGTATAGCCTCCTACAGTGTAACATGACTATGGGGGTTATTCTAGTTCACTCTTTCTGACAAAATCCTTCTTAGATGGACAAAACCATGTGCACTGCAGGGGGGCAGATGTAACATGTGCAGAGAGAATTAGATTTGGGTCGGGTTTTACTCCTTTATTCCAATGACATTTCCGGGTGGTTTTCTACATGGGTACAACATATGATGTAAAATGTTTTAAATGCATCCCAGCCACAATGCACACACACAGCTATTGAATTGCGATTTCGGATGCATTGAGAATTCACTCACGTTTTCTAGGTCACCCGGCATGTGCACAGGTGCACTCATTACTCACTGACACATTTTAAAAGATCCACAGGTGGAGCTAATTATTTCACTTGTGATTCTCTATGGAGACCTAGGCCATCTTTTAAAATTTAGCTGTAAGTGTACCGAAAGAATAATTGAGGTTTTACGAATATCAGTAAAGTTCCTATTCTCTGTAGTATAAGTGGCACTCAAATAAGGTAATGGAATGATATGAATAATTGAATAACTAAAGTCCCATACACACTAGCTGATACTGTATATCGCTAACAATATGAACAATAAGGATATTGTTAACGATATATCATTCATATCATCCAGTGTGTATGGTTAGCGATGTACGCTCCTGTGGGTTGTTAACAACATCTACTGTCGAGTAGACATCCACAAGTCAATGTTGACTATATCGTCAACGACTGCATTTTCAAGCAGGAGCTGGGTGACATCACTGAAAGATATTATTCAGGGTGTATGTCCTATATGGTTTTCCCGGGAATTCAGCCAATATCGTTAATGATATTGCTTGTGTGGTGCATATATTCTAGTGCAGTGATGGCTAACCTTGACACTCCAGCTGTTGTTGAACTACACATCCCAGCATGCCCTGCATCAGTTTTACTATTTGGCCATGCTAAATCTGATGCAGGGCATGCTGGGATATGTAGTTCAACAACAGCTGGAGTGTCAAGGTTAGCCATCACTGTTCTAGTGTGTATGGGGCTTTAAAGACATGAATGCATCTTCCAAGGGGTTTCAATCCTTTACTAGTATAATGGTGGGCCTGTAAAAAGGCCAGGTCACAAGTTGTAAACAAAACATAACTAATCGTTTGACCTGTTCAAAGATCAGAGGTTTTTGTTAACATGGTATCAACATCAAACCTCCAGTGTTGCAATGGAGGGTGATGACTGTGTAATGGTGATTTGGTGCCATACTCATTTGGGTAAAGCATACCCTCCAACATGACCCATTCCATTAGGTACAAAATGCACTGTTTCTGGACTTCCCTCTTAATTGATAATTGCAGTCACCTGTGTTGAAATACTTCAGCGATGATAACGGTGTTCCAGCAAAGGTGAAGGAAATCCTAAATTAAGGAAGAAGTCCTGAAGCAGAGCATTTTGTACCTAATGGAATGGGTAATGTTGGAGGGTATGGTAAAGGATAGGAGACTTCTCATCCAAGATAGATGTAATACGGTCTGAATTTGTTGTAGGTGCGGGGTGCCTGCCAAACTCAGCTTTTTTTTTCTTTTTAAGTGGCAACAATTTATACATTTAAACCATGCTTTGTAAATGATTGGATGACCTGCCTGTATTACATCCGTCAAGGGCCTATTCCTAGGTGTGCGGATTTACTGAAAAGCAGCAATGAAAATACATTAAAACAAAGCTCCTGGGGAATGAGTTAAGTACAGAAGGTACTGGGGTGACATGTTTCAGGAGAGTGACAGGTAATGAAGAGACTGTGCACCCAAAACATGGTTCACTTCCTTCCTGAGTTAAAATATATGATATTATAGTATAGAGCTTGTGAGCCTTGTGTCTGCTGTACAGTATCTTAGCCTAGGAGGAGGTTGGTTTGGCTCATCACTAGGGTTGGCCTTTGGGCAGTATGAACTCGTGAGGCTCGTCCTGTCTTCAGCAACCTGTCTGACATTTTTTTTTTTTTTTTATATGTTGTACTGGGCTAGTGAACGTCAATGTGTGTTTTTATGGCTTATAAAAATATGTAGTGTTTAATTACTATTTTGGCTTTATAATATGTCACCTGATTTCTTTTTTTTTTCTTTTTTTATTATAAGACTCTAAGGTATTAGTACAAGATACCAGGTTTCATAAACAATATACAATCCTTGTTTAAGAACATCAAATTACATAAAGCACACAGTGTATTTTACATTGAAATGAACAATACAGGTTTTTTTTCCCCGTTTAAGGAAAGGTCTCTTAGGGCCCCCTGCCCCTGTTGTCACTAAAGTGGCGGATCATTAGCCCTCAATCGTGTTAAATACCAGGAAGTGTTTGAAAAGCAATTTATAATGAATAGTTTCATTGAGTCAGGGAGAGTTAAAAAAAAAGAGGCCTTTTGATAAGAAGCTTCCATCCAATCCATCTGAAATATGTGGAATAACTTTTCCTTAAACAATGAAAAAGGAGGACACTCCGGATGAGTCCATACCTGGAGAATTGTTTTTTTTGGCCGCTGAACTAAGGATTAATAACAATTTACGACCACCTCTTGAGATTCTTTGGCCTTGAGGTATCATACCAAAGATAGCCCACTTAGGTGTAAAATGTAAGTAGTTTAGCAAATTATCTACAGCACATTTATACACCTTAAACCAAAAATGTCTTATTTTTGGGCATAACCATAGGCAATGAAATAAGCCTGCGTTATCTACTTGACATTTTGAGCATTTGTGATTTTGAGAGGATTTCATCATAGAACTATGTTGTGGACTAATATAAGTTCTATGATGAATATTTAAAAATAATTCCCTATAGGAGCTTACTGGAATAATACGCCAAGAATCATAACAATTTTTCAAAAGAGAGTCTACCGTAATATCAGGAAAATGAAGCTTCCATTGAGGGAGACCCAAACTCAGGGAGCTGTAATCTACTATATTACGTAACAAATTATAATGTTTTGATATCGCTTTACAATCTGGGTTAGGGTAGGTTAAGACCCGGTCAAGGGTATTATTCCAGTCTTTGGGGGTTATTCTCGTTCACTCTTTCTGACAAATTCCTTCTTAGATGGACAAAACCATGTGCACTGCAGGTGGGGCAGATGTAACTTGTGCAGACTGAATTAGTTTTGGGTGGGGTTTTACTTCAAAGTGAAATCTATAATGCAGTGTAAAAATAAAGCAGCCAGTATTTACCCTGCACAGAAACAAAATAACTCACCCAAATCTAATTCTCTCTGCACATTTTACATCTGCCCCACTTGCAGTGCACATGGTTTTGTCCATCTAAGAAGGAATTTGTCAGAAAGAGTGAACCAGAATAACCCCCTTTATCTGTAAGTGTAGACACAATCTTACTTATATAATGCTGAGCTTGAAAATAAGCAAAAGGGAAGGAAGCTATAAACTCAAACGTATTAACTGCCTGAGTAAATGTAAAGGTATTTTTATCTATAAGATGAGCAATGTGCCAAAGCCTACGTGTGTTCCACAGCAGTGGATTCTCCCTAATCTCCATAGAAATTTCCTGGTTCTGCATGGGAAGAAATGAAACCAGATTCAAATTTTGTAAAAACCCCTCTTCCAATGAAGAATTAGTATAAATATTTGTATTATGAATCCAATCTCTAAGGTGACGAAACAGAGCCGCATAATTATAAGTTGTTAAATGTGAAAAATGAATACCTCCATTATAAATAGGTTGCTGGAGCCTCCATAAACCAATTCTATGTCGTTTATGGTTCCAAATAAATTTAGCAAAACTTGAATTCATTTTTTTTGTATCTTCATTTGTAAGTAAAAGAGGGAGTGATTGCAGTAAATATAGTATTCTTGGGATGGACATCATTTTAAGGTTATTAGCCCTGCCCAAGTAGGAGAGCTGGAGATGACGCCACCTTGCCACATCATTCGAAAAGGATACTATGTATTTAGAAATATTAATGTGCTATAAAGAGGAAGGGTTTTTAGAAATCATAACACCTAGGTATTCAAAAGCTTTAGTGGCCCAGGAAAACGGCACCAAAGAATACCAAACAGGCCGAGAATATCCAGGTCTCAGATACATAGCTATTGATTTGTCTGGGTTAACTTGAAGAGCCGAAATATCTCCAAAATCTTGCAGTAAAGTCTGTAAATGAGCTATGGAAGATTTAGAATCAGACAGATATAGAAGCATATCATCTGCAAATGCCGTATATTTAATTTCACGAGGACCTATTATGATGCCTCTGATCATTGTATTATTCAATAATAATCTAAAAAAAGGGATCAAGTGATAAATTAAAAAGTAGGGGTGACATAGGACACCCCTGTCTTGTACCCCTGTACATTTGTAAACCCTCACCCTTTATTCCATTAAGAAGAAAGGTTGTTTTTGGAGCAGTATAGAAATAACGAATAAGGCCTAAAAAATCTTGTCCGAACGCTCTTCGCGTAAGGACTTCATATAAGTGCGGCCAAAGAATTGTATCAAATGCCTTATGGGTATCAAGGCTCAACAACATATTAGAAGTATTAGGGTCTCTATAAGAGACCAGCGTAGCTGCTATGGCCGTGCGAATACCTTTGACTGAATGTCTCCCTCGTCACCTGATTTCTTAGAAACAGATGGATGAGTAAATAGTCACATCCATGTTTCATGCTTTACATAAATAGGTTACTTTTGTAACAATAGAAAAGAGAAGTAAAATTAAAAACATCTTTGGTCAGATGGTGACTCACAGATACTTCTATTCTCTTCTCCCAGGTGGTTTGTTTTCTCATGTTAACTATTTGCAGATTGCCCATAGTGCAGTATATTTACGGTGAGCACAGACTCTTATCTCTCACCTATTGTATTTCAGCACCGGTTTTGGCATCTCTGCTGTGTATCCTCATGTGGGACCTGGGCAGACAGCCAATGGCAGAGCTGGTTAACGGCTTTGGGGGCACAAAAGACACAAGGCCCCTGTGGTCTAATATTATCATCTATCATGTCATCAGTTATGTTCTAAACAAAAATAAATTACTGCGCTGGAATATAACATACTAAAACTCATGGCATTTACTAAATTGCCAGCATAATCTTACCAAGAAAATGACCAGAATTACCATACATACTATAGACTCCAATTAAGTATAAAAAAATAAAACAATTAAACAACCAAACAAACCGTTACACCGTTCGCACAGAAGGACAGTATTGTATGTCATACATGTGAATGAACAGCAAATAGTAGCAATTGCTCAAGCAGATATAACATGTTTATTGTTTAGCAAACAGCTAAAAGCATTATGGTCTGCCGCCATTGTGGCCCATATTCTGGTTCACTCGCACAGGCAAATTCCTTCTCAAATGGACAAAACCATATGCACTGCAGGTGGGGCAGATGTAACATGCAGAGAGAGTTACATTTGGTTGGGGTGTGTTGACACTGAAATCTAAATTGCAATAATAATAATAATAATAATAATAATAATGCAGCCAGTATTTACCCTGCACAGAAACAAAATAACTTACACAAATCTAACTCTCTCTGCACATGTTACATCTGCCCCACCTGCAGTGCACATGATTTTGCCCATTTTGAGAACAAATTTGTACTGCGATCAGATCTGAATAAGGGCCTTGGTTTGTCCATTTGAGAAGGAATTTGCCTTTGCGAGTGAACCAGAATAAGAACCAATATCTATTAAATTCTTATGTGTAGGATGCCAGCGAAACTGTTGTTGGAATCAGTGATTTTAAATAATAATAACTGAAGTCATAAAAAGTGAGCGCTTGTTTATGATTATGATTCATTTGTGTTTGTTATTAATCATTGTATTCAGATAGTTCCCTTTTCAGTATTTGCAGTAAATATGTAGCAGAAAATTGTGTTTTAGAAGTGAAGCTATATCTGATTTCCACAGAGGATCAGTTAGCGGGATATGGCCGCTAGGTCGACAGCATAAAAGTCGACATACATTAGGTTGACCACTAAAGGTCGACAGGGCTTAGGTTGATACATGAAATAGGTTGACATGGCTACGGTCCACAAGGTCGCCACAAGAATTATGTCGACAAAGGGAAGGTCTACAGTCAAAAGGTCGACATGAGTTTCTCACTGTTTTATTTTTTGTGCCGACAGGCGGTATTTCACACTAGGGCGTGGAGGGAGAATATAATATGGGACAAAAATACGTGAAAAACTCATGTCGACATTTTGACAGTCGACCTTCCATTGTTGACCTAATGCTTGTCATTTTCCCCAAAGAAGGTTTCAGTATTCGTACGTACTATAGTTTTGTTGTCCAGTTAGATCATTTAGTCATATTATGTGTCTGTGGGAACATGTGTGGGCTCTAAAGAAGTAGTTGACATAGAAAAGGTATCTTTAAATCTTTTATACGAGTCTTGGAAAATGCTAGTAATTGTTTCCATGTGATAAACCTGCTAAATATTTGCTATAAATGAGGAGGGGTTTGTTAGTTCCTTCCAAAATTCAGCTATTAAGTATTCAGCAGCGTTGAGAATATGTTTTAATAAGGTGGGACTGCGATACCCATTATATTTGTAATTCCTTTGTGAACTGATTTCCAAAATATCTTACCCCTTTGAGTGCCAAGTGAATTTGTCAGAATAGGTGTGAAAATTGCCGAGCAAACCTTTGTATTCATCATAATGGCCTGTAATGTTTTCCTTCTATAGGAGATCTGATCTATTTTTACACAACCGTTTTTTATTTGAATTCATATAACAAATGTGAGATGTTGGCATTTTTAGCGGATACTTTTGCGCATCTCTCAGAGAGATGTTGACACTTAAAGGGTTAAGTTTGGGCCACGTGCACCAGCTGTGGAGGAGTATTCTCCCACTGCAATCTCTGAGTATGAGGAACCCATTTTGTGGAAGCGAGAGGGGTCTAGTTAATATCTTGAAAACATTTTATGAATTTTCATTTACTGTGAACAGGATTGAGCTCATATGCATGGCATCATGGGTCATTCCAGTTCTGTTTCATGTAAGGAGGCCAATCCTGGGATCAAGATCAGTGTGATTTGGGGATTATGTCCATATTTGCAGGGATTTTCAGTACCAGGATTGGAGCCTCCAATACTGAGATTTTGGGATCAGTTTGCGTATGAGCAATTTACTTATTAACGCCGGGCAGTGCTGAGCTCCAACAGCGCACGGCTCATACAGATTGGGGTTTTTGCATGGACCACACCATTCGCACAGGAGCCGATGGTGGGTGTATGCGCATGGTAATTTCTGTGCATGTGTATACACCGGGTGTGTGCGGCCACGGTGAACTGAATGTTTGCCGTATGCACTGCACCCATGGCTGCAGGCGAGTGGTGGCGGATAGTCTCAGCCATGGTTACAGCCCGTGTTCTCAATATGGTGCCATACTGCATAAAATCCAATAAACAAATGTAAACCAAGACACTGTCTGTGTAATAAGCACAACCGCAAGCTTTCTAACAACAGTACAATTTTATATATATATATATATATATATATATATATGGTACTTCTTTACTTTCACGGCGCCAGCATGGCGCCGCGCGTCAGAGTCCCCTTGCGGGGCTCGCTTCGCTCGCCCACGCTGCGGGCTCGGTGGCTCGCTACGCTCGCCACGCTAATTAAAATCAACTCCATGCCAACATGGATAGTGGAGGTATGAACTATCCATGTTGGCATGGCGTTAACTTAGTTTATTTAACTTAATTAGTGGCGAGCGTAACCCGGAAGTACGCGCGGCGCCATGCTGGCGCCGTGAAAGTAAAGAAGTACCATATATATATGGAGAGGGATTCCCGGCACTCACTGTTCAGGGGATGAGAACTTTGGTGCCACACAGTCCAGGTGCGGATATGTATATGAAGAAGCAAGTGGGCACTCTTAAGATTTTTCACTCTGCACGGCGGCAGGTTTTAGAAGTAAATTAGTTGAAGACACACAAGTTTAGTGGGTCAACGTTTCGGGCTCCTGGCCCTTTATCAAGACATCAAAAAACAGTGTGCAAAAACATACATTTATAGGGGAGTGGGGTGGTGCTCAATATTATGTGCCTCTTTAACTATGTGTGCATCTGCATTCCCCCCCCCCCCTTTACCCATGTGAGGTTCTGAGACCACCACCAGCACTTTACCTACTTTGTGGCACAATGACAGATTAATTTGTTTGCTAATTAGCCAACCAACACTGTGGAATAACATAAAAGTGCACTCAAAATCCCATAGTTTTACGTAGTGCGAACAGTGCACTGCAAATTAAGGAGACATCTGTATGTGCGGCTGGGGGTGTGTATGTGTGTGTGCGTGTGTGTGTGTAGCCATTTAACATGATACTGTAACTCTATAACTGCTCAGTCACTAATTTTTAGGCTAATAGCACTCTTCTTTTTGGCCACAAGATGTCCTCACACTGTTTATTTTTTAAATTTGATTTGCCAATTAGTCAATTAACAAGTTAATGAGATGATTTATAGTGTCAGTTGCTTGGAGGATCTCAAGGAACATTTCAAGGAAAACCCCATCAAAATCTGTTCAGTAGTTCTGAATACTTGCATAGGATGAAATGCTTTGAGGGTTTATCTTGCTGATTCTTCTGCTGGGTGACTTCATCTAGGACTGCTGTCTCCTACTTGCGGCTCAGATAAGCTTCATTTCCTGAACTACAGTATAATGCAGATGTATGATGTTTGTGAAATAATTGTTGTTTAAAAGATATCCTACTATCTCCATTATTCCCTCCACATAAGGGGGAGGAGACCTTGAAGGACCCAGCCTCTGCATCAAGGGATGAGGATATCTTATGAAAGATCTATCTATATAGAAAAATTCTTAAGCTGAATTACCACACAAGAACATTTTTTTCTCAATTTTTTTTGTTGCAAATGTCAATACAGTCGACATGGACACTGAAACATAGTACTGTGTCCCCTCGCATGGCTCGCTGCACTCGCCATGCTTTGGGCACGGTGCCTCACTATGCTCGACACACTATTTTATTTTCCCACCATGCCCTAGTAGATGGTAGGGCACAAAAAAAAACCCGGTGTCAAACCCCATGTCGACCTTCCCCATGTCGACCTTCCCCATGTCGACCTAACCATTGTCAACATTCAGTCATGTCGACCTTCCTGCATGTCGACCTAATGCTTGCAGACCTAGACACCGTATCGGTACTTGTGGATTATCACGGCTCCCACGATGGCCATCGTACATGAAAAAATCGCTGAAAAGCATCCAAATGCATTGGAATTAGTATGAAACATGTTCAATGGCCCCCAAATGGCATTTTTGAGGCTGTACCACCCCCACTATCAACGTGAACCCGAAGCGTGGCGAGCACAGGGAGCCCGCGTGGGGTGGCAGTACGCGTCCTACGACCTTTTCATACCCCCACTATCCACGTCGGCGTGGAATTGAGAATAGAAAGTGTGGCGAGCGCAGCGAGCCACCGAGCCCGAAGCGTGGCGAGCGCAGCGGACACCCGGAAGCCCGTGAGGGGACGCGGATACCTGTGAAGGTATCTGCGTCCCCTCGCGGGGCTCGCTGCGCTCGCCACGCTTCGGGCTCGGTGGCTCGCTGCGCTCGCCACACTTTCTATTCTCAACTCCACGCCGACGTGGATAGTGGGGGTATGAAAAGGTCGTAGGATGCGTACCGCCGCCCCTCGTGGGCTCGCTGCGCTCGCCACGCTTCAGGTTCGCGTTGATAGTGGGGGTGGTACAGCCTCAAAAATGCCATTTGGGGGCTATTGAACATGTTTCATACTAATTCCAATGCATTTGGATGCTTTTCAGTGAAAACTCGCATGCGAGTACCACCGTATCTCCTCTGACCAATGTAGTAGTAGTAGTACGTTTATTTATAAGGCGCCGCAAAGTGTCCGCAGCGCCGTACATAGCAAACAAATGACAAGGTAACGTACAGGGTGTGTTGAAAAATACAGTATAAATAGGGGTATAGCTGATGGAAATAAAATCAGCATCAGTTCAGAAGTAGGTGTCAAAATTGTCGAGGAGACTGAAGATGAAATAGAGGAAGGGAAGAACAGGACAGGAGGACAGGTGAGGTAAAGAGGTAGGGTAAGTACGTGAAGCAGGAGGACCCTACTCATAAGAGTTAACATACTAAAAATAGGTGGGTGGACGAACGAAAAACAACAGGATAAGTAGGAACGGAGGGGAACGGAGGCAGGATAGGAGGATCAAAAGAGGTTAGGAGGAGGGATAGGCTAGTCGAAAAAAGTGGGTTTTGAGGGAGCGCTTGAAAGAGGTAAGGGAATCGGAAAGCCTGATGGGTGGCGGGAGATTGTTCCAGTGCAGGGGGGCAGCGCAAGAGAAGTCTTGGACACGGGAGTGGGAGGAGGTGATTAGGTGAGAGGTCAGTCGGCGGTCAGCGAAGGAGCGAAGAGGACGGGAGGGAGTGTGGATAGAGATCAGTGAAGAGAGGTAAGGAGCGGTGGAGGAGGAGAGAGCCTTGTAGGTGGTGGTGAGGAGTTTAAAGAGAACTCGGAAAGGAATGGAGAGCCAGTGAAGAGATAGACAGAGGGGGGAGGCGGAGGTAGAGCGGCGGGAGAGGAAGATGAGCCTAGCGGCAGCGTTAAGAATGGTTTGGAGAGGTGCGAGGCGGGTGAGAGGTAGCCCAGAGAGAAGGATGTTGCAGTAGTCAAGGCGGGAGATGACACGAGAGTGAATGAGAATTTTGGTCGCGTCAGTGGAGAGGAATGGTCTGATGCGTGAGATGTTGCGTAGGTGAAAGCGGCAAGACTGTGAGAGAGCACGAATGTGGGGGGTGAAAGAGAGGGAGGAGTCAATGATGACACCGAGCCAATAATAGCTCATTAAGTTGAATAGGAATGAAAATCACTATTCCTGGCTTTCACATCACAGTCCCTTTGGGACAAGTTGTACATTGTTTTTGTGGGGGTTTTTTTTATTGCAGTTTCTTTTTTGTATTATATATTTTTTTTAACAAAAACATGGATATCCTATTATGAGAAAGACTTGCACTTTTTACCAATGTTTTTGTCGGACTAGCCAATATGGACCGTCTGATAAAAATCACGGGTACTTGTGTAGTTTCACAGCGGCACTTCCCAGCGGATCACATCCAAACCACATGCGATATTTGCATACAATTTGAATGTGATTTGCATATGATTCCAGCTGCGATGCGATTTAGCACACCCCCACTATCCACGTCAGCCCGAAGCGTGGCGAGCGCATGCAGTACGCTTCCTCCCTACCTGTTCATATCCCCACTATCCACGTGGGTGTGGAGTTGATTTTATAAAGTGTGGCGAGTGCAGTGAACCCCCGCGAGGGGACGTGGAAAATGACCCTGAAGCATGGCGAGCGCAAGCAGAATACATGTCAGGTAATCCGTATCCCCTTGCGGGGCTCGCCACACTTTATAATATCAACTCCGTGCCGACGTGGATAGTAGGGGTATGAACAGGTCGCACGGACGCGTACCGCATCCACCCGCAGGGCTCGCTGCGCCCGCAACGCTATGGGCTGATGTGGATAGTGAGGTTGTGCTAGATCGCATCACAGATCGAATCATATGCAAATCGTATGCGATATTTGCATACAATTTGCATGCGATGCAAATCCGCAGGGAAGTGACGACTTGAAACTACACAAGTATCAAATCACGAGTTCTCTCACAAAAACACACAGTTTTAGCGAGAATAACGTGCGGTACTGCCTGCTTTTTTCGGGGCTAATGAAATCTGCAGTTGCAGGTAATGGAATATACCTGAAAATAAAAAAGAACAGTGCTGTACGCCTCCCAATACTGTAAAAGTGCTTACATTTTACTGAAAGATCATCCAACAGTGATTTATGCTGGCGGGTTCAGTTTAGAAGGGCAAAACCTTTAGCAAGTACAGATTTGGATTGATTCCAGCCGTTGATACACGGTGTGCCCAGGTAGGTTGCCACTTAGTAAATTTTGCCCGATGCGCTTATACATTTTTTTCTGTAGCTTTCTCACAGTTTAACATCAATATTTTAATATCAAGCATTTTCTACTGATTATGGTTCAAAAACGCTTAACATCTGCGAATTGCTCAGATTACCAGATAATTGGTTTATGTACAGTATTTTCCAATAGCATTTCACCTGATATTTACCATTAGCTGCATGGCATTAGACTGCGCGTTGTTAGAGGATAATTGTTTCTGTCACGTCCTATAATAACATTTGGTGATTATCTGTGGGAACCTATCTTCAAGGGTTTCCAGCTGTGGTTTTACTGACCTAATGAAATGATGCTACCCTGATTTTATTCTGACTGAATATACTTTAGCTAGAATGCTGTTTTCCTGTCAGATCAATTCAGTGTTTTAACAGAACTATTAGATATTGCTCTAAAGGCAGTAATTGTCAGTAATGAATGTAATTATCAGAATTTTTGTTCATTTAATTACACAAAATGAACTTAGCATTTGGAAGCTTTCAAACAAAACAGCTATAAATGGTCATTGTAATAGCCCATACACACAGGATGATCCCCGCTGCCGTGAGTAACGAGGGAAGGGGGGGCAGGCAGAATGCAGCATGGCACTCCTTAATGATCCATCTCCTCGTCTGTACATGCACAGATGATGGGGCAGGTCGTTAACAGCCCTCATGAGCGTGCATGGTCCGTAAATGGGTGCATACACACTGAGTGATAATGCCCGCAAGAGCTAAAATGAGCGATATCATTACATTTATCACACTGTGTATGGGGCTTAAAGTTGGATACACATTATAAGATTATCTTTCCAATTTGACTGATTGGAATGAAAATCTGGTCATTTGGCACAAATGGCAATTGACCATTTGCTCCAAAACATGGAAAACAGACAAAAAATTTAAATCAATCTGTGCAATTGACTGTTTTTGTACATTTTCCAGCTTTTTGAAGCAAATGGCTGATTGTAATTTGTTCCCAAACATTACCAGATTTTTGTTCCAAATAGCCAGACTGAAAAGATAATCTCATAGTGTGCTAAGGGAATCAACAGATTCCCTGAGCTGGCGCAGGCTGGTGGAGAGGCCGTCAGCACGGCACAGTACGGCGGCGGGGTGCGGTTTCCCTTCCGTCTCTGCTTCAGGGAGAGGGGCAGGGAGTGGGGGAAGCCGGTGGGGGCTGCGGAGAGGTGCAGGGGACCGGTGGCAAAGGGCTTCAAAGGAATGGGGTGCGCGAGTGTATCGTGCGCCCGCGCCCCCTTCTGTCAGCTGGCAGTGGATGGTGATTCTATTGTCAGGAGCAGCTCCGCAAAGACTATGAAGAAATAGATTGACCTGTTGGTAGTAGTGATACAGACTCCAAGTAGGAGCAGAATACTTGGGTGAGGCTTCCCTAGACACCTTGTCAGCACATTCAAAAATAATCAGGATTATCAGTGGTAGCTAGACAAATAATGTGGTTACAATCATAGAATGCAGATACAAAGAAAGTCATTTTAGGAAATTCACCTATTGAGGGTACATCTTTACTTGCTTCTGAACTAGAGGGGATTTCTGAGGCCACAGGTTCTTGTTTTGTAAATCAAAAGATCATTTAAGACCAATGGATCATGGGAAAATATACATCAATGCTGAAGGATAAATTTGTATAACAGAGAGGGCATACACCCAAAGAGTAGGTGCCCCTCTACTGTGATTCAGAGACCAGTGAAGGAGGTCTTTCACAGAAAAGTGGTTAACAGACATAATACAAAAGAGGTTATGTTATTAGCATTCCAGGTTTAAAGGGTCATACACATGGGGCCATTTTCACTCCATTTCAAAGCGGACTGACTAGATCGCTAAGAAATGGAGCCCTGATGTGCGCATATCCCCGGGCAAAGGGATTGCGCATCTCCATCGCCCTGCTAGTTTGCTGTGTTTTGCCTATAAACAATAGGCAAAGCCCCGCTCTGCACAGTTCGCTCAGCACACATTGCAGTGTGCATCGCGGGTGTACTCCCCCATCGCCCCATGTGTACGGGTTATAACACTGAAGGTGCCCATACACAGTGCGATGATCTCTGTGCTTTCAGTACTAGATTGCATTGTATCTAGTACAAAAAGCATACAATGTGCAACAGCACCGTGGTTTTTGTACTAGATACGATGCAATCTAGTAGTAAAAGCACGGGCAGCACATGCTTTATGTTCTGTGCGATGGAGTGTGCACGGGAGCGCGCATCTCATCTCACTGCCTTGTCGCACCTTAAGAAGACTTTTAAATCATGCCATAAAAGGCCTTTAGGATTGAGGCATTATCGTACCTGTACCAAATTGCCAAGGAACGATGAGGATTTATACTAGACATATTTTAGGCCCAAAAACCAGATAGGTGTCACAGGCCAATTTTAAATCTAAAGGAATTCAATACAAAACTAAAAATAGTCACAATAGAATAGAAAAAATAGGGATTTGTATGTATAGACATAAAGGATGCCTATCTTCATACACTCATTTGGAAGGGCCATCAGTGCCTATTGAGCTCATGGTAATTTTGACACATCTCCTAAAATAAAAGGAAATAAAAATGATTCGTTACTTACACCACTCTCTCATCGCTGAGCCGGGTCCGACCCAGGTCCGGCGCTTTCACATTAAACCCGAATTGCCCATTATACAGAAGGCGACTCGGATTTAACCCTTCTTATAACCCAGGTTGAATTGCCAGGATGCTCAAACCAGGTTATAAGCTTTGGTGCTTTCACACCGGACCTCAGCTTATGCTGACACGGCAGCAACCCAGCAATTACCCAGGTGCGGTGTGCAAAGCAGTAATCTACTGATTGGTTACATGGAATTTCTGTATATTTGAGCAATGTTAGAACATATCTATGTATCACTCTTTGACTTCTTTGTTTTATCGTTACACCACAGCTTGTGAAATATTTTAAAATTGGTTTGTTTATGTTTGTAGTACTAACATAGAAAAAAATGCATAATTATAACCATGTATTCCCCTTGGACTAACAATATGGGGGGAAATATACTAAAATAGGAGTTCTACTGCACATGGGATGTTGCTATGGGCAACGAACCAAAATCTACTTCGTATTTATTTACCACCGTCTAGAACAGGGCTGGGCAACACCGGCCCTCCAGATGTTGATGAACTACACATCCCAGGATGCTTTGCATTAATTTTGCTATGTGGCCATGCTGAAACTGATGCAAGGCATGCTGGGATGTGTAGTTCATCAACATCTGGAGGGCCGGTGTTGCCCAGCCCTGTTCTAGAAGATAATAGCTAGTATCTGGTTGGTTGCCCATAGCAACAGCCCATGTGAAATTTCCCCCTATATGTTTTCTAAACATTATTTCCATATTATCATTGCTTTTAGAGTAAAAGGATTAATTCTGATGAATGTGAACTTACTAAAATGTGTATATTTGAAAGTAAAAAGGAAACGTGCAGAGATATTCACTGTCGGAGCTACAGTATTAATTCAGTGATGATTATATTGTTAAAGTCCTCATGCATTAATTCAGGAATATTTTCTGTCTCCCAGTGACCCTGGAGCAGTTTGTGTTGGCTGTTGAGTCGTGTCCTGTACCAGAGGATCAGAGTTTGCTCATGGAGGTATAGAGGAATTCCCCTTATAATCTACAGCATGTTGTTTACAGTGCCGTTCTGTAAATAATCTATTTAAGTTGCACTCCTCATGTCATGTGCAGGAAATATTGTTCTTATCTTATCTAACCCACTCTGTACAAGTTGTCTGGCAAGGAACCAGTTTGAAAGCCTGAAAAAAATTAGGCCACGCCTTCAAACACACAATCCATGTCCTAATACATACAAATCACTGTCCCGTCCCGTCTCCCCTGAAGTTATGCCCCATTTCACCATAGCAAATTGTTACTGCAGGCACATTGGGGGTTATTCGGATTCAAGCGTTTGGAAGCAAAAGTCCCATCCTCTTGGGTGTAGGCATACTTTCTGATAGGAGGGTTTGGACAATATAGGCCAATGCACCCATAAATATAATAAATCCAAACATAGCCCTCCTTTTCTAAGATCTTTTGTTCCTATTGACATGGAAATTTGAGACTTGTGTGCAATAACCCCCATCCGCTGACAGTTATTTATACTTATTAATGATTGCAAGGAAAATTAGGGTTATTATATGAATCTCAGTTTGGGAGCATGACTGGGGAACACTCGTCTACCAGTTACAAGGGAGTCACTATCCTGCTAGCACATTGTCTTCAGGATTTAATTGGTCCCATGTGACCAGGGTCGGACTGTAAAGGGGATATCCCTGTTGTGCTCCACTGCTTGAAGGCCTCAACCTTTCCTCTTGGGGTCAATTACTTGGTTGAGCAGCATCATGGATGAACTAGGGTGCTCAGTTTGTTTCTAAGAAAACTAGACCACAATGACCCTTCTGCCAATCAAGCTGGTGTTCTCATACATCTCTGTCCCATCTATTATAAAGGGGCCCTGTTCTTTGCATATCCTCGCTATTGGCGGGCCCAAGTCCCTCTCTGATGGTATGTCACACTCCTTTGGGGTCTGCCCCACCTCTTAAGCTTCTGCCCCTTTCACTACTTTACCCGGTGGGCACTTCATGCACCAGTCCGACAGTACATGTGACACTTCAAATTTTAAAGCATTCTAAAACAATAGTGCTTATTTACAGTAGATAGCATTCATGTCATGCATTCATGCTCCCCTTACACACCGCATCTACAAAATACATCCATGGCACATCATTTTATATCTAACATATTGGGCGCAGCCACTAGAGGGCGCCTAACAGAGCTATTCAATTGTAGATCAGTTTTGGCTGCAGGCATTTTAGCTCATAACTGGTAGGCTGGTACAATATAGGCTGTTTGGGCAGAATCTCCCCCTGCACCCTCTGCCGCCAATGACCGGAGATTCCCTTTCACCCCTGGCCGCCGCTGACAGCACAGATACAGAAGCATATTTGCAGCAGCGCAACTGAAGCTGGCACCATGAGCCCGGCACCGCCAGCAGGGTTATTTAATAGAGCCTATGATAGGCCTGTGCCGGCGCTGCATGTATCTCTTCCCCTCCCTCCCCTCATATACTACATCCCAGTGCACTGCACTTGACATGTCATCATGCACAGGGAGAGAGGAGCCATCAAGATAGGAAGCCCACAGCCCAGATGAGCTGATTCAGCAAGGAAGGAAAGGGGGGGTGGTTTAAGAGAGCGCGAAATAGGTATGCACAGATTCGGGGGGGGGGCTCTATACGGGGATGTCAGTTTGCGAGGCGGCCTCCCACCTCTAGTTTTAGCAAAGCAGGGGAGGCCATGCCCACTATGTGCAACACAGCTACTCCCTGGCCCGGGATGGCTTGCTGCGGATCCTTCCTGCATGCACAGTGTCTTTGCAGCGCGGCTAGTCAGCAGTCTTCTCAGCACGGCAGCTCCCAGCAATGCAGCCCACACAGCTTTTACCTTCACACTGCAGGTACCTCAGGAGATAAAATATTGGGTCTGAGCCCCTTGTCATCTCCTGCTCTACCATTTAGGGCTCCTGCTCCTCCTGAAAGCTGCCTCACATAGACAGCAGTGACAGGGAAGGGGGGTAGAAGCACCACAATAGATATTATGAGACCGCACCTGTCACCTCCATTCTTATAGAGTGTAAAGCTGGGTGCACGTTATACAATTGGAGATGCGGCACTGCTGATATCCTTAACGATGTGTTGTGTATCAGCCACTAGACGAGTCCCAATTTAGTCAGATGGTATTGGTCGGTGATGTGTTTGTATAATGCTTTGTGATAGCAATTTTTCATATATCAAAATTGCTATTTAAATCACATCCACACTATGCAAACATCACCTACAGCACTTTTACCATGCCCAATTTTTCTTTTGCATCCGCCGGTTAAAAGAAAAAGTGCTGGGCCACTTGCATGTGTCTGTCCCCCAGACTGAAAGTTGCCAGACAGCCCCTGGTGCTCACTCACGCAAAGGCATCTTGTGCTGCCTGCAGGGCATATTGATGCAAGATGTATGAGGACACATCTATATACAGTATATTGAATTTGTGATTATACAATGCTTGAAACCAGTTTATGAGGTACTTGTGTAGTTTCACGGCGGCACCGCGGATCGCATCGCATACGATTTGCATACTTGTGTAGTTTCACGGCACCACTGCCCGCAGATCGCATCGCATGCAAATCGCATGGGATTTAATCGCGTGCGATCCAATGCAATGTGATTTAGCACACCCCCACTATCCACGTCACACTGAAGCGTGGCGAGCGCACGCGGTACACTTCCTCCCAGCCTTTTCATACCCCTACTATCCATGTTGGCATGGAGTTGATTGTATAAAGTGTAGCGAGGGGACGCGGAAAACGAGCCTGAAGCGTGGCAAGCGCACATGGATTACTTGACATGTATTCTGCGTCCTCTGGCAAGGGCTCGCTGCTTTGGGCTCGGCGGCTCGCTGTACTCGCCACACGTTATAAAATCAACTCCACGCCGACATGGATAGTATGAACAGGTCGGGAGGATGCTTCGCACGCCACGCTTCGGGGTTAGTGGGGATCTGATGCGATGAGACTGTTCTGTCTAATGCTTTAGAATTTGTAGATAATTGGTTGGTACATGTATGTAGATCATACAGTATATGACTACACCTTTGCTACAGCAGTTATATAAGTAAATGATTTAAGCTGTGTTAAGTCGTATCAACACGTAATGATCAGAAAACACAGGATGTTGGGCTGTGGGAAAGGTACAGCAGCAGTATCTTTTAGAATGCATTGTTCAGTATGCTTTAGTTTTTCATAGTGTAACTCCAGCGCTAGCATGTCTAGACATGTCTGTACAATTGTATGCTTTGTCTCAAATTCATAACCAAACTTGAACAGGGACAGAACAGTACTGAGGACAGGTGCAGGACAATAATGAAGACATGGGCAATGTAGCACCAGGGGCAGAAGAGACCATGGGCACGTACCATGGGACAGTGCAGCAGACATTGACCGAGGCAGAGAAGTGTCAGGGACAGAATAGCTAGTGCACAGGGCCAGAATGGCAGGTGCAGAACTGTTTGGAGAACAGGGGCAAAACAGCCCCAATCATGGCCTGATTAACCAGTAGGCTGCAACCTAGGGCGCCAGGACTGGGGGTCAGGGGGAGGGGGCACCTTGCAGATGATAACCAAGGAATAAAATGAAGGCCTAATTTATTCCATGCTTGTTAGCTATGACCCATCCTGATGTACTGTGGAAGGTAAAGTTACTAAGGTGACTGCCAGATACTGTGCCAATGTAACTTACTGATGGAACAGTTACTTTACGTACATTGTGTTACATTACCAGCTGGGCAGCCTAAAGCCAAAGTCTTCTTCACATGCCACAAGCATTAGATCATACATGCCAGTTGTTTAAACTTTGTTACATGGGCAGTATGACTGGCGAGTCCCTGTGTGCCCATTCCTGTGTGTTTAGCAGCATTAGAAGGGGAGCTACATATGTATTATCCTAGGACACTTTGAACCTTTAATCAGGCCCTGGCCCCAAGGTTGGTCAAAGAAGTACCAGGTGCAGAATAGGACAGAAGATAGGAGAAAACCATTACAGGAGGAGAACAGCATCAAGGACTTGTGCAGAACAGTATGGAAAAGAGGGAGAGAGAATCACAATGGGCAGAACAGCACAGGGGACAGAGTAAGGGAAGTAGAAGTGGAAAAACAGCACTGAGGACTATGGGCCTTATTTTGGTTCATTCTTTCGGACAAAATCCTTCTTAGATGGGCAAAACCATGTGCACTGCAGGTGGGGCAGGTGTTACTTGTGCAGAGAGAATTAGATTTGGGTGGGGTTTTACTTCAAAGTGAGATCTATATTGCAGTGTAAAAATAAAGCAGTCAGTATTTTCCCTGCACAGAAACAAATTTACTCACCCAAATCTAATTCTCTTTGCACATGTTACATCTGCCCCACCTGCAGTGCACATGGTTTTGCCCATCTAAGAAGGATTTTGTCAGAAAGAATGAACCAAAATAAGGCCCATTGTCAGAGATGTACTAGGGGCAATACAAATTCAAGGAAAGGTGTTAGGGGTAGTTAATTACTAGTAATATAACCATTTGTAGGACAAGGACAGAGAAGCACCAGGACAAGAAAAGCATAAAAGACAGCATACCATGGAGAACTGGGGAAGAGAAGTACCAAGAGCATAGCAGCACAATAGAAAGTAACACTACATACAATGCAGACAGTAAAGTGCTATGTGCAGGTCAGAACATGGGGTAGAATACCACTTAGTACATTGGCAGAAATGTTCTAGGATCAGTAATGCACCATAAACAAGGGCAGAGAAGTACCAGTGGCAGAACCGCATCAAGGACAGGTTTAGAGTAGTTCTAGGACAGAACAGCACAGAGGCAGAAAATTACCAGCAAAAAATGCATTGACAGAACAGCAGGGACAGAAATGCAAAGAGGATAAGGGGCGATTTAGAAGAACATGGACAGCTGCTGAACAAGTCCGTGGATAGGGTCAGATAAGCACATGGGGTACCACACTACAATTGCCAGAAAAGCAAAAGGACAGGATCAGAACATTACTGAACACCATGACAGTAAAGTTCCATGGGAAAAGACGCACTAGAAGCATATTGGTTTGGGATGGTAGAGACATGGAAGCACAAGGGGAAGAACAGCACAGTCAGGAGGACGGTAGCAGAGAAGTACCAATATAACAGTGAAACGTTGTTAAAGGGTGAAGACCGCATGAAGGACGGGCACAGAGATGTACAGCGGGCAGAGATATAGAACAGCACAGAGGACAGGTAAACAGAACAGCAGCAGCTGCAGCACCTAGCATATAGGGCCTTATTCTGGTTCACTCTCAGAGGCAAATTCCTCCTCAAATGGACAAGAACATGTGCACTGCAGGGGGGCAGATGTAACATATGCAGAGAGATTTAGCTTTGGGTGAGTTATTTTGTTTCTGTGCAGGGAAAATACTGACTGCTTTATTTTTACACTGCAATATAGATCTCACTTTAAAGAAAAACCCCACCCAAATCTAATTCTCTCTGCACATGTTACATCTGCCCCACCTGCAGTGCACATGGTTTTGTCCAGCTAAGAAGGAATTTGCCTCTAAGAGTGAACTAGAATAAGGCCCATTATGCCCATGCTAGAGCAGCTTATGGACATTGCAGCCATGGCTGAGCCCCTTATACACAGTATGCTATAGTATAATAACCAGGGCTATTTTTCAGCAGGCTCCAGCAGGAACTGAGGCCCTTATTCTAGTTCAATCTTTCTGACAAAATATTTCTAAGATGGACAAAACCATGTGCACTGCAGGTGAGGCAGGTGTTACTTGTGCAGAGATAATTAGATTTGGGTGGGGTTTTACACCTGCCTCACCTGCAGTGCACATGGTTTTGTCCATCTAAGAAATATTTTGTCTGAAAGAATGAACTAGAATAAGGGCCCCAGTTCCTGCTGGAGCCTGCAGAAAAATAGCCCTGTAAATAACTCATCCGCCGACAGACTGCATCTGCACATTGCATTGCATTGATCTTTCAGTATCTTTTATCTGTCTACCGGCGGCTCTGACTAATTGGAGCAGTCGGGAAGCATTTTGACCTTGTCACACGGCCAACAGGTATGCCATACAGTCAGCCGGCAGAGTTGTAAAATTGTAGTGGCCCGGGGAGCATGTGGCACTGATAATCACTCATCTATAACGGCATTGAGTACATCTCTGAATTAGGCTCATTGGTCCGAATAACACAGATGTCAGTTGCAGAAATCTAATAGTCCAAAACAGCCCTGAAGACAGATAAAGAGAAGTACAGCTGATGGAAGAAGACCAAGGAGATGGGCATAAACGCACCCATGACAAAATATCACAGAGAACTGGGGCATGGAAGAACAAGATCCATAACAACCAGACTGTTTACCAATGAGGGCAGAGAAGTGCAACTAGTAGAACAACATTGGGACAGGAGCAGGAAGCTACAATGCGCAGAACAGCACCAAGGACAGGGTCACAGTAGGACATGGGCATAACAACACGTAGAAGAGAGCCAGAACAGCACCAGGGACAGAGCAGCAGGCAGGGCAAGGGTGGAACAGAGCAGAGGATATTAGCCAACATTTACCAGGGACAAAACAACCAAGTTGCATAACAACACAGAGAATAGAGGCAGGCGAAGAGTTGTCCCTGGGAATCTCCCCTGTGGTTCTGCCTATGCATATTACTGTTGGTGCATGTTGAAGATTGTGTAATGACTGGTTATAATTGCAACTTGTGTTTTTTTTTTTTTTTAGCACAAGTTGATAACTAGGCAAAAATGTATTTTAAATACTTACATGCTCTAATTATTATATATATTTCAAAATCAGTATTTTACTAGGAAAGTATTTATTGAAGGCCTGACTTTGAAAGTGGGGTGAGTTGTTTTAATGGCCTGAAGTACACAGATTTACTAGGTGTGGTTTGTCAAAAAAGTGTGTACTGTTAGTGTATTATTAAAAAAATGGAATACTTATGATATGGAGCCTGATTCAGTATAATTTGTAGTCTTGTGAGTATTCGCAAAACTACAAGTCCCGGTGCTAGCATGCGGGGAGGGTGGAGCGATATCCGAGCGCTTCGCTATATAGAGAAGTGCTCACATGTAAAGGCAGTCGGTGGTCCGCCATGTTTTGGTTGCATCTGCAGCATGTGTTTCACACAGCCACCGCCACCTGCCCCGCAAGCGGTCCGGACAAGACTGCATTGTCTGGAACCTCACCCACCACAATGCCGAATCGCCACCCCAGAATTTTGCTTTGCCACTCAGAGATTGATTACGTTTTTATGTACACCTATTGACTGTTTATCTAGACACTGTCGACCCTATTACACATAACTTCACAGTTTGCAATATGTAATTTACATATCCTTTTTATGAATCATTTCTAAAGACACATTCAAAAGAAAATAACAAAATCCCTTCTTGTAAGCTACATTTTCTCTTTAAGGGCGAGATGTACTATGCCTTAATAAGTGATAATATTTAGTGATAAACAACCAACCAACCAAATTAGCTCCTAACTGCCATGCTACAGACTGTGTTTGAAAATGACAGATGGGAGCTGATTGGCTGGTTGTTTATCACTCTCCATTTTATCACTTTTAAAGCTTAGTACATCTGTCCCTAATTGTTTTCTAAGTGGATTGTACATGGATCTCAGCAGAAGCCTTCCATTTACCTCACTATAAATATATTTTTATTATACTCTACATACAGTACCAACACTCCTTTCTAAATATAAATGAAAAAAAAAAGAAACAGAGCAATATATACAATACATGGTTAATAAAAATCATGGTTGTTTGGGAGTCTGATTTTTTTATATCTTTCTGATTGTCAGCTGAACATTAACCTAAATGGATAAAGTATACTCTGCAGCTAAACAAAAGATCTATGAGTAAAATACTTGGGATAACTACACTCATAGGAAATGTCCCAACTTAAACCTTTGAGTGCCAAGTGAATTTATCACAATAGGTTTGAAAATTGCCAAGCAAACATTTTTGTTTATCATAGTGACCTGTAATGTTAACCTTTTATATAGGAAATATAATTTTTTTTTTTACATAAGTTTTTATTTGAGTTTAAATAACAAATCTGAGCGACGCTGGCATTTTTAGTGGTTATTTTGAACATGTCTCACAGAGATGTTGGCACTCAAAGCTTTGAAGACATGTAGAATTTAGCAGGATATTTCGAAAAGAATATCCCTGTCATTCCCTACGGGTGTGGTATATTTCCCCGACAGTCGGGATTCCGACAGTCATTAGTCAGACGTCGGAATCCCGACTGCACAGCGTGGTGAGCGCAATGAAGCCCCTTGCGGGCACGGTGGCAAGCTGCGCTTGCCATCTATTTTATTCTCCCTCTATGGGGGTCGTGGACCCCCACGAGGGAGAAGTCGGGATTCCGACGTCGGAGGAATGACTGTCGGAATCCCGACTGTCGGGGAGCCGTCCGGCACCCATTCCCTACACAATGAAGAGTTTCAACAGATTGGATAAGTGTGTACCAATCTCTTGTATTCAACTGTCTCGTTCCATCTGTATGTTCTTCCTGCAGTGTTTATAATCAGCTGTATGTTTAGTGACATCTTAGCTCAAGCTGCATGCAACAAACATTCTTTCACTTGGGCCACTGGTGTTTGACAAAGGACTTGGTAGCACTTGACAAAGAAATACCTTTTTGTATATAAGGTTAACAAAATCTTGACTGTAGCTGTTTTTCAGCAAGAGAAGGCTGTGCGATTAATAGTTAAGTACTCAAAACTACTTTATCTTGGAGGAAGTGTGCATAATGACCTTTAACACAGTTATTCATTATGTAGCAGTGTGTTAAAATTGACAGAGAAATTGTCAGACATGGGGGAAGGGAAGGATACAAACGTAAAAAAAAAAAATATTTACTTTTATTTAAAACACGAGAAGCAGAAAGACCGCAATACAAATACAATGAGCGCAATTACTGGACTGCAATATGAAGAATATTTATCGCATTAACAGTTTGAAGTGTGTACTAAAGCTACACAATAAACCATATAACAAAAGGTAATGTAAAGATTTGTTTTGAAATAATTATTGATTTAAGAAATCTAGGTTTATCTTTATTATTGATAAAATGGAGCGTGATAAGCCACCAGCCAATAAACTCCTAACTGCAATGTCACAAGCTGTGTTTGAAAAATGACAGGTAGGAGCTGATTGGTTGGTGGTTTATCACTCTCCATTTTATCACTTTTTAAGACTCAGTACATCTCGTCCAATGTGAGATAAAATAACAAAGTGGGATCTTTGGTTCTCTGATTTTGTCTGGCTGGTCCCATGATTTGCATAATGATCTGTTCTGGAGGTCTTGTGTCTTTTCAGAATGGGCATTTGGGGTACTTGTGTATTTTGGCGGCGCCCCCGATCGCCATCGCGCGATGTTTTAATCGCATCGCATGCCATGCACCCGATGGCATGCGATGCGACGCGATTTTTGCCCCCTATGCGATGAAAGATTGTATAAGCACCCTAATGGGTACTTACAATGTTAAATGCACCCCCCCCCCCCCGCCACACTATAAACGTGAACCCGAAGCGTGGCGAGCGCAGCGAGCCCGCGAGGGGCGGCGTTACGCATCCTCCGACCTTTTCATAACCCCACTATCCACGTCGGCATGGAGTAGATGTTATATAGTGTGGCGAGCGCAGCGAGCCACCGAGCCCGAAGCGTGGCGAGCGGACGCGGATACCTTCACAGGTATCGCAGTCCCCTCGCAGCCTTCACAGGTATCCGCGTCCCCTCGCGGGGCTCGCCACGCTTCGGGCTTGGTGGCTCGCTGCGCTCGCCACACTTTCTATTCTCAACTCCACGCTTCGGGTTCACGTTTATAGTGGGGGGGGGGGTCCATTTAACATTCTAAGCACCCATTAGGGTGCTTATACAATGTTTAATCACATCGCATTGTATGGCATTGTATGCCATATACAATGTCATACAATTTAAAAATTGTATGGCATTGTACAATATCGCGCGGTATCGCGTCGCATCGCATACCATCGCATGCCTTATGGTATGGGATGCGATGGGCGCCGCCAAACTACACAAGTACCGCATTTGGTTTTTGTATTTGCTTGTGGTACTGTTATATTACCTCCGAAAGTGTCAGCAGACATTATGTTGACATTCAGCAATGATGAAATGTTGACATGGTCACAATGTCGGCAATCCATTTTCAAGGTATTCCTAACTGTCTTGGCTAACCTTAACCCTTAAATGCTAATGTTGCCACGTTCACTGTGTTGACTTGTTTTGGCCATTTCCTAAATGTCGACATTATGAATATCTCGACTGGACCAAGATTGTATGCGAGATTGGTACGATCCATAACTGGTTGACATTTTGGCAGCCAGTGTATTCCTTGAACCATGAGGGCATTATAGCTTGAACCATGTGGGTAAGGCATGATGTTTAAAGCTATATTGCTGCCACAGTTGAAAAAAATGATTTCCCCCCCCCCCCCCCCCCCCCCCCCCCCGAAAAAAAAAAAAAAAAACAACTTGCCACTGATAACCAATTCACAGACACCTAAGATCTGTGCAGGCTTGTATAACATGAGGGAGGGCTGGTGTGGTCGGTGTTGAATCCCTCTAATTTTCCACTTAACCAGTAGTTTGTGGTCTCCCTGCCATAATGTTAACCAGCCTTCGACTGGCCAGCCCAGGGCTGAAATCCCTGAGGATGTATGGACCCACCCCTCTCCCTAAGGATAACTATTCCCCTGCAGCATTAGTTAATACATTGTAAATAATAGAAAATAATATTTTTCTTTATCTGACTAGTCTGCAAGGGCATGATGGCACTTTGACCCACTGGCAACTGTAGTGCACAAGTATCAAAACTTGGAGAGAGTACTTTGTCTCCAAGGTTTGATACATGGCCCCTATTATGTTTCTGATTGTAGTATCCCTTTTTTGTTAGGTTGCATTTGTTATCCTGCCTTAGAGGGATGCAGACAGTAGGTAAGCTCCTTGTTGTAGGAGGAAGGGCACTTGAGGAGAAACTGAACACCTTCTCCCCACCCTCTGCCTTCCCCTGAATAGGACACGATGACACGAGGCTGAGCACGGAACTTCATGCCAAGATATATACAGGGCTAAATCATATTCTATAGGCATAACACAAATACAAGGAGACAGATAAAAAATTACAACCTTTTTCCACTCGGAAAATACAAATCAGGTTACAGTCCACTAATCTGGGGGTGGTTCTCCCCTCTTCAATGAACAAGCACTGACCTTTTAAGGAGTTCAGTATAGGTTAATAAGCCAACAATTTTTCACATAAAAACATAAAGAAAAAAGTTATTTTAGAAAATAGTTTACATGACGTTGCCGTCACTCTCAACCATCGACACCCCATAATGTATGAGCACATGAAAGCATTCATCACCAAAGGTTATTTATAAGGTACCACAAGTTCTGCAGAACACTACAGGCAAGGAAATAAATACAATGTGAAATAATAAAATACTGTAGCTTACGCCCACAAGATACATTTACACTAACTTTTGTTTCCTGAAGCTATCCTTCTACATTCCCTTGTGCTGGAAAGTGGCATTGGGCAGAGGCAGAGTTGGATCGGCCGTAAGTGGGACCAGATTTCATACATGCTCTGTAAAACACATGTGCAGAGATGGGCACATCTTGTGATATGCCATCCCCCTCTGGGCACAGCTGGTTTGACACTCATCATCATCAGTGCCCCATGTGCCAGAATGTACTTGGCATACAAGCACATTTGGCATGTTCTGACTGAATTGTTCCTACATGTCAGCACCTCTTCAGTAGTAAATGGTAAGTGTAGATGCAATCAAAATGTATACAGTTCTGTATTGCCTGTAGAGGTGTATGCTCAATTCCGGAGTATGTGCAGTAAGAACACACACAAGATACGGTCTGCCAACGTTCATACGTTCCGCTTAACAGCGGCCCCATTGTCTGAATTGCACTTCAGCCATTTTCTGTACTGTTTGAATTTAAGTGGACAGCAAATAATATACTAAATTATTATATTTTGTTAGTTTGTGTGGAACTGGGATTTTTGTAAAGGGGGCCGCATATCCAAAAAAACTACGATAGATCTGGTCATTGTGTAGTGTTTACCTTGTAACCATATGCTTTATGCAGTGTTGCTATGCTAGCTTACAGTTACAGTGCTACAGTGTACACTTGGCAATTTAGGCTAGTGCTTAGGGTAGGTGATTATTAGGTCTCTGCTGTTCACTCATTTCATTCTTTGGTACTTGTTTCCTAGCACGGCGCCCACTACGGCATTTGCGTAGTGGGCTATTCAGGGTATTGAAATCGCATTGCATTCCGTTATTGTATGGCATGCGATGCGATGCGATTTTCCTATGTAATGTATTCACTGCTCTCTGTCAGTGAATACATTACAAAAATCGGGTCCGATAAAAAATCGCATCTCATCGCATCGCATGCCATTATTGTATGGCATGCGATGCGATCAGATATCGGATCCGATTTTACATATAATAATGTAATTTAATGTACTATACAATTAAATTACATATAATGTCATTTATTTAGGACCCCCCACTATCCACGTCATCCCGAAGCGTGGCGAGCGGCGGCAGAGCGCATCCAGCCAACCTTTTCATACCCCCACTATCCACGTCGGCGGGGAGTTGATTTTATATAGTGTGGCGAGCCACCGAGCCTGAAGCGTGGCGAGCGGACGCGTATTATGTTACATGTATTATGCGTCCCCATGCGGGGCTCGCTACGCTCGCCACGCTTCGGGCTCGGTGGCTCGCTGCGCTCGCCACACTATATAACATCTACTCCATGCCGACGTGGATAGTGGGGGTATGAAAAGGTCGGGCGGACGCGTTCTGCTGCGCTCACCACGCCTCAGGATGACGTTGATAGTCGGGGGGGGGGGCGTAAATAAATGACATTATATGTAATTTAATTGTATAGTACATTAAATGCCATTATAACATGTAAAATCGCATCGCATGCCATACAATAATGGCATGCAATGCGATGCGGTTTGACTACGTTTGCGGACGTAGTAAAATTGGGCGCCGTGCTAGGAAACAAGTACCCATTCTTCTATTCAAAAAAGTTTCTGCAAAAAACAAAATAATCCCAGTAATGTTCAACAGAATATAATTAAATGTGGTATATAATTTGCCAACTACTTCCTAATTAGTTGCAGAGAATTGTAAGTTTATACCAAGTAACACAGTACAGACTTCAGTGATATCTACTGTACAATTGGGAAAAACAACTACGTGGATTTCTACCTGTTTTATCAAAGGTTTAAACCTTTATTTGAATTTTCATCTTATGAAAGACAGTAATTGCTGTCAAATGTCCCGAAACATAGAAATGGTGGCTGCTAAATTTGAGATGTATTTTCTTGCACTAGTGAGAGGCACACCCTCAGGCTAAGGGCATAGTGCATCTCACCATCAGGCTAAGGGCATAGTGCATCTCACCATCAGGCTAAGGGCATAGTGCATCTCACCATCAGGCTAAGGGCATAGTGCATCTCACCATCAGGCTAAGGACATAGTGCATCTCACCATCAGGCTAAGGGCATAGTGCATCAGGCTAAGGGCATAGTGCATCTCACCATCAGGCTAAGAGCATAGTGCATCTCACCATCAGGCTAAGGGCATAGTGCATCTCACCATCAGACTAAGGGCATAGTGCATCTCACCATCAGGCTAAGGGCATAGTGCATCTCACCATCAGGCTAAGGGCATAGTGCATCTCACCATCAGGCTAAGGGCATAGTGCATCTCACCATCAGGCTAAGGGCATAGTGCATCTCACCATCAGGCTAAGGGCATAGTGCATCAGGCTAAGGGCATAATGTATCTCACCATCAGGCTAAGGGCATACTGCATCTCACAATCAGGCTAAGGGCATAGTGCATCTCACCATCAGGCTAAGGGCATAGTGCATCCCACCATCAGGCTAAGCGCATAGTGCATCTCACCATCAGGCTAAGGGAATAGTGCATCAGGCAAAGGGCATAGTGCATCTCACCATCAGGCTAAGGGCATAGTGCATCTCACCATCAGGCTAAGGGCATAGTACATCTCACCATCAGGCTAAGGGCATAGTAAATCTCACAATCAGGCTAAGGGCATAGTGCATCTCACCATCAGGCTAAGGGCATAGTGCATCTCACCATCAGGCTAAGCGCATAGTGCATCTCACCATCAGGCTAAGGGAATAGTGCATCAGGCAAAGGGCATAGTGCATCTCACCATCAGGCTAAGGGCATAGTGCATCTCACCATCAGGCTAAGGGCATAGTGCATCTCACCATCAGGCTAAGGGCATAGTGCATCTCACAATCAGGCTAAGGGCATAGTGCATCTCACCATCAGGCTAAGGGCATAGTGCATCTCACCATCAGGCTAAGGGCATAGTGCATCTCACCATCAGGCTAAGGGCATAGTGCATCTCACCATCAGGCTAAGGGCATAGTGCATCAGGCTAAGGGCATAATGTATCTCACCATCAGGCTAAGGGCATACTGCATCTCACAATCAGGCTAAGGGCATAGTGCATCTCACCATCAGGCTAAGGGCATAGTGCATCCCACCATCAGGCTAAGCGCATAGTGCATCTCACCATCAGGCTAAGGGAATAGTGCATCAGGCAAAGGGCATAGTGCATCTCACCATCAGGCTAAGGGCATAGTGCATCTCACCATCAGGCTAAGGGCATAGTACATCTCACCATCAGGCTAAGGGCATAGTAAATCTCACAATCAGGCTAAGGGCATAGTGCATCTCACCATCAGGCTAAGGGCATAGTGCATCTCACCATCAGGCTAAGCGCATAGTGCATCTCACCATCAGGCTAAGGGAATAGTGCATCAGGCAAAGGGCATAGTGCATCTCACCATCAGGCTAAGGGCATAGTGCATCTCACCATCAGGCTAAGGGCATAGTGCATCTCACCATCAGGCTAAGGGCATAGTGCATCTCACAATCAGGCTAAGGGCATAGTGCATCTCACCATCAGGCTAAGGGCATAGTGCATCTCACCATCAGGCTAAAGGCATAATGCATCTCACCATCAGGCTAAGGGCATAGTTCATCTCACCATCAGGCTAAGGGCATAGTGCATCAGGCTAAGGGCATAGTGTATCTCACCATCAGACTAAGGGCATAGTGCAGTGGTGGCCAACCTGTGGCTCTAGAGCCTCATGCGGCTCTTCCCCTTGTAAAGTGCGGCTCCTGCTCCCACTGCTGCCTGCCGCCCACCGTCTGTCCCAGTCCCCCCTGCTGCCGGTTCCCTGAATCCCTTCTCCTTCTGAGGGGAGGAGAGCGCGCATTGCGCATCCTTGTGACTGGGCCGTCCGCCAATCAGAGCTCGTGGGCCAGCAGCCAATCAGGAGCTGGCCAGTGAGCTTTGATTGGTGGGCGGCCCAGTCACAGGGAAGTGAGGGGGAAGGAGACGTGCGGTGTGCTGTGCTCTCCTCCCATCGGTGACATGACAGGAGGACTGCAGGGGGACACCAGACTGTCCTCTCCCCAACTGGCAGCAGCAGCAACAACTGGGAAATTTGCACTGTGGGGGCATAGCAGTTTGTGGCACTGTGGGGGCATAGCAGTTTGTGGCACTGTGGGGGCATACCCGGCACCGTGTGGTGCATACCAGGCACCGTTGGGGGCATATGAGTATCTGGCACTATTGGGGGCATATGTATATATGGCACTGCACTATTGGAGGCATATTTGTATCACACCCACCCAAGGGGTCAAAATAGGCTACGCCCCTTTTTTTGGCGCATGCGCCTTCGGCGCACGCATGATGTCGGCTCTTTAGCTTGACTACCGATATTTTCGGCTCTTTACCTCTGACCGGTTGGCCACCCCTGGCATAGTGCATCTCACCATCAGGCTAATGACATAGTGCATCTCACAATCAGGTTAAGGGCAGAGTGCATCTCAACATCAGGCTAAGGGCATAGTGCAGGGGTGGCCAACCGGTCAGAGGTAAAGAGCCGAAAAATATCTGTAGTCAAGCTAAAGAGCCAACAACATGCCCGCGCCGTCGACGCGCATGCCAAAAAAGGGGCATGGTCTATTTGGACCCCTTGGATGGGTGTGATACACATATGCCTCCAATAGTGCAGTGCCATATATACATATGCCCCCAATAGTGCCTGATACACATATGGTCCCACAGTGCCAGGTATGCCCCCCACGGTGCTGGGTATGCCCCACAGTGCCACAAACTACTATGCCCCCACAGTGCCAAAAAGCTGGTATGCCCCCACAGTGCCAAAAAGCTGGTATGCCCCCACAGTGCCTCAAACTGCTATGCTTCCACAGTGCCACAAACTGCTATGCCCCCACAGTGCCACAAACTGCTATGCCCCCACAGTGCCACAATCTGCTATGCCCCCACAGTGCTAATTTCCCAGCAGCAGCACTCACCGTTGTTGCTGCTGCTGCCGGGCGTGGAGAGGACAGTCTGGTGTCCCCCTGCAGTCCTGTCATGTCACCGAGGGGAGGCGAGCACAGCACACCGCGCGTCTCCTCCCCCCCCCCCCTCACTTCCCTGTGACTGGGCCGTCCACCAATCAAAGCTCGCGAGCCAGCTTCTGATTGACTGCCGACCCGCGAGCTCTGATTGGCGGATGACCCAGTCACAAGGATGCACAGTGAGGGGTAGGAGAGATAAGCGATGCGCGCTCTCCTCCCCTCAGAAGGAGAAGGGATTCGAGGAACCGGCAGCGGGTGATGGGGACGGGGACAGACGGTGGGCGGCGGGCAGCAGTGGGAGCAGGAGCCGCACTTTAACAGGGGGAGAGCCGCATGCGGCTCTAGAGCCACAGGTTGGCCACCCCTGGCATAGTGCATCTCACCATCAGGCTAAGCGCATAGTGCATCTCACCATCAGGCTAAGGGCATAGTGCATCTCACCATCAGGCTAAGGGCATAGTGCATCTCACCATCAGGCTAAGGGCATAGTGCATCTCACCATCAGGCTAAGGGCATAGTGCATCTCACCATCAGGCTAAGGGCATAGTGCATCTCACCATCAGGCTAAGGGCATAGTGCATCTCACCATCAGGCTAAGGGCATAGTGCATCTCACCATCAGGCTAAGGGCATAGTGCATCTCACCATCAGGCTAAGGGCATAGTGCATCTCACCATCAGGCTAAGGGCATAGTGCATCTCACCATCAGGCTAAGGGCATAGTGCATCTCACCATCAGGCTAAGGGCATAGTGCATCTCACCATCAGGCTAAGGGCATAGTGCATCTCACCATCAGGCTAAGGGCATAGTGCATCTCACCATCAGGCTAAGGGCATAGTGCATCTCACCATCAGGCTAAGCGCATAGTGCATCTCACCATCAGGCTAAGGGCATAGTGCATCTCACCATCAGGCTAAGGGCATAGTGCATCTCACCATCAGGCTAAGGGTATAGTGCATCTCACCATCAGGCTAAGGGCATAGTGCATCTCACCATCAGGCTAAGGGCATAGTGCATCTCACCATCAGGCTAAGGGCATAGTGCATCTCACAATCAGGCTAAGGGCATAGTGCATCTCACCATCAGGCTAAGGGCATAGTGCATCTCACCATCAGGCTAAGGGCATAGTGCATCTCACCATCAGGCTAAGGGCATAGTGCATCTCACCATCAGGCTAAGGGCATAGTGCATCTCACCATCAGGCTAAGGGCATAGTGCATCTCACCATCAGGCTAAGGGCATAGTGCATCTCACCATCAGGCTAAGCGCATAGTGCATCTCACCATCAGGCTAAGGGCATAGTGCATCTCACCATCAGGCTAAGGGCATAGTGCATCTCACCATCAGGCTAAGGGCATAGTGCATCTCACCATCAGGCTAAGGGCATAGTGCATCTCACCATCAGGCTAAGGGCATAGTGCATCTCACCATCAGGCTAAGGGCATAGTGCATCAGGCTAAGGGCATAATGTATCTCACCATCAGGCTAAGGGCATAGTGCATCTCACCATCAGGCTAAGGGCATAGTGCATCTCACCATCAGGCTAAGTGCATAGTGCATCTCACCATCAGGCTAAGGGCATGGTGTTTCTCACCATCAGGCTAAGGGCATAGTGCATCTCACCATCAGGCTAAGGGCATAGTGCATCTCACCATCAGGCTAAGGGCATAGTGCATCTCACCATCAGGCTAAGGGCATAGTGTTTCTCACCATCAGGCTAAGCGCATAGTGCATCTCACCATCAGGCTAAGGGCATAGGGCATCTCACCATCAGGCTAAGCGCATAGTGCATCTCACCATCAGGCTAAGCGCATAGTGTTTCCAGCTTTCAAGAGATGACAGGCCCAATATTTCTCAAATTGGGCAAAACTATGTGAACTGCATGTGGGGCAAATAAGGGTGAGGTGCGTTGAAACTGAAATCTAAATTGCATTGTAAAAAATAAAGCAACCAGTATTTACCGTGCAGAAAACAAAATAACACCCCCAAATCTAACTCTCTCTGCACATGTTACATCTGCCCCACCTGCAGTGCAGCATGGTTTTGCCCATATTTGTCCTGCAATCAGGTCTGAATCAGGCCCAAAATAAACTGAAGCTGAACATTTTAGGTGAAGCGCAATTAGCAAAATGGTAATCAGGGGAAGTGAGTGGGTTGAGTGACACAGCATTGGAAATGTGTTCCTTAAGCTGAAAGTACAGATGTGTTTCAAAAGTGAATTTGATGTTGTTTTTGTATGAGTAGCACTTTGTTACCCCTTCTTTATTTAGTACCTTACTTTGAGGCTGAACTTGACACTTTTTAGTAGCTGCTGTTAGGAAGGTGATGCTCAGTCTACACATATTGACAGGCTTATTTAGGCACTTAGCCGTCAGACTACTTCAGCAAGAATAGGTTACTTTTCTGTATATCCTATAATCAGAACTTACGGTCTGTAAATCCGGCCTTGTTTACCTTGAAGATTTTGCAGTGATGTTTGCAATGCCTGTGTTTACAGTGGCTATTGTTTTGTCATCTTCATTTGCATCGTACTTTCATCTAAATTCAACTTGAAAATGTGGAAATGCTAAAGGCTACGTGTGTTTGCTTACAATTATCCACATCCCGCAATTGTGACTGCACGGAAAAGTGCAAACACCTCGTAACCTCCCAGAACACCTATTCAGCTTGCAGTAGATGAGATGTGTCATTCAAAATTGCTAATAGATGTGTATGTTCAGCTATTGGGCATGCACAGTGCTGAGAATTATAAAATGCACTTGTAGGCAACTCTACATTAGCGACATAGTAATTTGGTACTATTGGGAGTACTACCCGTGATGTGTTCTGCAGCTGCCTTCAAGCTGCCAACTTAGATTAGCTATGAGTAACATGGTATCTTTCTTTGGTATCATTCTCACAGCTGGAAACTGAGCCAGGACTTATGTATTAGCTGCCGTCACCTGTGTTGCTTGATTTTGCCAGTAACTTCACCAATAATACTGTATGTATATATATATATATATATATATATACATATATATATATATATATATATATATATGATATCTTTAGTCTTTAAGTGGGAAACAAGGTCTCAAAAAGTGATGGGGATCTGGTGTCTTTGTGTAGATGGTTTTAGAAGAGATATAAATGTACAGTACTTCTTTACTTTCACGGCGCCACTAGATTAGGAAAGATAGGATATCGCGGTCATCGCGGGCATTGAATGCACTAAAAAATCGGGTGCGACGCGATGCTCGCGATTTCCCATAGGGACCAATGTTAAATTTCTCAATTGACACGATTTTTCTGTTCAATGCCTCAATTGACATGATTTTTCCATAGGAATCAATGTTAAATGGCCCACAGAGGCCAAATAGACACCCTGAAGTGTGAAATGGCCCCCACAATTGTTAACGCCACCCCACGATCAACGTGAACCCGAAGCGTGGCGAGCGCAGCGGTACGCGTCCTACGACCTTTTCATACCCCCACTATCCACGTCTGCGTGGAGTTGAGAATAGAATAGTGTGGCGAGCGCAGCGAGCCACCGAGCCCGGAGCGCGGCGAGCCCCGCGAGGGGACGAGGATACCTGAGAGCCCGCGAAGGGACGCGTTTACCTGTGAAGGTATCCGCGTCCCCTCGCGGGGCTCGCCACGCTTCGGGCTCGCTGCGCTCGCCACACTATTCTATTCTCAACTCCACGCCGACGTGGATAGTGGGGGTATGAAAAGGTCGGAGGACGCGTACCGCCGCCCCTCGCGGGCTCGCTGCGCTCGCCACGCTTCGGGTTCACGTTGATCGTGGGGTGGCGTTAACAATTGTGGGGGCCATTTCACACTTCAGGGTGGCTATTTGGCCTCTGTGGGCCATTTAACATTGTTTCCTATGGAAAAATCGTGTCAATTGAGGCATTGAACAGTAAAATCGGGTCAATTGAGAAATTTAACATTGGTCCCTATGGGAAATCGCGGGCATCGCGTCGCACCCGATTTTTAGTGCATTCAATGGCCGCGATGCCCGCGATTACTAGTGGCGCCGTGAAAGTACAGAAGTACCAAATGTACTAGTAACCAGTCCTTCAAAATGACATAACAACATAACCGTAAGGTCAACGCCAATGGCTTGTGCGCTTAAAAGGAGTAACACTTGAATTGCTCCATCTAGTGCCCGCCGTCACATAAAATACTTCAGTTCCCCCCATTTCATCTTATATATCTCTTTGTACCTCAATCTCACACTTTCTAATTTGAAGTCAACAGATACAGGGCGTTATTCAATCCCCGATTCCAACTGTCGGAACATCCCACCTGTCGATTGTCTGCAAAAGCGGCCACAGATTGTCCAATTCACGGCCAATTTTCATCTATCTGCGGCCGTTTCCTACAAAACTTGTTTTAAAGTCAGATCTGTTTTGTCGGAATCTGCCATCAATGCTGTCAGAAAAGGCAGTGGTCTGTATTTCCCCCAGCAGAAATAGCAGCCGAGATTGTATCCTTCCCACAATCTGAGCAGAAAGGAGAGACTGGAGGTGTATTCATTTGGCAGTAATTAGTGCACTTTAAAAGTGGCTGTAAATAGCCATTTACAATATCTAAGAAAGTCATGAGAGGTGCAATACTTTTACTAATGATCTACTTTGCTTAAATATTTTTTAAAGGACGCATGTTTGGTTAGTGTGCTATGACTGAGATTGTGGTGGACCATAAGAGCAATTTAGCTGGAACTATTTCATCAGTGAATGTGGTTAAGGTATGGTCACATGCAGTATTGTTAGGTCAGAACAGGAACATGTAGAAATAGGTGAAGGTAAGAGATGTTGTTACAGATGAAAAGAACTGAGCTTTCTGTAGGCATGAGGAGTCTTGGTTGAGTTGGAGTTTAAAGTAGTGGAGGTTAGATTACAGTTGACCAATAAGAGAATAAGACATGAAAAATTCCTGATTACGGTTGTGGCCATCACAGCGAGTAGACTTGGTCCACAAGGAGAGGCCAAGAGGAGGTTATAGAGAGTATGGTCAGCAGTGTTCAGGGATTTGCTTTGGCAGCGGAAACCAGAGCGAATAAAGTAAAAAAAAAAACAGTTATTATATATTTTATAAAATGGAAATGTAAGAGATGTAATCTGATTGGAAGTGTGAATATGCACTGTGAAACATGTACTCCAACACAAATCATTGTCTGTTTCCTGGCCTGGAGGTGTGGGTTAATTAAAGATTTCAGTGTGAAAGTGCTGCAGTTGAGGCAGTGTCTGTTTCAGTAAACTATGTTCCTGTTATTGGCAGAAGATTTTGGTTGTTTAAAGGTCCATACACACTGGAGGTTAGTCTGGTGAATTCGCATCCATGCGAGTCAACCAGAATCCCACCTTGCGAATGGTGGTACGCCGGCCCACCATTCGCACAGCGCGTACGTTCGCACGGCTTGCAAATGGATGTTTTATATAAACATCCATTCGCAGCCTGCGGGAGAACACGTCATCATTTGATGGTTGCCCATCGAATGATGTGGAAAGTGGAGGCTTATCTAAGGTTGCTCAGAGGTTTGCTGGATTCCTGTAGTGATTCAGAATGAAGTGCTTATGGGTGATGGGGAGTGTGACCTGGATCTGTAGCTATATCACCAGCTGCTACATTTAGGAGTGAGAATTACAGAAGGTCATTGTACTATTTTAAAAGGTCATATTTTGTGGCAACAGGCTGTGCATCCTACAATTTAGGAGCGAAGATAGGAAAGAAATGTGGAGTACGGATAAAGTGGTCTCTGAGTTGAGAAATGTTATAATTCCATATATAAATATATGGAAGAATTGTAAGAGAGTTCGGTAAACATTGTGTGGTTGGAGAATAGGTGGCAAGAGACTAAAAGCCCCCATACACAATGCGATTTGGGCCCAATTCCTGCATCGGAAATTGGCCTAAATAGCATGTGTCTGACGTTCAGTCAGATCCGATGCGTAGTCCAGACGGCATTGGATCAGATCCGGAGATCATACATGCTACGTGTTCGGACCCCCTCCTAGTGGCAGAGAGTGAGGATCTTTCTTACATGTAACATTGTTAGATATTCTTCTCAAAGCCAGCAATAAGATATTTGTATGGCTCCTGTCTATGATGCACAGCGAAGCGCTACACTCACAAACCGAGGAATCCCCACTTCCTGCTTGAATTAGATAATAGTATTTTATTATAGTATTATTTTATTCTAGTATTTTATTATACTGGTATTTTCCCCACCATGGCCATTACTAACAGTACAGCAATCTAAAGCCATACATAAGAACGATTTCAAATCTGATGCACGGCTTCGCATTTTGTGTGTTTTATGTGCACATGGTGCAGTCCTGCAGTTCGTGAGGTCAATCCTCAGATCTTGGACCTTATTCTGGTTGAAATGCAAAGCTGTGAATTTCGCAGCTTTCCATGTCATCTATGTGGCGCCCGCACGAATGCCTGCCCCTACTCTCATGCTGAATATCCCATTCACAGCCTTGCATGTAGGAACAAACTAATAGATCTAAGACACCTCTATGGCATAGGCTGCCCACCCCCTGCACCCGTGTCATTGCCGAATTAACATGGGTGCAGCCCCTTACTGCTGCCCGCACTACGCGGTGCGAAAGGGATGACAAATAATTTTGCCGTATCCGCTCACACCAAGCGGCTCCCCATCCAACATGCAAACCATCGCTCCCTGTACGAACATGCAGGGGGGGGGTATGGACTAGAATAAGGTCCCTTAAGATCTGAAGATGCTGCTAACGACCAGAATGCTGGGAGTTGCAGATCTTCTATATTTATTTACAGTTTCTTAGCAGATTCCGTTGTGCTTTACATAGATTGTGTGGCGCCCACAATATTGATCTTAGGCATCGCAAGGAAAAAATCGCGTCGGTCGCATCGCATGCAGCCAAAAAAACGCATGCGATGCGACCGACGTGATTACCACGATTTTACATAGGGAACAATGTTAAATGGCCCAATTGACCCGATTTCACATAGGGAACAATGTTAAATGGCCCACAGACCCCAAATAGCCACCCTGAAGTGTGAAATGGCCCCCCCAATTGTTAACGCCACCCCACGTTCAACGTCAACCCGAAGCGTGGCGAGCACAGCGAGCCCGCGAGGGGCGGCGGCACGCGTCCTCCGACCTTTTCATACCCCCACTATCCACGTCGGCGTGGAGTTGAGAATAGAAAGTGTGGCGAGCGCAGTGAGCCACCGAGTCCCGCGAGGGGACGCGGATACCTTCACAGCTATACGCGTCCCCTCGCCACGCTTCGGGCTCGGTGGCTCGCTGCGCTCGCCACACTTTCTATTCTCAACTCCACGTACCGCGGCCCCTCGCGGGCTCGCTGCGTTTGCCACGCTTCGGGTTGACGTTCATCGTGGAGTGGTGTTAACAATTGGGGGGGGGGGGGCATTTCACACTTCAGGGTGGCTATTTGGGGTCTGTGGGCCATTTAACATTGTTCCAAACTGGGTAACAACAGATAGACTTGGAGGTTAGAGGGCCCTGCTGCAAGCTTACAATCTATAGGGATATAGAAGGGAAACACAAGGAGATGCACCAGATATAGCATAGCAGTCCCACCAAGTTACAAGTCCAGAAGGGAAGCTAAATAATACATAAGGGCCTCAGAGGATTATGTGGCTGGTACCTAAACATGATAGGCTTGCCTGAAGAGGTGAGTTTACAGGGAACGCTTGAAAGTTTGGAGGCTATGATAGATCTTATGCTATGATAGATCGTATGTGAAATCACACACATAAGATCTATTGTGTGTCTGGGAAGCTGCCTTGAAAATCGTGAGACAACTCAAATCAGTTACTGTTAGTCCTGATGTATGGCCAGCCTATGTTGGAGATATATCATGTAGAAGGGAATTTTTCACCTTATCCACCCTTTTCCATCCACAATTGAGTGAAGTGAAGATTTTCACAGCCTTTCAGTCTTGCCCTCCTTCTATATTCAGATGGACATTCAGACAGTGGTGTAAAGATATTTTTGCTAACCTAATTTTTGGAGTTGCCTTCATGTCTCCACAAGGAGAAGGAACAGGTGGACAAGCCCAACAATCTTCATAACTCATGTAACACGGAGACCTTTCTACAACAGACTCCCAACAGCGATTAAAAGCATTGCAGATAATACTGCATGAATGAGCAGCTATCATTATAGCTATCATAAATAATGAATGAATTAATAGGGCATCTTAACAATTCAGTGAGAGACTGAAGCAAAGCCCTAAGAGATCCATATTCAAAGTAGCTGACTGACAAATCCATGAGTGCATACAAGTAAAATTGTACACTACATTATTCAGTTCTTGGGCAATATCTTTAGACCCAACAATGGCCCTCATTCTGGTTTGCAAACTCACCCGTACATTTGCTCGGAGAGTTCAATCTTTGGAGACTTGCATAGTCTCCGGGGTGCTAGCAAAGGGGGGGGGGCAGGGGGGTGCATAAGGCGGCCAGGGGGTGTTTGCATGAGTACCCACAAAAACGCTGGGCATCTCCATGCGAACGCGGGCGGGTACCTGCCTTCCAGGGTGGGCGGCTGACATCACTGGACATCAGCTGCCCGCCCAGTTCTCGGAGCTGGACGCCACAGATCTAAGTCAGCACAGACAAACTTAGATTTGTGAGCACTACAGAACTCATTCGATGGTCGGCGACCATCAAATGATTTCGGGCCCGCACACAAGCCATCGAATGGATGGTATATGCTACCCCTGCTTTGCGAGCCAACCAGAATAACCTTCAATGTTCATTGGATAAGTGATTCTTGAATTTGGATAAGTTTCTCCTAACGTTTTATTACACATGGCAGAGACTTTGCAGTGTTTTCCTTTTCTTGTGTTTGCCTCTAGCAAATAAGATATCTAACTCCATACTCAAACTGTTCCTATAGTCTATGGTCATATATATGTGCTACCTTCAGTGCATTTTCCCAAAGCCTTCCAATTTATATATCCATGTTCCTGAGGCAGAATGCTAGGTACGCCTGCCCGTGATTTGTTTCAGTCTGGCTTGGTTATGTAGGTTTGCCGGTTACGATCTAAGTTTGGTTATGCATAGAATGTTGGGTTCCCAGGTTTTTCCCAATTTTGCAGACGTTGCACTCTATGAAAAGTAGCTAAGACCTCCTAGATTTGTGACACTGGTGTCCCTATTATAAAATTGGTTTGTCCATGATTGAGTTCTCATTGTCAACCTCCTCTATTCCTTTACCCTGTTTCCAACCCATACTTCCAAGACTGATTTGTACTTAACTTTACCTTCACAGGATCTCCACTGTTCTGTTCCTATACCTGTCTCTATTATGCTAGGACTTGAGGATGTTGCCTTAGGGTTACAATATGGAGTGTGACCCAGGTAAGCATTTACGTAATCCTAATTACCCATCATACAATTTTACATCCAGCCTGTGGTTTCACTAACACTAATAGGCACTGGGTATGCTCTGGGATTAAAGTTTCTGATTATTCTGTACATTGGACCTCACTGGGATCACTGCTGTGCTTCATTATTTAAATGTGGGAACAACCTTCTTCCACCCCCACTCTCCTATCATATGTACTTTTAGCATGTACATCATGACATTTGCATTCATTATCTCTCGTAAGATTGAAGACTGGAGGTTGGTCTCTCTTGGTATCATCAAGTTGCTTTCCTCTATTATCATTCTCCTAGGCCCCCTCCCCTTTTACTGTATATGATCCTGTATGGACCTGCCTCTGTTGCCACAACTACACTACCGTTCCCGCACAGGGGCATCTGTACTGCAGGACACAGACTGCAAGAATGAATCCAGCTTTACATGACCTACAGTAGACTCCTCCTAGAGTCTTCCTATCCCAACCTTCAAGTGCTCTTTTATCTGCTTTTCTCTCCCCTCGTGTTTTTCCTCCATCCATTGAGGTTAAGATAAATATTATCTTAGTCATGCAGAGTGACCTTTTCTTTATCACCTCGTCTATACAGAACAAAATGGCACAACGGCTTATTTTTTTTTATTACAGGACAAATTGATAATGGTCCTCACTTTTGGCAATACGTCACCAATATGGGTGTGGTATGGGGTTCCGACAGTCGGGATCCGACAGTCATTAGCCTGACATCGGGATCTTGACTGCCCGGACTCAGACAGCATGGTGAGTGCAAAAAAGCCCCTTGCGGGCTCGCTGTGCTCGCCACGCTGCGGGCATGGTGGCTCGCTACGCGAGCCACCTATTGTATTCTCCCTCTATGGGGGTCGTGGACCCCCACGAGGGAAAATAGCGGGTGGCCGTCGGGCACCCGGCTGTCTGCGTTTTGACAGTCGGGATCCCGACGTCGGGTAAATGATTGTCGGGATCCCGACATCGGGAACGCGTCCGGCACCCACCAATATTTTGCAACATACTCTCTTAACTAATTTCTGGGATACATCTGTATGGAATGGATTATAGTTTTGGGGGGAGGCCTCAACTGTGCTCTAGCACCCCTTCTATACATTTCTGGCACCTCCTTTATATTGTTCCTGCACTACATAAAATTAAGAATGCCTTCAGTATTATGCAAGTGGTTCATGTGTGGCAAATATTGATTATCAGTTTGTCTCTCACAGATGTCACATACAGTAAACCATTCATGGTGGGACATGGTTTATCTACATTCTTCCATCAAGTTTAAATCTTTATTGTTCTTATCTAGTTAATCCAAAACTGTAATAAGTGGTGTTGGAGGCTTAAAGGGTAATTGAGACCTGATTGAACGGCTGCCAATTCACACAGTGGACAATTATCAATACACTGAGCATTTGTATGGGCCGCAATGTGTGTGCGAGATGCCAGCCAGCGATGGAGTCTTGCTACTTTTTCTTTTCGCAAGCTGTTTGCAAAGTGATTGACAGGAAGTAGGAGTCTGGTGTTGGTAACCGGCAGTTTGGTCAGAGTGTTAAGAAAAAGGCTGCTTGTGTTTGGAAGTGTCAGGGAAAACGCATTTGTGCCAAAGTCTGTTAGGGGAGGATGTGTGATGTCAGCTCCCGCCTTGGTCAGGCTGGTTTCATTGCAGCTGCCGTGTAAGTCTCTGGCTGTTCTGAGTCTGCGATGATTGGTGACCAGTGGAAAAATCATTTGATGGTGTCTTACTAATGGATTTGGGTATTTTATGACGGTTGCAAAGTCATCCCTAGCAGTATACATCTGTTCACAGAGCGAGTACATTAACCAGATCGCTGGCCATTGCCCATTCGCGGCCATGCGATCAGTTATGAATCGGCGCCTTAATCTCTACATTGTTTTCATACAATTACATTAATAAGGTGTGCTACAATTTAGGATGTCACAAATGCCAAATGTCAAATGCCAAGGATGTCAAAAAGCTTGGCTTTTGAAAAGATCAACAATTGAATTGATTCAGAGATGGAAGCTGTTGAGTCCATTCTAGCTCCCAGTGCCAGAGCAGATATGATCTAAGAACGCAGGCCGCTTGCTTATGACATGCCATGACACTCTTTTAACATACCCATGCTACTGTTTTTTTGCATTACTTTCAGGCTACCGTCCATCGTTATGCCTCTAGTTCCGATTACAGTTTTCTATAGCATAAAACTGCAAGAATGTCAGCATTTACTGACAGAAACAGGCCCACTGATTGGTAGCATCATTATCGCCATATTGTTGGTCCACCAACATAAAATAAAACATAAATATGTATCTTATTAGGGGCATACTTGAATAACACTGCAAGAGATTGCAAACCCCAAGCTGGAGTAAACATAACTCATACACAAACTGTCTCGTCACCTACAGAGTATATGAGAGAACAGTAACCAGTAGGTAAAACAGGAAAACGCTACTAGAAACAGGAAGGATTCTGCTTTCACTTCACCGTCTCTTACCTCATGTTACAAAGAAATGAAGCCACTAAGTACCTGATAAATACAACACAACACTGGTGGGTGAAAATATGACTTATCTCATGGTGCCTCCTGATTAATACAGTTTAAAAAAAGGGGGGAAAACATCCTCAGCAAGGTTGGACCAAAAACCTGGTAATATCTGAATGACAGTTTTTGGCAGTTTTCCAGCAATTCAAATCAAATGGTCAACTGTCATTTGCTCTCATCCATTACTAGGATTTTGTTCCAACCAGCCCAATCTGGCAACCAATCTGTAGATGTATGGCCACCTTAAGATGATAGATTGAAGAAAGAAATAGCACTACCATATGTTCTTTTTATAGCGAGCCAAATTGATTTCTTTGTCATGTGATGGAAGCAAGCCCCCCCGCCAAGTCTTCTGCAATATTTTTAAGTGTTGCTCCATATTTGTAGTCACATGTTTATTCATAATAATCCCAGTGGTCAGGATGTGTTGCTTAGTCAGACAAGGAGCCACCAGGCAACTTATCACAATTCTCACAGCATGGGATGTGATCTCAGCATCTTCTACATTTGTGCTCAACTAGAACCCTTTCACATGCAACAGCAAAACCTCCTTCAAAGTGCCAGAGGGCTGAGCAGGGGCAGATTAAGGTCTGTGGGGGCCCAGGACAACAAAATTGTGGGGGCCCCCACAGGCAAGACCCCCACCCCCCAGACAGCCGCATCCATGTGGTGCTATTAAATTGGCCTGCTACAGAACAGTACAATTCACCTACATCAGCTGCACTTTATTCCTCTACTCTTCCAGCTAATTGTATCATTATAAGAGAATATGTTTATAGAATTATAGACGGCAAGCTTTATTTGTTGAAGCTAATATTTCATTGATACATACATTGTTTCAGGCAAATGAGGCACTCGTTTATTGGCCAAGACTGAATGCTGCCATGCTGGCAAGGTGCCGCTATTACTTTATAATGAATAACTGTTGTAAACAGTTGTGCCAGTATGATAATATTCCCCCCACCCTTGTAGAATAACAGTGCACAGCTTTGTCTTTCATATCACCGCATAGTGAATCTCTGAGCTCTGCTTGAGCTAACCATAATCTGGGCCTCTCTCCCAAATCCTCCTATTTATTCTTTGAAGTGCATTAGGATGTGCCACACTCCCAGCTGCCATTCCTTTGTGTGACTTTGCTGTCTGACTCTGAATACATATTTATCCCCTGCCAGGCTGCCATCAAACAGAAGGAAGTGATTCATCCTTCTGCTTTTATCCAGCTCTGTACGGTGAGGTAGCACATTCTTCTATTCAAGTGTTTTATTTATTACAGTGGTGTAACTAGAAATTGTGCACCCCCCCTGGCAAAACATTTCTGTCACCCCCCCCCCCCCCCCCCCATATATTTTTTAGAATTCTTTACCTAAAAGCTCATTGTGGAGGGTTTCACGCTCATTGACAAGAGCTACATGCTTATTGCCAAGGGTTACATGCTTATTGCTAGGGGTTTCATGCTCATTGCCAGGGGTTATATGCTCATAGCCAGGGGTTTCACGTCAATTTCCGGGAAACGATATCCATCTGTCCAGTAGGACCTCAAGAATTTGTCTCTTTCGAGGCGCCGGACATTTTTGGATGGACATTTTTATCAGATTCCATATGGATGGCCAGACCCAGTGGAATGCGTCCCCACAGCGCCTGCCCCCCCAAGCCACTGCTTGGGCTGCAGTGCCATTGTTACGCCACTGAGTTATTACTTATGTGACTTTATATACCGTGGAGCACTGTCTGCCTTCCTAGATATAATGGGGTCAGAATATTGGTTGGGCAGTAAGCTGTAATGTTCGTAACTTACCGAGCAATCCAGAAGCAGGCCCATGATTCTTTATTATTTGCAGTTGGGGGCTATAGATGTTACTGGATTTAGTATATGTGGAAGGTTTAATGAAGGGAGTTTGAAGCACTGTTGCAACATTTTTTAAATCATGCCATAATATGATTCTTCCTTTATATAAACCTAAATGCGTGCTAAAGATTTACGAGTTAAAGTTATAACAAATGAGCAGCAATGCTATGACAGGCTGGTATACTGATTAGCTGTATGTGTTACTATATATCTCATGTGATTATAATAGGTTTTTCTGTGGTTCTGCTATTGTTTTGTAGTGGATTCGGGTGCCGGACGGGTTCCAGACAGTCGTTTACCCAACGTCGGGATCCCGACTGTCAAAACGCCGACAGCCGGGTGCCCGACGGCCACCCGCTATTTTCCCTCGTGAGAATAGCCCGCAGCGTGACAAGTGCAGCGAGCCCGCAAGGGGCTTTTTTGTGCTCGCCATGCTGTCTGACTCCGGGCAGTCGGGATACCGACGTTGGGATAATGACTATCTGGATCCCGACTGTCGGAGTCCTGTACCACACCCCTGGATTCTGCACTGCTTGTATTACTCTCAGATACGTGGGATGGAAGGGAAGGGGGGACAATACACTAAGCCTAGTATGTTACTATGTTACTATGTATGTTAGTCTGATGTCATTTGGGTAAGGCAGCCATTTTTAACGGGAGTAAAGAGACCAGGATCTCCATCAGAGGTTGGAGATTACCTGGCCTCAGTGTAATGATTCTGATTGCCAGCTTCTGAGATCCAATGGTCCTATTTGCTTTTCACTGAAGCCTATAGTGGCCAGCCACCACCAGGTATCACTGGCGATAGCCGTCCCGGAGGCTCTCGTTTAATTGCACCTCTATGCAAAGCCTGTGGAAACTACTTTTCAAAGATGTATGAAAGACAGCATTAACACCCATACCACCAACTGGCCCCTAGTGCTATTGTTATCTTTGGATGGTGATGGCAAATCTAGTACAGAGAAAAATTATTTATTATTCACATATTTAAAAAAAAAAATTGTAAAATTTATCTAAAAAATTAGTAACTTTTTTTTTTTTAATACTAATTTATGTTTCTGTGCCTGGAAGTTCTTAGGTGCATACACACTGTACTATATTGTTTTACCAATATTGTTAATTCTGACCCTACGTGTGTATGCTCATTCATCAAGGTTGTTCATCGACTGTGATGACAGCTCAATTTGGATATCTTCCAAAAAAAGCCTATAGACAGTAGCTAGATTGTTCATCATTTGTCAAATCGGCCATTGTGTATGCACCACATCTTTTGTCCAGGACACTGGGGAAGTTCTAGAGAAATTGGTCATCAATGTCTTTCAGTGCATGCATTGTCCACTGTGTATGCACCCTAAAGGTGCATTTTCCGAGTGCGATGCAACGTGCGCTCCTGCTCACAGCACAGAAAGTCTGTGCATCCCATACTTTTTGTACTAGATCGCATCGTACAAAGAGCACATTGCTTTAGCACATTGTATTATTTTTTTTACTAGATACATTGCACCGTCTATGGGCACCTTTACTCTTACTGAGGGATATTGGGGGTCTATAACAGATTCATTTACATTTTTTATTAGGTAGTGAGACATGGAACAATCATTATGGACAATTAAATGTGTATAGATTATAAACTGGCTGCTTTGCAGACATTATTTAATCTGTTAATTTCTGAAGAGCACGTGAGATCATAGTTGGGAATGATTAACAGTCTTAATAAGGGGAAATATACTGTACACCTTTACTCTTACTGAGGGATATTGGGGGTCTATAACAGATTCATTTACATTTTTTATTAGGTAGTGAGACATGGAACAATCATTATGGACAATTAAATGTGTATAGATTATAAACTGGCTGCTTTGCAGACATTATTTAATCTGTTTATTTCTGAAGAGCACGTGAGATCATAGTTGGGAATGATTAACAGTCTTAATAAGGGGAAATATACTGTACATCAGTGGCGTATCTACTGTAAGGCAGACCCCGCTGCCGCTTGGGGGAGCGAGCGCCAGCGGAGTCTGTGTAGGCACCGGCACCCGCCCAGCAAACTGACATTAGGCTGCGCTGCCGCTGCCTGAGCTGACACACAAGGAGAGTCAGCAGCAGCGGCTTGGGAGAGCAATAGCCGATGGAGTCTGCGGGGGCGAGTGGGACTCCCTGGCCAGTGTAGGGCTCTGCAGTTCCTCTCATGGCCGTGAGCAGGGAGGAGGGATTACTTTATCTCCCTGTCAGTGCAGCAGCGGCTGGCGTCTAAACTTCCCCTAGCCTCCCACCCCCTCCCCCTTTCTGTCAGAGTGCAATGCTATGAGGAGGGGGCGCCAGAACTTTTTGGCAGGGGGGAGCAAAATTTCTAGTTACGCCACTGCTGTACATGCTTCTACTACTGGTTTCTGTTTGGGGATGGTGGAGCTTCTCTTTCTTGCATCACTCCTTAAAGAAGCTTAAGCTCAAGTAACAGTTTTGCAGCCTCATAAGTAACACAATGCTTTGCTCAGATTGCTGTGCAGTGGCATGATATTATATATATATATATATATATATATATATATATTTATATATACTCGATCTATATATTAGCAACATTGGCCCTTATTCTGGTTGGTGCGGTAATATCCGCGTGCGTTCGTGCCGCCGATGTTTTGTGTCTGCGCATGTGCAGAGGCGTCTCTGCGCATGTGCGAGCGGGACGCGTGGCCACATTCCGCATGAAATGTGTACACTACGAACAGGGGGTGGAGAGGGGCGTGAAGGGCTATTTGGGCTCATTACAATATGTTTACACCCCGCGTTTCATGGGCGTTCCCATGCAAACGCTGGGCGTACGTATGGTAATGCGGCCGTGACGCACGTGTAGGGGGCGGACATATGACATTGCCGGATGTCAGCTGCCCGCCCAGATCCCTGCTTTTGCACGGAGAAATGCCCGTGTGGTCTGAGGTTGCAGGAGCTGCCTGGCCACTCGGTCCTGCATTCGATGGTCTGCGACCATCGAATGATGGAGGAGGTTCCCTGAGATGGAGGAGGTGTATTCATGAGAAATACACGTGCGGTCCGTTCGGACAGCTTCTTACCGCGTACAGACGGAGTTGGCGATCCGTATGGAAGGCGGGGTTTAGGACGCACGGTGCTGGCCGCATATTCGGATCCGGCCACACCGATCAGAATAAGGGCCATAGAGCCATGTCTGTATATCTGTATACAGTGTGTTTTAGCTTTACTGCTGCCTATGGATGGAGTTTACTAGAATTTGCAGTCATAATTCATGTTAGTAATTCTTATTTCTACATGTGGATAATTACTCCTTTTTTATCTTTCAGTTTTGTCTGCTGTATGGAACCAAGCTAGTTTACAATGAGAGAGCCTGGTATCTGGAGCATAGATACCTGACAGCAGTCACCAGTAATCAGATAAGAAAGCAGGTAAGAGTTGGCTATAACTTTGCATATCATTATTTTTAGGAAATATCATTGGAAACCTATCCTCAGAATATGCGCAATAGTTTAGTGGGGCCGATACACAGTCGCACACAAAGTGGGCATCACTTACATTTGTATGCATGGAACAAAAATGCAGATATTCAACCATATGCATGCATTTATGTGACTGCAACTCCCATATCTATATGCTTGGTTTCATAGCCACCATCTGTGTCAGAGCACACTAGCTGCAGCCCTATCGGTGCAAGAGATACATTTGATATCAAACAGATGTTGGTGTACTCACAGCACAGCATAGCCATCATTTTCATCTACTCCTCCTCACTACACTTAAGCTGGCCATACATCTACTGATTTATTGTCAGATCTGGCTGGTTGGAACAAAAACCTGGTAATATCTGAATAACTGTTTGTCAGTTTTCAATGGTCAACTGTCATTTGCTCTCATCCATTACCATTTTTGGGTACTTGTGTAGTTTCACGGCGCCACCACGCGCACAGTCTGTGTCTGAAACTTGGCAACCTGCCAGACGCTCTGTTTAGCTAAAGCGTCTAAATCAAGACTCCCTGCAAACCACTAAGATGGGGGCATCTAAATTTAGACGCTAAAGCGTCTGAATTTAGTAGGGTCTAGGGATACACTATTAAACCTGTTCACAATGACACTAGTCAACGTAACAGCTGTCGACCTTGTTAATTCCGCTATCCACGCCAACCCGAAGTGTGGCGAGCGCAGCGAGCCCACGAGGGGCGGCGGTACGCGTCCTACGACCTTTTCATACCCCCACTATCCATGTCGACGTGGAGTTGATTTCATAAAGTGTGGCGAGCGCAGCGAGCCACCGAGCCCGAAGCGTGGCGAGTGCAGCGGATACCTGTGAAGCCGGCGATGGGACGCGGATACCTGTGAAGGTATCCGCGTCCGCTCCCCACACTTTATAAAATCAACTCCACGCCGATGTGGATAGTGGGGGTATGAAAAGGTCGTAGGACGCGTACCGCCGCCCCTCGCGGGCTCGCCACACTTCGGGTTGGCGTGGATAGTGGAATTAACAATGTTGACAGCTGTTACGTCGACTAGTGTCATTGTGAACAGGTTTAATAGTGTACCCCTAGACCCTACTAAATTTAGACGCTTTAGCGTCTAAATTTAGATGCCCCCATCTTAGCGGTTTGCAGGGAGTCTGGATTTAGACGTCTAAATCTAGACTTCTAAATTGCCGGGGTGTCCGGTTCAGGGAGTCTCTGGATTTAGACGCTTTAGCGTCTAAATTTCCGGGTTGTCAGCGGTGCGCAGGACTTCCTATTTCACTGTGGAACTACAAGTACCACAGTGACCTGTCAGCGCTGGGTGCACTGCTGCTGCCCAGCGCTATGCTGGTAACGTAGCTTACATAAGGAAAGCAGCCATGCGCTGCGCTGAGAACAGCTAGAGCGGCACGCGCACAGTAAACACAGAGCGTCTGGCAGGCTGCCAAGTTTCAGACACAGACTGTGCGCGCGGTGGCGCCGTGAAACTACACAAGTACCGGTTTTTGTTCCAACCAGCCAGATCGGACAATAAATCTGTAGATGTACTGTATGACCAGCTTTAGCCTCATTTCCATCTGTGTTACGGACTTCGGACTTTTCATCCAGGGAATTAGACGACAATAGTGGACACAGAGTAAAGGGAGCAAATGCAATTAAATATGTTACATTTTATTACTCGCCACTCAGCACAGGTAAACACGACTACAGCTTCCCCAAGGACAGCCGTAAATGTATTAGCCTTGCAAATATTGAATCAAACTAACAAAGAACCTATACTGGGTTAATCAACATCATTCCTTTTAACGTACTAAAGCGAACAATTTACTCCTTCTAAGAACCCCTATATTTTCACTTATACTACTAACTAAGGTATACTATACCTAACCCTATATGGACTAAGGTACCGGTACCCAACTAATGTCCTGAACCCGTGTCTAGGGCTCAGCCTGTATACAGGAATTAATGTACAATTTCCCAAGGGGGTGTCCCTACCGGGGCCCGGCCTTCCAACGGATCAATAGCCTGGGCGATATTCCTCTCGGCCTTCCTACGGATAAATAGCCGGAACAATACTCCTGTCGGCCTTCCTACGGATAAGTAGCCGGCGCAATATGAGATGGGAATCGATCTGGCTTGAGATTCCCCTTAAAGAGATTAGGGCGGTGCGTCCTGGCCTGCCTCTGAACCGATAGCATCAGTACTAGAGGGGTAGGTGAGGTCTTACACAGGGTTGCCTGCTCTTGTCTATGTCCATCCCTCAGGGTGTCCCTTGGTATGTAACTGCTGTCTCCCAGAATGTCAATTGGTCTGTTATTGCTGTCCCTATCTCCTGAGGCCAACCCTCAGGGACTTAGCTGTGCTGGTCCCCCTTACTGCACCTGACCCTCACAAGGTCCCTCCAACCCCCAGGGGTCAAAGGGGTACTGCACCATAGGCTGTGCTTCACCCCTCACTGTGGTCACCAGGACCAGACACTGTTTCCTCTGGGTGGCCGCAGGACATGCAGAGGCTGCTCTCTGGAGGGTAGGCCGTCTGAGTCCTCCTGCTGTGCTGCCGCTCCGTCCCTCACATACTGGGTGCCGACAGCGTCTGTGCCCCATCCTGCCTGACGCGCCCGTCCAAGTGCTCCCTCCTGTCACTCACCGCCGGGGTACTGGAGTCCCGCTGCGTGGCGGGATAGTCAGCGCCTCCCTGTCCTCTGTAACAGGGCAGAGCCGCACTCGTGCTGGGTCCCGCTCTCTCTCCACACTCCTCTTCGTGGCCAGGTGCTGGGAGGCTGTTCCTTCATATCTCGGCACTTGGTAGCACGCCCTGGGGCTCTCGGGCCGGGTCTGCGCAGTCCAAAGCCGCAGACGCTGGGATCACCGCCGGTTGCTCCCCTGATGCCCGGCAGCTCTCTCCCCACGCTCCTCGTGCCTCCTCCTCTCCTCCAGCTTCCTGCCTCACCTCTCTACAATGCCCGCTGACCTCCTTCCTGCCGTCGATGACCCAGGTGAGTCCCACCTCCGGGCTCTTGGCGCCGATGGGGTTACTATTACATGACCCCCTGAGTGGGACCCGCTTCAGGGTGCCTTCAGCTACAGAGAATGCAAAATATTAAGAAGAAAAAAAAAAACAATAGACTGGTTCTAGGTTCTAAAAACAGACTTGCATGTAGACCCAGTTTTGGCAGTAAATAAATGTCAAAAACATTTCAGTTGACTAAAGAAAGTTGCTGTTTTTACAAATGTGTTTTGCACATCAGGGCCTGATTCGTGTTTGTAAGTATAGCAAAAACAGCTAACTTTGTGTCTGGAACAAACCATGTTACCATGAAAGGGGAGCAAATATATTTCATATAAATAGTGGCTGATTTTGCATATCGCCAACAAATATTTATTTTTAAACTGAAAATTAGAATTCAATTTGAACACATCCCACCCTAAATCAACTCTCTCTGAACATGACATCCTCTCTCTGAACATGACATCTTCCCCACCTGCAGTGCACATGGTTTTGCCCAGTCACTTGCTTCATGCTTAACTTAAGGTGCCCATACAAGATACAATTGTTGGGTGCGGTGAAATGCACGCTCCTGCACACATCTCATCGCACAGCTCAAAAAGTATGTGCTGCCCATACTTTTTGTACTAGATTGCATCTCATTGCATTGCAAAACATATGCGATGCGATCTAGTCTAAATTGCATGCAATAATTGTACCGTGTATGTGCACCTTTGCAAACACACACATACACAAAAAATGGATTCCCCTGCTAAAAAAACACAACTGGCCTGGGCTGAATGCCAGGAGCTATTACCTGCATCCCTGGTGGTAATGGGTGTGGGGTTGATGTTTAATCAATAGATATTCTTCTTCAGTAGCAGACTACAGGTCCCAGCAAGTTTGCTCTAGCAAGTCAGCACTTATAAAACCACAATTACCAGCAAGAAAGGCTTTTTGGCACTTGCAGTCTACCTGTACAGAAAATATAAAAAAAAAAAAAAAAAGGATTTGATAACCAACTGTGGTAGTTTTGTATTTGAAAACAAAATAAATTAAGGGCGAGCCCATGCTGTTTTCCCCCTATTTTCCCATACTAGACTGTCTTATGGGTGGGAACCCACAATTCTTTATTTTTTACATTTTACCCTAATGAAGCCTTTGATTGGTTTGTACACTGCCGATGATGGATGTAGTGGATTGAATTTTTGCTGCTACGCATGCATCTAAGTTGCACTGCACATGCGCCCCTATTGCTTCAAGCAGAGATGCAGTTATTATTTGAGGAGCATGCAGAGCGAAGTGTGTTGGAATATTTAGTGGTGACTGAGAGGTGGCTAGAAATACACACAGAAGGGGTCCTTTGAATGGGCATATCAGGAAAAGCACGCCTAGGAGGGCATACACAGAGAGACACTGCACTTTACACAGGGCGGTTGCAAGGTTCAATGGTGTGACCAATGGTGGTGTATAAGGATGCACCAATCAGTGTTGAGTATGGATTATCTCACAATGTCTAGGTCAATAGTCAATAGGTTGACACCAAAAGGTCAAAGGGTCGACATGGAAAAGGTCAAAACATGAAAAGGTCAACATAATTATTTTCATGTTTTTTGTGGGGGGGAGGGGTCAATGTCAACACCTGAGGAAGTGGCCGCCCCAATAATGCACCACTTACCATCACAATGCTTCGAGCCATGTGCTGTGCTCCGTTACTGGTGCACTCCACACACTTTACCCTTCCCAGTTGGAGTCCATGTGGATGGTAAAGCAAGAATGAGTCCCAAAAAGATAGAAATAAGTATGAAAAACTCATGGCGACCTTTCCATGTGACCATTGTCGATGTTTTGTCAATGTCGACCTTGTACATGTCAACTTTTTTTTTTACATCGCTGACCTAGTGCACCGTTGACCTTTTGTCAGTGATGACATTTTGTTCATATGTGTCACCCTATTGACTGCCAACCTAGACATTGGGCGGTATTCAATGACGTGAATCGTTGATCACGGCGATTCTGATTTCAGATTCGCCAGCCATTCGCCGGTTTTTTGACGTCGATTCGCCACGCGTAGGGATTCGTCGGGAGTCGCCGGGACTAGCTGTGTCACCCTATTCAACGTGGCTGAGAATCGCCGCCCCCAACGGCGATTCTCAGCCAATCCGGCGTTTCCCTAAACAGCTTCAGTACTGTAAGAAATTGCAGTGAAATGCAAGAAAAATGCAAATTACCCTGAAAAAACGTTTCCAATACAGCAGACTGCAAAAGCTGTGTAATCTCCTCAAAGGCCAAACGAAGGAGTGAGGTGGGGAGGAGAATCATGGGTAAGTGAGGTGCACCATGGGTAAGAACAGTGCTTTGTGGGAGAAAAAAAAAATACCGGAAAAAATTAAATATATATTTGTATAGCACTTCTACAACCATCAAATCACACAAGGGCAGCAAATAATATTAGATTACACTTGCAGAGTGAAATGAAACACTTAAAACCAATTATTTCACAGGTTCATAACAAAGTTCACCATAAAAAGATGACGAGGGACACTCGGTGAGGAACGGCGATATGAAACAAGAAATAAGAATCGCCAACTTCTCATTGAATACACTTTTGGCGATTCATGGTGATTCCCGTCGACTACCGGCGAATCCCCATGAAAATTCCTATAGACAAAAACCGGCGATTTGTAGAGAATAACATTTGGCGATTGGTGCTTCATTCACCGGTCGTCATCGGCGAATAGAGGTCGTTGAATAGGGTGATTCGCTTTTTCAGCTCAAAAAAACGCCGGCACACACGAAAAAAACACAGAATCGCCATAAAACTTGGCGATTCTGCCTCATTGAATACCGCCCCCTGTCTTTGAGCCATCATTATCAGCCGCACCGATGTTCATAGGAAACAGAAGGCCTAATTCAGACTGGATCGCAGGGCAATATAAATATACAAAAGGAAATGACCTGGGTGCATTCAATCTGCAGCTGTTCAAATGAGTATGTGTTAATTTCCCAAATGAATGATAAAACTAAGAAAAATTATGTAGAACAGTGCTTGTGCTACGCTGAGGAATACACAGTGCTTGTGCTACGCTGAGGAATACACAGTGCTTGTGCTACGCTGAGGAATACACAGTGCTTGTGCTACGCTGAGGAATACACAGTGCTTGTGCTACGCTGAGGAATACACAGTGCTTGTGCTACGCTGAGGAATACACAGTGCTTGTGCTACGCTGAGGAATACACAGTGCTTGTGCTACGCTGAGGAATACACAGTGCTTGTGCTACGCTGAGGAATACACAGTGCTTGTGCTACGCTGAGGAATACACAGTGCTTGTGCTACGCTGAGGAATACACAGTGCTTGTGCTACGCTGAGGAATACACAGTGCTTGTGCTACGCTGAGGAATACACAGTTTTTGTGCTACGCTGAGGAATACACAGTGCTTGTGCTACGCTGAGGAATACACAGTGCTTGTGCTACGCTGAGGAATACACAGTGCTTGTGCTACGCTGAGGAATACACAGTGCTTGTGCTACGCTGAGGAATACACAGTGCCTGTGCTACGCGGAGGAATACACAGTGCTTGTGCTACGCTGAGGAATACACAGTGCTTGTGCTACGCTGAGGAATACACAGTTTTTGTGCTACGCTGAGGAATACACAGTGCTTGTGCTACGCTGAGGAATACACAGTGCTTGTGCTACGCTGAGGAATACACAGTGCTTGTGCTACGCTGAGGAATACACAGTTTTTGTGCTACGCTGAGGAATACACAGTGCTTGTGCTACGCTGAGGAATACACAGTGCTTGTGCTACGCTGAGGAATACACAGTGCTTGTGCTACGCTGAGGAATACACAGTGCTTGTGCTACGCTGAGGAATACACAGTGCTTGTGCTACGCTGAGGAATACACAGTGCTTGTGCTACGCTGAGGAATACACAGTGCTTGTGCTACGCTGAGGAATACACAGTGCTTGTGCTACGCTGAGGAATACACAGTGCTTGTGCTACGCTGAGGAATACACAGTGCTTGTGCTACGCTGAGGAATACACAGTGCTTGTGCTACGCTGAGGAATACACAGTGCTTGTGCTACGCTGAGGAATACACAGTTTTTGTGCTACGCTGAGGAATACACAGTGCTTGTGCTACGCTGAGGAATACACAGTGCTTGTGCTACGCTGAGGAATACACAGTGCTTGTGCTACGCTGAGGAATACACAGTGCTTGTGCTACGCTGAGGAATACACAGTGCTTGTGCTACGCTGAGGAATACACAGTGCTTGTGCTACGCTGAGGAATACACAGTGCTTGTGCTACGCTGAGGAATACACAGTGCTTGTGCTACGCTGAGGAATACACAGTGCCTGTGCTACGCTGAGGAATACACAGTGCTTGTGCTACGCTGAGGAATACACAGTGCTTGTGCTACGCTGAGGAATACACAGTTTTTGTGCTACGCTGAGGAATACACAGTGCTTGTGCTACGCTGAGGAATACACAGTTTTTGTGCTACGCTGAGGAATACACAGTGCTTGTGCTACGCTGAGGAATACACAGTGCTTGTGCTACGCTGAGGAATACACAGTGCTTGTGCTACGCTGAGGAATACACAGTGCTTGTGCTACGCTGAGGAATACACAGTGCTTGTGCTACGCTGAGGAATACACAGTGCTTGTGCTACGCTGAGGAATACACAGTGCTTGTGCTACGCTGAGGAATACACAGTGCTTGTGCTACGCTGAGGAATACACAGTGCCTGTGCTACGCTGAGGAATACACAGTGCCTGTGCTACGCTGAGGAATACACAGTGCTTGTGCTACGCTGAGGAATACACAGTTTTTGTGCTACGCTGAGGAATACACAGTGCTTGTGCTACGCTGAGGAATACACAGTTTTTGTGCTACGCTGAGGAATACACAGTGCTTGTGCTACGCTGAGGAATACACAGTGCTTGTGCTACGCTGAGGAATACACAGTGCTTGTGCTACGCTGAGGAATACACAGTGCTTGTGCTACGCTGAGGAATACACAGTGCCTGTGCTACGCGGAGGAATACACAGTGCTTGTGCTACGCTGAGGAATACACAGTGCTTGTGCTACGCTGAGGAATACACAGTTTTTGTGCTACGCTGAGGAATACACAGTGCTTGTGCTACGCTGAGGAATACACAGTGCTTGTGCTACGCTGAGGAATACACAGTGCTTGTGCTACGCTGAGGAATACACAGTGCCTGTGCTACGCTGAGGAATACACAGTGCTTGTGCTACGCTGAGGAATACACAGTGCTTGTGCTACGCTGAGGAATACACAGTGCTTGTGCTACGCTGAGGAATACACAGTGCTTGTGCTACGCTGAGGAATACACAGTGCTTGTGCTACGCTGAGGAATACACAGTGCTTGTGCTACGCTGAGGAATACACAGTGCTTGTGCTACGCTGAGGAATACACAGTGCTTGTGCTACGCTGAGGAATACACAGTGCTTGTGCTACGCTGAGGAATACACAGTGCTTGTGCTACGCTGAGGAATACACAGTGCTTGTGCTACGCTGAGGAATACACAGTTTTTGTGCTACGCTGAGGAATACACAGTGCTTGTGCTACGCTGAGGAATACACAGTGCTTGTGCTACGCTGAGGAATACACAGTGCTTGTGCTACGCTGAGGAATACACAGTGCTTGTGCTACGCTGAGGAATACACAGTGCTTGTGCTACGCTGAGGAATACACAGTGCTTGTGCTACGCTGAGGAATACACAGTGCTTGTGCTACGCTGAGGAATACACAGTGCTTGTGCTACGCTGAGGAATACACAGTGCCTGTGCTACGCGGAGGAATACACAGTGCCTGTGCTACGCTGAGGAATACACAGTGCTTGTGCTACGCTGAGGAATACACAGTTTTTGTGCTACGCTGAGGAATACACAGTGCTTGTGCTACGCTGAGGAATACACAGTTTTTGTGCTACGCTGAGGAATACACAGTTTTTGTGCTACGCTGAGGAATACACAGTGCTTGTGCTACGCTGAGGAATACACAGTGCTTGTGCTACGCTGAGGAATACACAGTGCTTGTGCTACGCTGAGGAATACACAGTGCTTGTGCTACGCTGAGGAATACACAGTTTTTGTGCTACGCTGAGGAATACACAGTGCTTGTGCTACGCTGAGGAATACACAGTTTTTGTGCTACGCTGAGGAATACACAGTGCTTGTGCTACGCTGAGGAATACACAGTGCTTGTGCTACGCTGAGGAATACACAGTGCTTGTGCTACGCTGAGGAATACACAGTGCTTGTGCTACGCTGAGGAATACACAGTGCCTGTGCTACGCGGAGGAATACACAGTGCCTGTGCTACGCTGAGGAATACACAGTGCTTGTGCTACGCTGAGGAATACACAGTTTTTGTGCTACGCTGAGGAATACACAGTGCTTGTGCTACGCTGAGGAATACACAGTTTTTGTGCTACGCTGAGGAATACACAGTTTTTGTGCTACGCTGAGGAATACACAGTGCTTGTGCTACGCTGAGGAATACACAGTGCTTGTGCTACGCTGAGGAATACACAGTGCTTGTGCTACGCTGAGGAATACACAGTGCTTGTGCTACGCTGAGGAATACACAGTTTTTGTGCTACGCTGAGGAATACACAGTGCTTGTGCTACGCTGAGGAATACACAGTGCTTGTGCTACGCTGAGGAATACACAGTGCTTGTGTTACGCTGAGGAATACACAGTGCTTGTGCTACGCTGAGGAATACACAGTGCTTGTGCTACGCTGAGGAATACACAGTGCTTGTGCTACGCTGAGGAATACACAGTGCTTGTGCTACGCTGAGGAATACACAGTGCTTGTGCTACGCTGAGGAATACACAGTGCTTGTGCTACGCTGAGGAATACACAGTGCTTGTGCTACGCTGAGGAATACACAGTGCTTGTGCTACGCTGAGGAATACACAGTGCTTGTGCTACGCTGAGGAATACACAGTGCTTGTGCTACGCTGAGGAATACACAGTGCTTGTGCTACGCTGAGGAATACACAGTGCTTGTGCTACGCTGAGGAATACACAGTGCTTGTGCTACGCTGAGGAATACACAGTGCCTGTGCTACGCTGAGGAATACACAGTGCCTGTGCTACGCTGAGGAATACACAGTGCTTGTGCTACGCTGAGTACCTCTGCTACGCTGAGGAATACAAATACTGAGGTAACAATATGACTCTCTCTGCACATGTTACATCAGCCCCTCCTGCAGTGCACATGGATTTGCCCATTTTGAGAACAAATTTCTCCCGTGATCAGGTCTGAATTGGGCCCAGAGTTTGTAGCGACATTTACAATTTGCACACAGGAGACCACCAATTAATGCTGCTGTGGGCATTTCCGAGTCAGCCTCCGTATGTACGTGTGTGTACGTGTGCGGAATGGAGAGCCTGGTTTGGATGCTTACGTCATTAGTCCAGAATTATGAAGTCCTTTAGATGCTTCTGGAGAGAAAGTAAATAAAGTTTTTTAAGTTCCATTTACTGTCATATACGTAGATACCAGACACCCATATCAACCTTTAATTTGATCCCTGCTAACATTTTACCTATTATGACTCGGGTATGGCCAGCTGATCCTGATAACAGTATCTTTCACTACTATTTACTAACAAATCCTAAGGCTAGGTACACACTTATAAATATATATCTGCAATTCAATTGATCTGCAGATATATTTCTCTATGGATCAGGCAGCATGTTCTCTGTACAAAGTGCCCAATCAGTCGTGACAGGCATTTCCATGTACCCGTCCGGTTGAGCTGTCAATCACCACAGGCTCCCACAGGGTTGTATGGAAGGTCGGCAGATCTCCCGTACACACAGCACAAGGTGCCAATATATCTTTAGATATATCAGCCAACAGCTCTGTTGCACAGCCATTGGGATTGCTTGATTCACAGAGATATCGCTGGTACACACTGACCGACAGCCAAACGATATATCGGCTGTTCAAGGATATAATAAAAATCTCTTGTGACCTTTTACAAATACACTATTAGTTCTGTATGTGACAAAGGTTACCAAAGATGTTGGATCTGGGATCTGTGAAACACATGACATAAGGAGCTCCTTTCTCTTACTTAGCCCATGTACACATTTACACATGTATTTGAAGCTGCTTGTTTGAAGAGAAGCTATGTACACAAAGTCAGCCCGGTCAGTGTTGTCAAACATTCCATTTCCCCGCAGACTTTCATCTTCCTGACAACGAAACTTCTAAACCAGTTTCATAGAAATGGAAATTCGTTTTTTGCTAATAATGAACGTCATTTCTTTCAACCCTGCTGTTAAGTTAACAAGGAACTGGAGAAATATCCAGACTTATCAAGCACTTGACCGAAGAAACTAGAGATGAGCAAAATTGTAGCAAAGTTCCACACAGATCTGGCTTTGTGGCAGAACTCATCACTTCACACAGCGGCGAAGTTTGGAAAATGACAAAATGAAAAGTGTATAGGGCAAAACAGGGGTAAAAATGCATGATTTGTAACGGGGGCTTTCCAGGCTACAAATATGTATGTGTGTATATATATATATATATATGTGTATGTATATACTAATATATATATATATATATATATATATATATATATATATATATATAAGAAAGTAAGAGCTTGCACTCCCCTGCTACATGAAGTAAGCCTGCACCTGTCACCATCCAGTTACCTCCACTGCTATAAAGGGACATGTTATAGGATTCCAGGGGCAGCCTGGAATCACTACACCAGCAAGCGCACCTGCATACTGTTATATTGTTTCAGATTTTATATATATAATGCAAATATATAGGTGCGCTGACACTTTAAAGTCCGTCTTTCCTCAAGGAACCAAGTTCTTTGATAATCAAATCCACACCATTCCAGATAATGTTTTTAGGGACTGCAGCTCCCATATGAATAACCCGATTCCCACGGGACCTTTAACATCAAATCCACCTAAAACAAATAGAGGGGGCGTTTCATGGTGTATTATCGTTTGTTAAAAAAACGTGGAAATCACTTTTAAAATTTCTCCCAAAGAGAAGGTAATACCCGTACCGAAATGATCATCCGGTGTGGGCTGAATACCACAAGATATATATTTTTTCCACTGGTTCAAGACTGTAGGCCCAAAAGGTTTGTGTCACTCACGGTACCAATTGGAGGTATTCAGCAGACACAGCTACTCTAGGGCACCGGCGCCTCAGCGTCCTAACAGCGGGCGACCACACAGCGGCTCAGAGATGCGACACACAGACCACGCCCCTACGCGTTTCGTCAATGGACTTTGTCAGTGGGGTGGTCTGCGTGACGCCGCATCATACATTTAAACCATCATCAATTTGTTACAGGTGTTTGATTAGAGCCTCCCTGCTTCTCATATATGGGGCACATGCACCTGTTCACTGCGCGATCATTCATTCATTGCTGTGTTTGAATGATTTGTGATCGCTATGGCTGCAATGGATACTATGATCACGGAGTTGTCATTAAAACATGTATTCTAGTTAATAAAAAGTAGTAATAATAAAATTACAATGAAAAACGAACGGAAGAGGAGCGAATTTGAGTGTGCTAGATACTTTTATATGCGGTCCCAAGCCGCAAGATTTTTTAAAACAATAGTGTATGGCGGATCATTTTTAAGAAACATTTAAGGAATTTTTGAGTAATTTTTAATGAATTTTTTATGAGATTTTTAAAGAATTTTCAAAGAGTCTATAAAAAAATATAAATTTTTTTTATTTATTTATTTTTAAATAGAAATTTTCTTCAAAGAATTTTTCAAAAGAACGTCACCCATATTATGAGAAATTGGGATTCACTTTACATACAAGGCAATACATTATGATCCCCTAATTTTTTTCTGCTTCACTATAACTCAAAACATAAATCGATTACCCATAGTGGACCAGCGCATAAACGGGATGTATATAAGTTGGTAGCCATTCAGATGCAATATGCAGACGCTAAGACTTTCTCATGCAATATACAGACATTAGGACTTTCTTATAATAGCAGTATGCCAACAGATATGGCTAAGCATGACAGTTCTTCAAAGACACAAAACATCAAAGACAGAAGAGGCATAAAAGACATATATACACAATATATACATACAATATATACAATTGCCAGCTATAGGACGGGGCTGCGGAGAAATACATCGATGGTACACTCTAGGCATAATTCTCATTGAATGAATGGTGTTATTTCATAATTTTCATTGAGACCTCGAGGCATTACCGTATCAAGGGTGATTATCCAGTAAGTTTCCCTCCTGGACAGTTTGTTTTCCCTATCTCCTCCCCTTTTGTCAATCGGAATGTGTTCAATAGCCCTGAACTTTAACAGAGACGCATCTCCATTATGGCATTGGGCAAAATGCCGCGGGATGCTATGATTCTGGACTCTATTTTTTATGTTCCGTGTGTGCTCCAGTACCCGGATTTTCAATGTTCTTTTAGTTTTTCCGATGTACTGGAGCCCACACGGACATTCCAACATGTAAATAACAAACGAGGCATTACAATTGATAAAACTCTTAATTTTGTATTGTTCTGTCTTCCCTGAGTTAGGGAAGACCTTTGCTCCTCGCTCCATTAGAGGGCAGATTTTACAACTGCCACAGGGGTATGATCCCAGAATCCCACCAAACATAGTCCGGGGAGTATTCAAAGGGGTACTTGTTTCCTAGCACGGCCACAATCGCGGGCATCGTGTGCCTTAACTTTAAGGCACACGATGCCCGCGATGCCCGCGATTTCCTTTGAAAAAAGCACAACTCGGGTACGACGCGACCGACGCGATGCCCACGATTTCGCCATAGGCTTCAATGTTAAAATATTTTAACATTGAAGCCTATGCGCGCCCGACGCGATGCCCCCGATTTCTCCATAGGCTTCAATGTTAAAATATTTAACATTGAAGCCTATGCGATGGACCCGATTTGTCCATAGGCTTCAATGTTAAAATATTTTAACATTGAAACTGAGTCCATTTAACATAGGAAAAAATGGGAAAAGGCCCAATATGGGCCATTTCTCATTGGGTATGGCCTCTTGTATTATTTATTGTGGGTACCCCTTTTCATCAAACCTTTCCACATAGACTCCAGCTTGTTCATAATAAGCTTCTATGGTGGTGCAATTTCTACACAACCTTGCAAATTGAGAAAAGGGTATATTTTGTTTCAATCATGGTAAATGGCAACTAAAAAAATCAAGATAACTGTTGCTATCAACTTTCTTGAAATGGGTATGTGTTTCTATGTTCCCACTTGTTTGAAAATTTCTAGTACTGATGACCAAGTCCAGGAATTCAATCTCTGACTCCCTGATCGTGTGGGTGAAGCTCAGATTGTAATCATTGATGTTTATAGTGCTCATGAAGCTTTCAAAGTCCAGGCTGCTACCATCCCACACGATCAGGATGTCATCGATATAACGTTTGAACAGTTTCAAATTATCTTTATATGGTCCTTGCAACACACCTCTTTCCCAATGATTCATATACAGATTTGCCAGGCTAGGGGCACAAATACTGCCCATAGCTGTCCCGTATAGCTGCACAAAAAATTCCTCCAGAAAACCAAAATAATTAAACTTCAAAACATATTCTAGACACTTACATATAAAGTCTACTTTGGTACTCTCTAAGTTAGGATCATCTGTTAATTTCTCTTTAATTACCGCTATTCCTTTAGTGTGCGGTATCGCGGTGTACAATGCTTGCACATCAACTGTGCACCACTTGTACCCTGCCTGCCACTCCATCATATTCTAAACTTCCTCGGGACCCTACAGAAATGTTCAAAAAAGAACTTGAAACACTGTTAAGAGAAGGCCTGAGGTGTAAAAGTATCAATGCAGAGGAATATAAATATCTACTCAATGACACTCCTAGAACGGCAACTTTCTACCATATCCCTAAAATACATAAAAATATCACATGCCCCCCTGGTCGCCCAATTGTAAGTGGCATTGGCTCCTTATGTTCCAGAATGTCCGAATATGTGGACACATACATTAAAGGGTATGTGCCCAAAATTTACACATATATTCAAGACACAACCCATGTCCTGCAAATCCTAAGCGAGATGGAGTGGCAGGCAGGGTACAAGTGGTGCACATTTGATGTGCAAGCATTGTACACCGCGATACCGCACACTAAAGGAATAGCGGTAATTAAAGAGAAATTAACAGATGATCCTAACTTAGAGAGTACCAAAGTAGACTTTATATGTAAGTGTCTAGAATATGTTTTGAAGTTTAATTATTTTGGTTTTCTGGAGGAATTTATTGTGCAGCTATGTGGGACAGCTATGGGCAGTATTTGTGCCCCTAGCCTGGCAAATCTGTATATGAATCATTGGGAAAGAGGTGTGTTGCAAGGACCATATAAAGATAATTTGAAACTGTTCAAACATTATATCGATGACATCCTGATCGTGTGGGATGGTAGCAGCCTGGACTTTGAAAGCTTCTTTAGCGCTATAAACATCAATGATTACAATCTGAGCTTCACCCAAACGATCAGGGAGTCAGAGATTGAATTCCTGGACTTGGTCATCAGTACTAGAAATTTTCAAACAAGTGGGAAAATAGAAACACATACCCATTTCAAGAAAGTTGATAGCAACAGTTATCTTGATTTTTTTAGTTGCCATTTACCAAGATGGAAACAAAATATACCCTTTTCACAATTTACAAGGTTGCGTAGAAATTGCACCACCATAGAAGCTTATGATGAACAAGCTGGAGTCTATGTGGAAAGGTTTGATGAAAATGGGTACCCACAAGAAATAAAACAAGAGGCCAATGTAAAAGCAAGGAATAAAAACAGGACTGAGCTTCTTACATATAAACAGAAAAGTAGAGAAAGAGAAAAGATATTCTGTCCCTTTATAACAAAATATAATAGCAATGAAAAAGACATAAACAAATTTCTGAGGAAACACTGGCATGTTTTAAAACTAGATTCTGTACTCTCTGAGCACCTACCTGACCATCCAGATATCATATGTAAAAAAGCTAATAATATTAAAATGATGTAGTCAAAGAGCCAGCTGGAGAAAATTCCTTTGAAGGTACTTGTTTCCTAGCACGGCCACAACGATTTCTATCGTGGTGGTCGTGTCGGAAAAAATTGCGTCGGTCGCGTCGGGTGCATACCAAAACGCACACGACGCGACTGACGCGATGTACCCGATTTCTCCATAGGCTTCAATGTTAAAATAATTTAACATTGAAGCCTATGGAGAAATCGGGTCCATCGCGTCCATGGGGTGCCGACGCGATGGACCCGATTTATCCATAGAGTTCAATGTTAAATTATTTTAACATTGAAACTGAGTCCATTTAACATAGGAAAAAATGGGAAAAGGCCCAATATGGGCCATTTCTCATTGGGTATGGCCCCGGCATGTGTGTAAAAAATAATGGCCCCCCCATTGTGGCCGCCACCCCCACGATTGACGCGAACCCGAAGCGTGGCGAGCCCAGCGAGCCCGCGAGGGGCGGCGGTGCGCGTCCTCCGACCTTTTAATTCCCCTACTATCCACGTTGGCGTGGAGTTGAGAACAGACTAGTGTGGCGAGCGCAGCGAGCCACCGAGCCCGAATCGTGGCGAGCGCAGCGAGCCCCGCGAGGGGACGCGGATACCTGTCAAGCCCGCGAGGGACGCCCCTCGCCGGCTTGACAGGTATCCGCGTCCCCTCGTGGGGCTCGCCACGCTTCGGGCTCGCTGCGCTCGCCACACTAATCTATTCTCAACTCCACGCCGACGTGGATAGTAGGGGAATGAAAAGGTCGGAGGACGCGCACCGCCGCCCCTCGCGGGCTCGCTGCGCTCGCCACGCTTCGGGTTCGCGTCAATCGTGGGGGTGGCGGCCACAATGGGGGGCCATTATTTTTTACACACATGCCGGGGCCAATGTAAAAGCAAGGAATAAAAACAGGACTGAGCTTCTTACATATAAACAGAAAAGTAGAGAAAGAGAAAAGATATTCTGTCCCTTTATAACAAAATATAATAGCAATGAAAAAGACATAAACAAATTTCTGAGGAAACACCGGCATGTTTTAAAACTAGATTCTATACTCTCTGAGCACCTACCTGACCATCCAGACATCATATATAAAAAAGCTAATAATATTAAAACGATGTTGTCAAAGAGCCAGCTGGAGAAAATTCCTTTGAATACTCCCCGGACTATGTTTGGGGGGATTCTGGGATCATACCCCTGTGGCAGTGGTAAAATCTGCCCTCTAATGGAGCGAGGAGCAAAGGTCTTCCATAACTCAGGGAAGACAGAACAATACAAAATTAAGAGTTTTATCAATTGTAATGCCTCGTTTGTTATTTACATGTTCGAATGTCCGTGTGGGCTCCAGTACATCGGAAAAACTAAAAGAACATTGAAAATCCGGGTACTGGAGCACACACGGAACATAAAAAATAGAGTCCAGAATCATAGCATCCCGCTGCATTTTGCCCAATGCCATAATGGAGATGCGTCTCTGTTAAAGTTCAGGGCTATTGAACACATTCCGATTGACAAAAGGGGAGGAGATAGGGAAAACAAACTGTCCAGGAGGGAAACTTACTGGATAATCACCCTTGATACGGTAATGCCTCGAGGTCTCAACGAAAATTATGAAATAACACCATTCATTCAATGAGAATTTTGCCTAGAGTGTACCATCAATGTATTTCTCCGCATCCCCGTCCTCTAGCTGGCAATTGTATATATTGTATGTATATATTGTGTATATATATGTCTTTTATGCCTCTTCTGTCTTTGATGTTTTGTGTCTTTGAAGAACTGTCATGCTTAGCCATATCTGTTGGTATACTGCTAATATAAGAAAGTCCTAATGTCTGTATATTGCATGAGAAAGTCTTAGCGTCTGCATATTGCATCTGAATGGCTACCAACTTATATACATCCTGTTTATGCGCTGGTCCACTATGGGTAATCGATTTATGTTTTGAGTTATAGTGAAGCAGAAAAAAATTAGGGGATCATAATGTATTGCCTTGTATGTAAAGTGAATCCCAATTTCTCATAATATGGGTGACGTTCTTTTGAAAAATTCTTTGAAGAAAATTTCTATTTAAAAAAAAAAAATGTATATATTTTTTTATAGACTCTTTGAAAATTCTTTAAAAATCTCATTAAAAATTACTCGAAAATTCCTTAAATGTTTCTTAAAAATGATCCGCCATACACTATTGTTATTGTTTTAAAAAATCTTGCGGCTGGGGACCGCATATAAAAGTATCTAGCACACTCAAATTCGCTCCTCTTCCGTTCGTTTTTCATTGTAATTTCATTATTACTACTTTTTATTAACTAGAATACATGTTTTAATGACAACTCCGTGATCATAGTATCCATTGCAACCATAGCGATCACAAATCATTTAAACACAGTAATGAATGAATGATCGCGCAGTGAACAGGTGCCTGTGCCCCATATATGAGAAGCAAGGAGGCTCTAATCAAACACCTGTAACAAATTGATGATGGTTTAAATGTATGATGCGGCGTCACGCAGACCACCCCACTGACGAAGTCCATTGACGAAACGCGTAGGGGCGTGGTCTGTGTGACGCATCTCTGAGCCGCTGTGTGCAAGCTGTGTGGTCGCACGCTGTTAGGACGCTGAGGCGCCGGTGTCCTGGAGTAGCTGTGTCTGCTGAATACCTCCAATTGGTACCGTGAGTGACACAAACCTTTTGGGCCTACAGTCTTGAACCAGTGGAAAAAATATATATCTTGTGGTATTCAGCCCACACCGGATGATCATTTCGGTACGGGTATTACCTTCTCTTTGGGAGAAATTTTAAAAGTGATTTCCACGTTTTTTTAATAAACGATAATACACCATGAAGCGCCCCCTCTATTTGTTTTAGGTGGATTTGATATAATATATATATATATATATATTTCTTAAATATCTATATAATAAGTTGAAGAGTGTGTGTGTGTGTGTGTGTGTGTGTGTGTGTGTGTGTGTGTGTGTGTGTGTGCGTGTGCGTGTCTGTGGCACTGCGGACACACCGTGGCACTCAGAGCCGCCAAATTCGGTAACAAGGTACCTCTGGACCTGGTGGTGTGCACCACGAAGCCGTTTTTGGGAAATTTCACTTAGAAATTTAAAAAACACCAAGGTTCAATTTGCTTTGATTGATTGATCTGGAAAAAAGATTGACGATCTGGGAAACTGATGACAAAGGAACACCACCACACCTGATTTCAATGCTGTCATTGAGTATGAATGCAAACACATTCTAATATTATGGTGGAGGCTTCAACAATTGGGAATATTTGGGGTTATACATAGACCACACATCACACACACGTACACATTGTACACACACACACAGAGGTGTAGGGAGGGTGGAGCCGGCGGAGCATGAGCTCCGGGTGCCGAGACATCAAAGGGCAGTGGAGCCCTGCAGCCCGCTCTCCCACTCCTTTCCCCCACCTGCTCCCTGCTATCTCACTGTGACAGCCGCCAGACAGGGAGAAGTGAGGCAGCTATGCAGAGAGCCCATCTGTCCTCAGAGCCCGGCTGTCCAAGTTTGCTAAAAGGTGCAATGGGCGTTACGATGTGTGATATAATGTTAGGCTATGTCCCATTTTTCACGCGCAAGATCCCCGCCTACTACAAATCGGGAGGGAGGGGGGGGTGAGAAACATGCTCTTGCTCCGGGCACCGTGGCACCTAGCTACAAAACTGCGCACACATCACACACAGAGTACATCATATATGCACACAGCACACACATATACGTAGCGCACCTCAAACACTTACACATTGGACAGATCAACACAACACAAATACTTAACACCCCACATGCAGTACAAAACATACTCACATACACTATAACACACACACAGAGTACTTCAGGGTTGCCTACCTGACCTTCTCCTTCAGGGAGAAAATACTCTGTTCCTGGACTTCCCTGGTAATGTATGATTGCCATCACCTGTGGTGACACCTTTCTTATCAATTACCTAGCTCCAGGAACAGAGCATTGTTTCCCTCATGGAGAGGGTCAGGTAGGCAACCCTGGAGTACATCATATACATGTAACATGTGCAGAGAGAGTTTAATTTGGGTGGGGAGCGTTGAAACTGAAATCTTAATTGCAGTGTAAAAATAATGCAGCCAGTATTTACCCTGCACAGAACAAAATAACTCACACAAATAACTCTCTCTATACATGTATACATGTAATGCTGCCCAAACACTTGTGAGATATTGCATGCAATAATTAGATTTCGACCACCTTTGGCCGATAAATCAAATGATTGTATGCATTTTTTAGGGATGTTTCTACGCAATGCACGGGCACGCCGTCGAATGTCACTTCTATAGATCTTATGTGCTGTACATAATATCTATCGAATTGCAGGAGCAATCGCATGTGGTTTTTAACCACATGCATTGTGCTTGAATGCAATCTGCAGGATGGGGGGGGGGGGGGGGGCGGAGGGAACGCTTTCAATGGCGTGGGGTTTGGGGAGAGGGGGCCTGAGGGACCGCTGGCAGCGTGGGAGAGGGCGGCATTGTAGCATATCACTAGAAGTAGCGCTAGCAGGCGGCGCAGGGCAGTGGTGGCAGCAGAATTGTTTAAAACACTGGGCAGCCCTCTGATTGGCTGAGCTATCGGAGGGCTGCCCAGTGTTTTAAACACTTCTGCCGCCCGATAGAGCTACTTCTAGCGCTATTCTGCACTCCGCCCACCCTTTTCCAGCACCCGATGTGCCATCTCAAGATGGCATGCGACATTGGGTGCTGTAAGGGGGCACTTTTTGCACCACAAGATGCGATCGGGTTCAATGGACATCGCACTTCGTTGTTGCATCGAATCCGTTCACATATGTGTATGGCCAGCATTACATCTGCCCGACCTGTAACGCACATGGTGTTGCCCTTTTTGAGAACAAATTTGTACTGCTATCAGATCTGAATAAGGGCCCTTGTGCTGAGTGAAAATAAATATTACAGTGCACATATAGTTTCAAGTAAGAAACCCCATATTGCAGACAGCAATGTTTTCATCAATATTTGCAAAACTTCCCAAAATATATTGTTACTAATGTTTCAGACATGCTCATATGTGGAGCTAGACGCACCCTATATGCAGAGTGTGACAGCCCGCACACTTAAGGGACCAATTCATGATGTGGGCCTTATACATCATATCCCGGAATGGAGAATGGTATTGGATGCAATACATCGTATCATTTCAAGAGGTATCGCATGTCAGGCTCGCATGCAATACCTCGCCCTAGTGTATTGGTGCCCTAACCTTTCCGTTACTTTTATATCTGTTTATTTTTATCTTTCTTTTTATTTATTAGAAGACTCTAAAGTATATGTACAAGGTTCAAAATTTCATAAACAATATACAATCAAAATTTACGAGCATCAAATTACAAGAAGCAAACAATGTAATTACATTGATATGAACAATACAGGTTTTTGGGTGGGTGGGGTTTTAAGGAAAGGTCTCAAAGCCCTAAGCCTATGGTTTCTTAAAGTTGCAGATCTTTAGCCATCAGTCATGTTAAATACCAAGATGTATTTGAAAAGCAATTAATAATTAATAGTTTCGTTGATTCAGGGAGAGGTAAAATATAACTCTCCCAGAGTTCAAAAAAAGAAGCCACCCTAGACTCCTTATAAGAAGCTTCCATCCAATCCATCCAAATATATGGAATAACTTTTCCTTAAACAATGAGAAAGGGGGATACTTAAACTTGGTCCATACCTGGAGAATTGGTTTTGGTACTTGTGTATTATCACGGCGCCCCCGATTTCCATCATAGGGCATTGTACAACCACAAAATCGCATCGCATGCGACGCGATTGGACCCGATTTTAAGTTGAACAAGCACCCAAATGCCCCCCAGACCCGATTTTTGATTGTACACCCACCCTGATGGGTAATGAGTATGTTAAATGCCCCCCCATTGTTAACGCCACCCCACTATCAACGCCGACCCGAAGCATGGCGAGTGCAGCGAGCCTTCGAGGGGCGGCGGTACGCGTCCTCTGACCTTTTTCATACCCCCACTATCCACGTCGGCGTGGAGTCGATTTTATATAGTGTGGCGCGCGGACGCAGAATACATGTTACGTAATCCACGTCCCCTCGCGGGGCTCGCTGCGCTCGCAACGCTTCGGGCTCGTATTCTGCGTCCCCTCGCAGGGCTCGCTGCGCTCGCCACACTTCAGGCAAGGTGGCTCGCTGCGCTCGCCACACTATATAAAATCAACTCCACGCCGACGTGGATAGTGGGGGTATGAAAAAGGTCGGAGGACGCGTAACGCCGCCCCTCGAAGGCTCGCTGCACTCGCCATGCTTCGGGTTGGCGTTGATAGTGGGGTGGCGTTAACAATGGGGGGGGGCATTTAACATACTCATTACCCATCAGGGTGGGGATACAATTAAAAATCGGGTCTGGGGGGGCATTTAACATGTTAATAAGCCCAAATCGGGCATGATCGCGTCGCATCGCATGCCATTATAATGGCATGTGATGCGACGCAATGTTAAAATTGTATACTCAGCCCGGGAAAAGTCTGAAATCGGGTCCCATTGCATGCCATCGCATACCTTAATTAGAGGTATGCGATGCGACGCGATGGGCGCCGTGATAATACACAAGTACCTTGGGTTTTTTTGGCAGCTGAGCTGAGGGTACTTGTTTCCTAGCACGGCCACACCGATTTGCATTGGGGTGGTCGTGTCGGAAAAATCGCGTCGGTCGCATTTCATGCGACCAAATCGCATGCGATGTGACCGACGCGACCGACCTGATTTTTACATTCAATGAAATGTGAATAGGGTCCCTGGGACCCTATTTTACATTTGATTCAATGTAAAATATTCCCCAGACCCCCACTTTTACACCCTCAACGCCGCCACCCCACAATTGACGCCAACCCGAAGCGTAGCGAGCGCAGCGAGCCCGCGAGGGGCGGCGGTGCGTGTCCTCCGACCTTTTCATACCCCTACTATCCATGTCGGCGTGGAGTTGAGAATATAAAGTGTGGCGAGCGCAGCGAGCCACCGAGCCCAAAGCGCGGCGAGGGGACGCGTATAACTTCACAGGTATACGCGTCCCCTCGCGGGGCGCGCTGCGCTCGCCACGCTTCGGGCTCGGTGGCTCGCTGCGCTCGCCACACTTTATATTCTCAACTCCATGCCGACGTAGATAGTAGGGGTATGAAAAGGTCGTAGGACACGCACCGCCGCCCCTCGCGGGCTCGCTGCGCTCGCCACGCTTCGGGTTGGCATCAATCGTGGGGTGACAACGGGGCCATATACAATGTGAAATGGGTCATATTGGCCCATTTCACATTGTTTCCTATGTGAGATGGACTTAATCAAGTCCATCTCATCTTGTGCCATTATAATGGCACAAGACCGACGCGATGCTCCCGATTTCAATGTTAAAAAATATTTTAACATTGAAGCCTATGGCAAAATTGCGGGCATCGACAACTTTTATATCTGTTAGTATTCTTATTTTATTACTGTTTTTGTTTTCCATTTGTGAAGTGTGATAGAATATGCTAGCAATAAATACATTAATGTTAATACTTAATACTTCCATCTACTTACAAATTCTATACATTCATATGGTACAAATAGATAATGATTTAATTTTAGTAGATATACACAAAACATATCCGTAAAGGATTCATGGAAATGTGAAGTTTAATTTAGAATATTATGGAGGAATTGCATTGCCAGGGGCTATCGAGTTAGCCCCTTTGGACTGGTGCTCACGCCGGCTTATCTGAGTTTTTTTCTCCACCTGCCTCCAGCAGCTGAAAACACAACAGGTTTCACTTTGAAAATGTGTACAAAGTGGCAGATGAAGCACAACAGAACTTGACATGATTAAAAGTTGTGGCTGCTACATTTTGTATACAGATTTGGAGTCACAGATATACAACTGTCATATCAAATTAATCAGTGTAGTTTTCATATGTGGCTTTGCCTTGCATCTAAGATGTACATTAGAATGAAAAGATGCTTATGGAAGGTAAGGGATTTGGAACGCAGGAAGGGCTATATGGTGCAACGGCAACAACAGTTTGAGTACACATCTGTACATACAATAAATACTACAGTTCTCCTAGAAAATACATTTCTTATGTAAAGCACTGACCCTCTATGTACCTAAAATAAAACAGCATATATTCTAGTGCTTTCCTATGCAAAGCAGTAAGAACAGACAGTTTCAGGGTACCATTTTACTGGAAAGGAGTCATCAATGCATTTTTTTTTATTTTATATTATATATTATTTTAATATTATATATTATGTGCAGTGTCAAAGAACAAAAGGCAGAGAAGGTATATATAGGGATTGCAAGTCTCTGATTGGTTGCTAATGTCAGCTTAGGCAAGGAGCATTCTGGACTGAAGGGAATGCTGTCAGCTGACATACTCCAACAACAACAGTTCACAAGACAAACTGTAACCCTCCCCTGCAGTTCAGGCGACAATTTAAGATTGATAACAAACAAAAGAGCTTTATTCCTGCGCACATGATTATAACATTGTTTCACTAAAATTGTCACTGCTTGGCTCCCTTTTGCCATATATTACTGTTTCATTCACCTACACCTGCCTTTATAAATAGAGTTATAGAAACAGCATCAAAATCCGTCCAGTGGTTCTCAAGATTAGCCCAGACAAACATACATACACATACCATGTAGAAAGACACATATTCGAAAGAGGTTCCCAGGTGGATGATAGACAATGTCTAGGTCAACATACATATGGTCAACATGGTCAAAAGATCGAGTTGGCAATGGTCGACACATGAAAATGTGAACATGAGTTTTTCACCTTTCTTAATTGTTTGGACTTTTTCATACTTTACCATCCACGTGGACACCGATTGGGAATGGAGAAGTGTGCCGAACTTAGCGTTGCACTATTTGGAGGTCTACATGCTCAGGTGTGGGCAGTGAAACCCCAAAAACCCGATCCCAAAAAAAGGTTGACCTTTTTCCAGTGTCAAACTTTTGATGTTGACCTATATTGTCGACCTAATACACCACACCCAATTCCACATGACTATAAGTAATTATATAATATTATAAAGAGAATATGTGAAATCACTGGACTGCCCCTGAAAAGCACTGTATCATCAAGCAATGTGCAACTTTGGGTAATGATAAATTAATTGGGCAGAGCAAAACATATACAGTGTTGAGCAGTTCTATATATCATTAAAGTTAAAAACCGCAGGTGAGAAAATAAGTTGTTTATTGCGTATGGGGTAGAGAAAAAGGAGCCGATACTGTGGGTGAGATTTAATAGGATGAGAGATTCAGGAAGTGAGAGATTTGGTAAGAAATCTCCAGTTTTTTTAAAGCGGCAATCATTTACACAGCAAAACCAGTTTGATTTTGCAGTGTAAATGACTGCTGCTTTAAAAAAAACCTGGAGATTTCGGTACTTGTGTAGTTTCACAGCACCAGCATGGCGCCGTGCGTCTGATTCCCCTTGCGGGGCTCGCTTCGCTCGCCCACGATGCGGGCTCGGTGGCTCGCTACGCTCGCCACGCTATTTAAGAGCAACTCCATGGCAACATGGATAGTGGAGGTCTGAACTATCCATGTTGGCATGGAGTTAAGTTACTTTTTTGGACATATTTCGTGGCGAGCGTACACCCGGAAGTAGCACGGCGCCATGCTGGTGCCGTGAAACTACACAAGTACCAAGATTTCTTACCAAATCTCTCACTTTCTGAATCTCTCATCCTATTAAATTTCACCCTGTATGTCTGAGAAATTCTGACGGACTGAACGCTAAGCTCAAACATCCTGTCCACTCATCACTTCACATATGCTTTGAATCAGCAGTGGTCTCCTTCTGAACTTGTGGTCATGGGTTCACAGTAATTACTGTACATCGCCCACAAGGCTTCACCCCTGTAGAAAGTGCCTGAATAAAAAACACAGCAAGGGCTGATTTTCATTAATCATCACAATATTTCTTTTGATGTTTAAAAGAGACACTATTATCTACAAAGGACATCAAGAACATGTGTCTGACCATTGCTCCAGAGAAGCTCTACTGTGATGTTTTGTATGCAGAAAATGACCACGTCTAAGCAAACAAAGTTAGATTTTCTCCAGAAGTGGAACCTGTTTCTAACTGTTTATTGAGATGTACAGAATTATCACTAAATAGTACACGCAATACTGTTTTATACTCCTCAGTAAGACTGTAAAAGTCATGGCTGTATCTAGAGATACCGTGTAATGTAGCGGATGTCTTTTCCAATGCTCAGCATTTCTCTAAGTCAGTTTTCTATATTCCTTCCACAGAAAAGCCTTTGTGCTTGTTCCACTGCAGGTTGTTAAAGGTGTTTGTTTTGTGTGTACAGTTGTACACCTTTACACAGTGTTAAGCTAAGTACACATATATACGATCATCGGGCCGTTCTGGGACCAACAGCCGTTCAATTGTATAGGTGTGTACGCTGTCCCGTACGAGCGATAAACGGCATTCACCACTGGCACTAAACATCGCTCCCCCATGCGTACAAATCAGAATAACCCTGTATGTGGGGTATCATATTATCTATGGCAAAATTGCCACATCGAATAGATCACCAGGGGGGCTATCCAGTTAGCCCCAACCACTGGCATTTATCGAGGATTACGCTTCATAGGACAATCCAGAATAAACATCCCTCAGAGACCCATTTTTCTGCGATAACACAGGGGTCCTGTATCTTACCCCAGATCCCATGTGTTATTGCCTGAAACCAGAATCACATGCAAAGTTGCTGGAATTTTGGGCAATGGGGGAAACATTATTTATTACCTCTTCCGAGAACCTACATGGCTAATGTGGGGGCTTTTGCATCTGCAAGTGGATGCCCATAGATTTTACGCCTACTGCCAATACTCTCATCAACACTATAATGGGTGCAAGAGATCCATCAGCCTACCATTCACCATACACATAAATCATACAGAGCTGATAAATGCAGATGACAATAGTGTGTACATTTGCATCTGCACATGTGCAGTGTGTATAACCTCTGTGATCCGTCCTCAGAAGCGGTGTCATTCTGACACAAAGATAGCAGCCGGACACAGCTCATGGGTGTCGCCACCAGGACACAAAGCTTTCTAGCCCTGGCAATGGGGGCTTCCCCTGAGCTGTGGGGCATTCCTAACAAAGCATCACCCTCTTTTTGCTAGTTGGTAGAAGGACTATTTTGGGTAAAACTACCCACTAAGGGGGTTTTCTGCAAAATGGTGGTATGTATTTGCAGGAGACTGAAGCATGCTGTATATTTGTATTGCTTGGTATATGTAAATGATCTTCTATAATTAGGTATATATAGAAAATTGTCCCCAAGAGAAGAAACTCAATCATCGGTCATTTATGAAAAACTATTTTTGGGCGCAGAGAAAGGATAATAAATGATATGGTCCAAGAAGATGTGGGTTGAATTTATGTTTTGTCTTTTTGGTGATGTTTGCTAATGGTAGGATATGTACAATAGGCTGTAGGAGATGTACTTGTCATAATGCAGTATGTAAGACAAAAGGATCCGTATAGGTAGTGTTAAGTGATAAATGGTGCTCGAGCCAATCAGCTCTTGTCATTTTTAAAACATGAGATACAGTATAGTAAATCTGCCCCATGGTGTGCTGACCACAGATATCAGGCCGGCAGGTTGCAATTACAGTTGCAGAGTAACCATGATGCCTGATAATAATCCGATTACAATAGATTGATTTATTATTAATCATGCTGGTGAATGTGGTATGAATGCGATCACTATTGGCTAATGACTGTGTGGCATAAACTGACTGTACTAAGAGATAAGATCATATTATTCTGGCTGCTTGGCCCGATATGTGGCCAGATTAAACTTTGATCTGGTTTCTTGGGACAAAGTGCCTGATTCAGATCGGTTCTCCAGGCAGCATATATGCGCTGCCTAGTGAGCAGGTAAAGTCGCCCTGCTGAATTTAAATCATGAACATTTTTTTGCGTATTTTTTTGTATGTTTTTGCCCATGCTATTTAGGGGGGGGGGGGTAATTTGTTGAATCTGCATGGGTGAAAACGGACCCAAAATCAGGGCGGAAAAAAAAACGACACAGATTGAATGCCCCCTAAGTATATATGCCCCTGAGTCTTAAAGCCTCCATATATATGTATATGTGTTCGTGCGTGTGTGTGTGTGTGTGTGTGTGTGTGTGTATGAAGCAGTATGCACACTAAAGTAATTCATCCATGAAGTGCTGTAGACACTTAAAGGTTAATTAGGCAAAGATCTGGAAGCCAGCACATCCAAATCAATTCAAAAATATCTTTTGATATAAGTGAAGAAGTCAATTCCATACATGGAAAAATATATCAGCAGTGGACAAGCCATGGAAAAAAAACATATGTACAAAGTCCATAGGATAGAAAAATTAATTTACCAAAGGCAAAGACTGTAGAAGCATAGTCCAGTGACGATAAACATGGCAGTCCACTGTAAGTCACTCATGCCCCATGGACTTTGTACGTATGTTTTTTCCCCATGGCTTGTTCACTGCTGATATTTTTCCATGTATGGAATTGACTCCTTTACTTGTATAAAATTTTTATATATATATATATATATGCAGGAGAAAAAACAGAAAGCGCACGATGTGAGTATGATGCAAAGAGTACTTTACTGTAATAATAAGGTCACATACATGTAAGTTTAAAATAGCAGGTATGCAGGTATAATAACCCGGGGAAGCAGATCAGGCATCAACATGCTCACAGCGTATAGTGCGGCAGCAGCTGAAGGCTCCAGACCGGGACCAGGACAATTCACAGACGATCACAGCGTCAACACGTCATCAAGGACCGCCCCAACGCGTTTCGTCATTGGATGACTTCGTCAGGAGGCGTATCCCAGCTTAATCATGGCAGCATTTAAATACCTTCACTTCAATGACTGATTAGAGGTCAGATTAAATTTTTAAAGTGACCGTGCATATATAACATGGGTAGTGTGCAACATACCGCAAAAAGGTTTACAAACATTGTATATAATTACATTTACAAAAATTACATATATAGATAATAAATATATGAATACAAAAATATAAAAATACAAAAATACAAGGAAAGAAAACACATTATATATATATATATATAAAAAACCAGCAAAGATAAAAACAGAGAATGCCGACACAGGATCTACACACCAGAGGGCACCAACTCAAGACTAAGGCTAGGACAAAGGGGAAAACCCGACAGCAGTGTCCAGCCTATCATGAGATGGATAACAAAGGCTTCAGTGCAGAAAAGGAACTATGTCGACACCCTCGTTTAAACCGGCTGGGGACATAGTATTCATGGTAAAAATCCAGTAAGTCTCCCTACGGCTTAATTTATTTAAAAGATCACCACCTCTCTCGTCGAGGGTGACATGTTCCAAAGCTTTAAAAGAAAAGAAATCAAGATAAGAATCACAGCACGATGCAAAATGTTTCGGGACACTATGTAAGATTGATTTATTACGAATACTCCTAGTATGCTCAATTATCCTTAACTTAAGAGGGCGCTTAGTTTTCCCGATGTATCTTTTACCACATCGACAGGATAACATATAAATGGCCCTAATGCTTTTGACCTGTTTATTGACAGCAATAAATTTGTTAGATCTTTAACATTAAAACGTCATTTTGCCAAAAATAAAAATAAATTTGAGCCTAATGTCACTATGGAACCTATAAACAAAACTGATCTCAAGCCCAAATCAATTTTTTACCCCATTGAGTCCAGAGGGAATTATGTTGACACTTTCTTTAACCTCATTAGGACCGATTTTGATAAATTGTGTTCTGAAAAGAACCACAGTGTCGACAATCTTAGTAATATTGAGAGAAAGGCACTTAAAAATCTTGAGGATAACCACCAAATTATAATTAGGATGGCTGACAAGGGGGGGGGCATCGTTGTGCTAAACCGTGAGGATTATTTTGATGAAGCCTTTCGTTTGTTGAATGACTCTGTTACATATGCCCGGGTGAAAGTTGATCCTACACTTTTGATAGTGGAGAAAGTTAAAACCCTGATGAATGAGGGTGTGCAAAAAATTTTTGTTACCCTAAATGAAAGTAAATACATTGTTAATGAGTTCCCACCTTTAGCAATTTTTCATTATTTACCGAAAATACATAAACGATTGGACCGACCTCCTGGTCGGCCAATCATCGCTGGTATTAATTCTGCAACTTCACGACTTTCAGAATATATTGATTTATTTATTCAGAAATTTGTTGTTAATTTAAAATCTTATACTAAAGATTCCACTCAAATTCTTCTCTTTTTGAAAGATTTTGAATGGCGCCCCACATATAAATGGGTTACCATTGATGTGGAGGCGCTTTACACGTCTATTCCCCATGAGGGGGGTTTGGAATCCATTCGTTATTTTTTGGATAAAGATCCCAGTATTGATTCTGGTTATAAAGATTTTTTCATTAATTGTATTAAGGTGGTAATGTATAACAATGTGTTTACTTTCAATGGGGAATTTTTTATACAGCAGTGTGGGGTCGCTATGGGGACCCCATACGCACCGAGTCTGGCGAACTTATATCTTGGAAAGTGGGAAGAACTCAGTAATGAGATTAATTTTACTTATCGTGATAACATCATATCGTTTCACAGATATATCGACGATATTCTCATCGTCTGGGATGGCGATGAGAATCTGTTTAATCAGTTTATTAGTGATATTAATGTTAATTCATATAATTTACATTTTACTTCCAAGATACATGAGAATAACATTGAATTTTTAGATTTATTCCTTGATTCCTCCAAATGGTCTGTTGCTAATAAAATAGTGACCTCTACATATATCAAACAGGTCGATAGCAATAGCTATGTACATTTTAAAAGCTGTCATTTTGGGAAATGGGTGAATAATATTCCCTATTCACAATTTGTTCGGGTTAGGAGGAACTGTGCCACACTTGAAAAATTTGATGAACAATCTGCCATTTATAGTAAACGATTTATCGATAAAAAATACCCTCCTAATTTGGTTAACAACTGTCAGAGAAAGGCTCGTGAAAGAGATCGTGATGAACTCCTACAGTACAAAAAACGTGAAAATAAAACTGAAAGTTTTGTTCCCTTTGTTACAAAATTTAATTCCAAGAGTTCTTCCATTAGAGACATCCTCGGTCGACATTGGGATATTTTATTGCTTGACCCCCTGTTGAAAGATGTTTTACCTCCTAGACCGCAAGTAGTGTTTAGAAAAGCACCTTCACTAAGATCGATGTTGGCCCCTAGTAAGGTTAAAGACATCAGTACTAGTAATGATACGTGGTTACAGAATTGCAAAGGTTTTTTTCCTTGCAATAAGTGTAAGATGTGTCAGCATGTCGACAAAGACCATTATAAATTTTATAGTCATGATGGTGCCAAGAGCTGGTTTATTAAAAGTAGAATGACATGTTTGACACCTTGTGTCATCTATATGTTATCCTGTCAATGTGGTAAAAGATACATCGGGAAAACTAAGCGCCCTCTTAAGTTAAGGATACTTGAGCATACTAGGAGTATTCGTAATAAATCAATCTTACATAGTGTCCCGAGACATTTTGCATCGTGCTGTGATTCTAATCTTGATTTCTTTTCTTTTAAAGCTTTGGAACATGTCACCCTCGACGAGAGAGGTGGTGATCTTTTAAATAAATTAAGCCGTAGGGAGACTTACTGGATTTTTACCATGAATACTATGTCCCCAGCCGGTTTAAACGAGGGTGTCGACATAGTTCCTTTTCTGCACTGAAGCCTTTGTTATCCATCTCATGATAGGCTGGACACTGCTGTCGGGTTTTCCCCTTTGTCCTAGCCTTAGTCTTGAGTTGGTGCCCTCTGGTGTGTAGATCCTGTGTCGGCATTCTCTGTTTTTATCTTTGCTGGTTTTTTATATATATATATATATATATAATGTGTTTTCTTTCCTTGTATTTTTGTATTTTTATATTTTTGTATTCATATATTTATTATCTATATATGTAATTTTTGTAAATGTAATTGTATACAATGTTTGTAAACCTTTTTGCGGTATGTTGCACACTACCCATGTTATATATGCACGGTCACTTTAAAAATTTAATCTGACCTCTAATCAGTCATTGAAGTGAAGGTATTTAAATGCTGCCATGATTAAGCTGGGATACGCCTCCTGACGAAGTCATCCAATGACGAAACGCGTTGGGGCGGTCCTTGATGACGTGTTGACGCTGTGATCGTCTGTGAACTGTCCTGGTCCCGGTCTGGAGCCTTCAGCTGCTGCCGCGCTATACGCTGTGAGCGTGTTGATGCCTGATCTGCTTCCCCGGGTTATTATACCTGCATACCTGCTATTTTAAACTTACATGTATGTGACCTTATTATTACAGTAAAGTACTCTTTGCATTATACTCACATCGTGCGCTTTCTGGTTTTTCTCCTGCATGTCCGTCTTCTTGAGGTTTTGGTGTTACCTCTCACCAGAAAAACAGCTGCACTGCATGAACCACCATCATATGGACTTTTCTTTTAAACAAGGAACTATTTGCGCATATTGACTGGACTACTCTGTATGTATATATATATATATATATATATATATATATATATATATATATATACAACCCAATAGTGTTATTTAGGCGCCCTTCAGTGATTAGACAATATAATATGTTATGTCTTTCCAATCAATGTAAAAAAAAAATATTATTATCCAAGACTTCTCATTAAGTATAAAACATTTATTTATAAAACACATAAAATGCAAGTGCTCTTGGAAAAGGAGTATTCTCTTTGAATCAGGATCATACCAAGTACCCGACGCGTTTCGTCTCTTTATGAGACTTCATCAGGGGATTGATACTTATAGTATGAATCTATAAAAATAGAGCATGATTGTAAATACATAAAATAGGAAAGACATTAGTAATAATTTACAATCTTTTTTTTTTTTTTTGTTTAAACAACAATGGAAAAGACAGAGATGGCGAACAGAAGGGAATCAGAACAAGAGGATGAGAGAAGAAGAAATGACTAGGAGTCTGTTGGCATTGACAATTATTAAATCATTGAGATTTTCAATAAGAACTTTGTCAGGAATGCAAATTATGAATAAATAAATACTTTTTCATACCTTAATTGAATTAAAGTTGTTTTTAGCTTGTAGAATAGTAGGGATAATTTTTATTCACACTGTATTTTCAAAGTGTACTGAAAGTAGTTACTGCAAATAAAGTGCATTAATTACTATATCGCATATATATTGTTAATTTATAAGCTATTCTGTGATCAATTAATTATTTAGAGGATAAGAGTACCTGTTTTTTGATCCTTAATTAAAGTTCTTATTGAAAATCTCAATGATTTAATAATTGTCAATGCCAACAGACTCCTAGTCATTTCTTCTTCTCTCATCCTCTTGTTCTGATTCCCTTCTGTTCGCCATCTCTGTCTTTTCCATTGTTGTTTAAACAAAAAAAAAAACAAACAAAAAAAAAAAGATTGTAAATTATTACTAATGTCTTTCCTATTTTATGTATTTACAATCATGCTCTATTTTTATAGATTCATACTATAAGTATCAATCCCCTGATGAAGTATCATAAAGAGACGAAACGCGTCGGGTACTTGGTATGATCCTGATTCAAAGAGAATACTCCTTTTCCAAGAGCACTTGCATTTTATGTGTTTTATAAATAAATGTTTTATACTTAATGAGAAGTCTTGGATAATAATATTTTTTTTACATTGATTGGAAAGACATAACATATTATATTGTCTAATCACTGAAGGGCGCCTAAATAACACTATTGGGTTGTGTATTGGATTGTATAGGATCCCTCTAGTAGGGGGTCTAGTGTTATTGGCGACCGCCTGTAGTCTAGCGCAAATTGTTAGTGATATTGTTTGGTTGTCTTGTGTATTCTACTAGTTATCACTAGAGTGCTGCTGGAAAATGCCCATATTTAGGGATAGATCCAATAGGAACTAAAAATGCAAAACTATATTTTTAGACGATAATGAGATAGTCGAACAGATGGAGGGAACAGAGGAGGAATACTACGATCTTTTAAATCAAATGGAGAGATTAGCTTCCAAAGAATTGAAAATATGGTATGAATTGATTACCTTAGAAAAATATCTAGAAGTTGGAAGGATTCCTAGGGGCCTACGTATAATAAAAAAACCTACTACTGGCCAAGAGAATGAGGAGTTTATGAACAATTGGAATAAGATACTAGATGATTGCTCCCTAAAACTAATCTCGCTCATAACCAACGAGAGAAAAAAAGAACTGAGTAGATATGAGGATGATATTAAAAAACTGGAATCTTCCTTGATTAAATTTGAAGATAATGAGGATTTTAAAAGAGATGCTGTAGATCTCCAAGGTAAAATTGATAGCTTAGAAATGGATATTATCTCTAGGAAACAAAAAAAGTTTGCTAGAGATAAACATGACTATGAAAAAGGAATGGTACGTAATTGGACACAACCCGGTAATGAGTTTAGCTCTTACCCCCCACGACCACGTAAATTCTCCAGGAACTATCAAGACTGTAATGATGAGGTTTTTACAAATAGAAGGGAATACAATACCCCCTATAGAAAGAATTCCTACCAAAAAAGAAAAAATTCCTACCGAAGACAGGAGAGACCTGAGAGAAATAGATACAGATCCCCAGCATATAGAAAACATTATGAGAGGAAAGATCGAGATAGATATGATACCACATTAAGAAAAGACTATTATCCCGAGACCCACAATAGATATGAAAGCTTAAGATCTCCTTCCCCAGGTCGTCGTTTTTTAGAAGAGAGGAGTTCTATATTTCCTCACACACAAGGGAAAGAAACCCTATACCAGAGGTTAGAATCCCCTATGAGTATCAAAAGAACATTAGGAGAAGGGGAAAGAGGGGTGGCAGAAAACTCCCCAAAAAAGAAAAGGGTAACCCACTTTCAGGGAGAACCCTCGACACAGGAATCGTCAACCTTTCAAAGAAGACCCTTTCTCAATCCCAGATCCAGGTATTGAGCAAGGGCCTTAAATTTGCACCGGACCAACATTCTGACAAGTTTGAGTTATTTGTAGACTTAAACAAATATATCAGAAGGTTAACTTTGGAGAGACATTTCCTAAAAAATCCATTTAACGAATCAACCACTTCTAAACCTATCGTGGCTTTGCCATCTAAATATTTCCCTATAGAATCAAAAGGACACCATATGGAGATGTTTTATGAATTAGTTAAGGAGGATTTAAAAAAACTTAACACTAAAGATAAAAAGTTCAGTAACCTCACTCCTCAAGAACAGAAAGCGGTCAAAGATTTAAAAAACGATGAGGAAATAATCATTAAGATCGCGGATAAAGGGGGAGCTGTGGTAATTCAAAACCGTACTGACTATATTTCAGAAGCTAATAAGCTAATTCACGATCCAACCACTTATGAGAAACTTGATTCTAACCCTATTGAAATTTATAAGGAAGAACTATACGTTCTATTATATAAAGCACATAAAGATGGTCTAGTTTGCAAAAAAGAATTTGAGTATCTTTACGTAAAAAATCCAAGAACTCCTATTCTATACCATATACCAAAAATACATAAAGATAGGACACACCCCCCCGGTCGCCCGATTGTGGCAGGTGTTGAATCTTTGACGGCCAACCTATCACACTACCTTGATTTAAGGCTCCAGCCCTATGTAAAGGCCCAAAAGTCTTATCTGAAAGACTCAACACAAGTATTGAGAGAACTGGAGAATTTCAATTGGGAACCCACTTACAGATGGGCCACAATTGACGTTCAAGCCCTTTATACTTGTATACCTCATCTAAAAGGACTGGAAGCAGTAAATAATATACTATCTGAAGATGGGAATATAACAGAAAAAGAAAAACTGTTTCTATTAGAGAGTATTTCATTTGTACTGGACCATAACCACTTTGAATTTAATAATGCTCATTACGTCCAAAGGCAGGGGACTGCAATGGGCACTAAATTTGCCCCGTCCTATGCCAATATTTTCATGGACAACTGGGAACGTGAAGTGCTATATAATGAAAATCACTATAAATTTGATGAAATTAAGTTTTATAGAAGGTACATTGACGACCTCATTGTCATATGTGACGGTGATAAAACAAGTTTGAATCTATTTATCCAGAACTTGCAAATTAATAATTACAATCTTAAATTTACTTACAAGGATGACGAAATAGAAATTGACTTTCTGGATATTGTTCTAACAGTTAATTCCGATAAGAAAATTAATACTAAAACTTTTTTCAAAAAAACAGATGCTAACAGCTATATTCCGGCCAATAGCTGCCATCTAAATAGATGGAAAAGTAATGTTCCCTATGCGCAATTCGTTAGGATCCGTAAAAACTGCAGTTCTTTACCCATGTATTGGGAACAATCTGAGACCCTATTGAATAATTTCATAGAAAAAGGCTACAAAAGTGATAATTTAATAAGGGATCAGAAAAAAGCGGCCCTACTCAATCGACAGGACATTTTAGCAATAAAGGATAAAAGAACTCCTAAAAAAATGAGACCTTTCATAACGCAATATAGCCAGGAGAATGGATACATTAAAAGATGTCTAGAAAGACATTGGCACATTTTAAAAATGGATGCCATTCTTGGCCCCCACCTCCCAAATAAGCCAGATCTGGTGTTTAGAAGGGCAAAAAATTTGAAAAGTATTTTGGCTCCCAGCCAATTAAAACAAATAAAAACCCCTAATACTAATCAATTTAATGGCCTGTTTAATAGAAAAGGGCTGTACCCCTGCAATAAATGCATTTGTTGCAAACATGTAGAAAAACAGGGCCCTACCATACCCAAAAACTTAAGAAGGGAGTTAAAACTAGATGGGGTACTAACTTGTAATTCCACATTTGTGGTTTATATTGTGAAGTGTGGCTGCAATATGTCTTATGTTGGCAAGACTAAAAGAAACCTAAAAATTAGAATACAAGAACATCTGCGAAATATTAAAAGGAAAGTTCAGACACACAGCCTACCAAGGCACTTTGAACATAAACATAACTCCGATATTGGTACTTTCAAATTTTCAGTTTTAGAACACATCAAAGTGGACCCAAGAGGGGGTGATAGAGAAAAACAATTAACAAAGAGGGAATCATTTTGGATATTTTCTCTTGACACCCTAGCCCCAAGAGGCTTAAATGAAGCCATAGAAATTACACCCTTCTTGTAAAAAGGACCACGATATGACATGTTGCAGCCGGGCTAAAATTACAAATAATTATTGTCAAATATATGTAAATGTTCAATATTATCATTGTTCTTTATGCACAGATAAAATGTATTCTGTTTGTAAATTTACATTATCTACGATATACATCTAATTGTGATGTATTTGATCAACAATAGTCATGTTGAATTGGTATTCCCTTTATGCTAAAATTATGTGAAATCGGACCAACTATATGGCGAAGCATTAGTTTTATATTCACCTGATAACTTGAGGTTTGAAAATAGGATGTAATCTATAAAGGTTTTTTATGTGGAAATATCCATCTTCTCCTATATCGCCTGCTATTTGGAAGTAAAAGTACAGTCATAAAAAAAAAAAAAAAAAAAAAAACATTTTTAGGATGTTTATGATGTTTAATTATTCTAATGTGTTAATTTGCTTAACAACTTTAGATACGACAACATGGAGGGCGACCTTTAAGAATTGCACTGGGCAGTATGCGTAAACTGTTGAAAGTAACATATATTGTAATTGTCGTACTTAATTGTGATGGATCAAATGACTAGGAGACTGTTAAATAAGGATCGATACCCTAAGGGATTAAGATATAAACGAATGACAATTGATACTATATATTATACAGATGGACAAGTCTATAAAATGAATTCCCCAATATATAATTAACGCAATTAACATGTAACCAACATATAATTAATCAATGTCCCTATTAAATGCCTTTGTTTATTATGTTCATGATTATGATACCATTCCTAATATTAATCAATGTCCCTATTAAATGCCTTTGTTTATTATGTTCATGATTATGATACCATTCCTAATATTAGATTTAATGAATTATTATGTTATATTTATTTGTATATTGCAAATGAAATTATGTAGGGTTATTCCTTTGGTTATACCTCATCCCTGTAAGAATAAATCAATTGACTGACCTTTATACTTGTAATACATTCTATAATTCTACTTATTTCCTTAAACATTTAGATTTCCCTAAATATGTAAATTCACCAATTAATTATTTAGTATGATGCGTTCCACATGAAGACAGGAGGAACACATTTTAATTGTATTAACCCCCCAATATGGCGGTGCGGTCCACGGGATTTTAGTAATATATCAGCCATCTACAGCAAAGATGGCCGTGCGGTCCAACCGGTATTCAGGAGGACCGCACACTACCCACCACTCTCTCCCTATGAGAGAGGGGATCCCGTATTATACTTGATTATCGGGGATCATCGTATCCGGCCTCTAAGATGGCCGTGCGTTCCACCAGCAGCCGGGTGGAACGCAAGCCTGCTTTTTGATTTAAGACCATCCCTAAAAATGGCCGTGTGTTCCACAGACGGACAGGCAGAATGCAGGCCGTATAACCACTTAAGAAAATCCCTCATTGGGAGTCTTAAGCCGCCACATTGGACCTGAAATGTAATTGTCTATTGTGGATATTGACCACATTACGATTTATTGAATTCACACTTCGTTTACAGGGACCTTTATAAATTAGAACTTCCATATATATAAAACTATAGGAACTTCTGGGAAAATGGCCGTGTGTTCCACCAGCGGAAAGGTGGAATGCAAACCAAGCAATTAGCTCTTATTTTAACTATTTTAAAAGTTTTTTTGCACCAATGTTCACTTAAAAGGCTCTTATCCACTAGAATTAACTACATCACTAATTGATGGATTACTAGAATCCTCCTTCACATTATTATATATATAAAAAAAAAAAAAAAAAAATAAATTAAATAAATAAATAAAATAAATATATCAAATAAAAAATAATAAAAAACCTTTAAAATAAAAAAGGTATTAATTAATAAAAAAAAAAAAAATTACACTGTTATTCTTTTCACACATTATTAAATCTATATAAACTAAATTAGAAACACACCACAGGAAGTGATGTCATGAACATTTCCCTATATATACCCACACTTGAGCTCACATACATCACTTGCTCTTTGGATGTTGGAGAGTACACAGGTTCAGGCTACTCTAAGGTAAGAGGACTTTGGGATCCACTCTCCCATTAATAGGAATTTAATTTACTTGCCTTAATTATATAATTTACAATTATTATTATTTTTTGATTAGGGGAATTCTTTCTCCACCCCAAAAATTAGGAAGTGATTATTTATCACCTTTTTGGAGGTATGTACTCATTGCCATATATTTATATTTTTTTATAAAAAATAATTATACCAATTGATTTATTTTTTCCAATTGACACTAATTGATAATTAATATACATGTTTAACTATAGGCCGAAAATTAAAACCATATACCAGCTTATTTACTTCCCCAATTGAAACCTGGGAGTAAACTAAGGGATCACACATTGAAGGTATGTACCCACCATAACATCGTACATCTTAATTGATCGACTAATTTACATCTTGGTTATTTGACTGACAATTAAGTGGGAAATTGATTAAAGTATCTACCTTTAGGTTTAAATTGAAGATTCTGCCTTTATTGGCCATCCTTGTCTACCTAATTTTCATTCACTGGCCTTTGAGCATCATGTCCCCATGAATATCCAGTAGTGTATGGGACCACTTTTTTCATAATTGGTATGTATAACTAATGGTATAATCTTTACGGTCACATTTAAAAAGCTAAACTGTCCACCTTTACTTATATACCTGTATACATATATAATCTCTAGGTCCAGTTCTATTTTAAAAAGAAAGAAAATAAGAAAAAGTTCTTTAATTAAGGATCAAAAAACAGGTACTCTTATCCTCTAAATAATTAATTGATCACAGAATAGCTTATAAATTAACAATATATATGCGATATAGTAATTAATGCACTTTATTTGCAGTAACTACTTTCAGTACACTTTGAAAATACAGTGTGAATAAAAATTATCCCTACTATTCTACAAGCTAAAAACAACTTTAATTCAATTAAGGTATGAAAAAGTATTTATTTATTCATAATTTGCATTCCTGACAAAGTTCTTATTGAAAATCTCAATGATTTAATAATTGTCAATGCCAACAGACTCCTAGTCATTTCTTCTTCTCTCATCCTCTTGTTCTGATTCCCTTCTGTTCGCCATCTCTGTCTTTTCCATTGTTGTTTAAACAAAAAAAAAAAAAATATATGAGCCTTCACTGCTGCTGCAGGGAGAGATGTAGAGCGGTGTAGCTGCTTCTATGGGGAGAGGAGCAGAGCGCAGCGCAGAGCACGCTGACACTCCCCTCCTGGTGTCCCCTCTATCCGAGTGGACATTTGAAATATTGTGCGCGCTGTTGTTGTGCGTGATGTCGGGGGAGCACGCCGGGCGCCGGCACCACATGATTAAAAGAGGGGGGAGGGAGGCTGAGGTGAAAGCGGGAAGAAGAATTGGAGTGGAAGCTGCAGGGGTGACAGTCATTGACAGCTGGGCAGAGAGCAGGGGGCTACCCGGCTGTATTCAGAGCACTGCAGGTCACGGCTGTTTGAAATAATACCCCTTTCACAACAGAAAATTCAGGGATTTACCTGGGAATATGGTCCCAGGATCATGCAGGGACATTCCCAGGCTGACACCTTATACACCAGCCTAGTTAGGCCCTGCATTTTCTGGTGTGAGGGGGAGAGACAACCACTTCCCTCTCCCTACCCCCCTTTAACCAACCAGCTATATATTCAGAACCAACTGACCCATTTACATGAGACCAGTATCATATTGAAGAACTTTTGAGTTGGCTTCGAATGATTTTGGTCCCATGAAACTGGGCTGTTTGGTTACAGAGAAATCTGCCCTCAAAGAACATAAACAGTTATGAAATTACATTTAAGAAATGAAAAAAAAAAAAAAAACGGTTTAACCTCAATATCCCTGGAACCAATTAACTCATATGGATCCAGCCTGGTATCCGATTGAAGGCCCAGCAATTTGGGTTAGACTGAGATCAACCTCGAGCTTCAGTGATGCCGAAGGGGGAACTGGCAGCCGTTGAACTGGGTGGGGGTCAGAATTAGCGGGTCCCATGTTATCCTATAGGGAAAATGTTCCAACTTTGCCTGGTCGTATCTCCGGTTCCCAGGGGGCTAAAGACATGGGGCTGGTCTCGTTGGAAAGCTCCATCCCTCAGCTACAAAATGGGCTAATGGGTGGTCCTGTGCACCCCCGGACCACCCCCTAGATTCGCCTATGGACCCCAGCAAGTTACTACAGAAGGTCATCACGTCACACGTGTAGTCAGCAGACAGCACATACATGGCAGCATTGTGGAGGCTCAAAATGATGTGAGGAGTCTAATATACCATAACCCATCACATCACACGTGTAGTCAGCAGACAGTACATACATGGCAGCATTGTGGGGGCACAGAGTGATGGGAGGAGTCTAATATACCATAACCCATCACATCACACGTGTAGTCAGCAGACAGCACATACATGGCAGCATTGTGGAGGCACAAAATGAGTCTAAAATTACAGACAATTCAATAGATTTTTCAGACTCCTTGAATCTCTGACTGAGATTAGAAAAGTCATCAGCCTGATGGTCAGCAACATGGAGTCCCGACCCCATGCTGAGAAGGTCGGGACCCACTTTGGGGTCAGGACCACAGTTTGAGAACCGCTGCAGTAGGGGATTAGCAGAGGATTATGTCCGACAGCTCTAGCTCACTTAATTCTAATAAAACAGGGTTGCCTACCTGACCCTCTCCTTCATGGAGAAAATGCTCTGTTCCTGGATTTCCCTGGTAATGTATGATTACCATCACCTGTGGGGAGCTAGGTAATTGATAAGAAAGGTGTTTTACCACAGGTGATGGCAATCATACATTACCAGGGAAGTCCAGGAACAGAGCATTTTCTCCCTGAAGGAGAGGGTCAGGTAGGCAACCCTGTAATAAAAGACTAGATAAGGATGGCTCTATGTGTGTGTGTGTGTGTGTGTGTGTGTGTGTGTGTGTATATATATATATATATATATATATATATATATATATTTCTATATAGCCACCCTAATAATTGCTTCAGTGTCCTGTACCCTGATGCGACTGTCTTTATTTACCATGTACTTGTCCCACATCCGATTTGACCACTTTTTACTCTAAATCTCAGCCCGATCCATCAGACAAGTGTATGGCCAGTTTTTCAGCATTGCTGATCTATTAAACACACTTAAGCTATTGTATTGCTATTTTAGCGTGCTGCTATTAATACAACCTGCTGAAAACAATGAGCACTTTCCCATACCTGTCCCTCATCTCGTACGACACAGCTAATTATACTGTAGAGAAGTTCTTGTTTGGGAGCTTTGTTGGCCAACCTTACCAATAACGACATGCTTTCATCCTATTTCATTTGTTCTGGGATTTAACTACACTTCTATTGTTTTACCATCCAGCAACTTAATTGCATCTGGGATGTCTAAATGTTTCAAACCTGAATTCTGATGATTGGATTTCGTTAACCTGTCCCTGGAGGAGTTTGTTTGACTGCCCAAATAAGCAAAGCCTGTGCAGATGGCCGCCGACAAGGCCTCGTCTAATAATAGACCGGTCCCTCTTGGGAGAGTGTGTAAAACAAAGCAGTGTGCTGCATAAGCATCTATGTGTGAATTCTCTCACTGTAACTCCAGTCCATCACACTCTACTCTCTATTGTTCTGTTCCTATCCCTCATTTCACTTGTCAATATCAGTGCCAGGTCTGGCTCTTAGCTGCATGGGAACAAGAGAGAACATGAGTCACAAGTTAAGTTATAGTGTTTAGAGAGCTTCTTTTGAACAGCAGAGATGAAAGCTTGGCCTGCAACACATATGGTAGTAATAACCTGCAGTGACATACTCAAAAGTTGGGACTCCACTACAAAAGGCAAATATTTATTTTCTGCCAGTTTTAAGTGCTTTGATATTCCACCACATAATGCAGAAATCACATCAATCGTCACATGTAAGTTATCAGTGCTTACTCTGGGACTGATACACTAATCATAGGGCAGTGTTTATTAAGAATCGCGTTTGGCCGATGTTGCATTCTTGATTGTGTATGGCCATTTTTTTCAAACAGAAAGGCGAACGCAGGAGGGTTGTATCGAATCAAACTTTCATTGTCATGTCTTTCACGCAAATACTCTCAAATACACCATCAACCAAACTCGCGAGTACTGTCCATAGCAGGGGTGGGGAACCTTTTTTGTGCCAAGGGCCGTTTGTATGGGGAAAAAATCCTTCGGGGGCCATATGTAAAAATTTCTCTTACAAATTGTCCTGCTACGGCGGCTGCCGCTGACTAGTACTGACAGTCTCCAGGTGCTGTTGATTAAGAGGAATCTTGCAAGAACTACCAACCTCTCAGGGACCATTTTACATTGATTCCAATGTAAAAATCGTGTCGATCGCATCGCATAAGATTTGGTTAGCATGCGATGCGATCGACACGATTTTTGCGGCCCCGATCAATACAATTAAAATCGGTGGCGCTGTGCTAGGAAACAAGTACCGAAACTTTTGGCCTAGGGGTGGCTTAAATTATTTTTTGATACTGTAGGGCAGGGGTGGGGAACCTTTTTTGTGCCAAGGGCCGTTTGTATGGGGAAAAAATCCTTCGGGGGCCATATGTAAAAATTTCTCTTACAAATTGTCCTGCTACGGCGGCTGCCGCTGACTAGTACTGACAGTCTCCAGGTGCTGTTGATTAAGAGGAATCTTGCAAGAACTACCAACCTCTCGCAAGAATTCCCCTGTACTTGACTCCCGGCAAAGCTGCCAGGTGGGTGGGAGGGCCACTCAGACCGGCTACGGGGGCCGCATCCGGCCCCCGGGCCTGAGGTTCCCCACCACTGGTCCATAGGAATCATGTTTGCATGACCCAAGAATTAGGCAAACTCTGGACAAAATACACTTTAAAAATAGACGCCCCCCTGAGCAGCATGTTATGAGAAGTCTGCACAGATCAGGAGAGTTAAAAAATCAAAATAGCCTCAGTTCAAAAAATACACAGGACAAAATAATTCACACCAACACTGGTTCGTAGGGTTCGCTTTATTTTTAGAAACAGCACCATGTCCACTAGCAGGGGTGTAATTCCACAGGGGAAGTAATCAGCCCAGCCTGAGGATTCCAGTAATGTGGTACCCCTCAAAGGGGTTACCCCTTTCCTGTCCCCTCTGGGCCTGGGATGAATTTCAGAGCGATGCCATGCACCTCTTCACAGGGAATACAAAGTTGATAGCTATGTTATAAAACTCATATTTAAATAATGTCTTCCCCTCATGCCCGTACTTGGTACCTTTAGACCCTGTAAATGAAATATTAAAAATAACAAAGAATACACATACACACTTTAAACATGAATAAACTCACATATACTCACGTTGTCCCTGGCGCTGGTCGGTCCCCTTGTCCAATAGAATCCTCTATTTCAAGAGTTCTCAGGACCTCACACAGTTCTCGTTTCCCGCCAGGTGCATTCATTACTTATTGACACATTTTAAAAGATCCACAGGTGGAGCTAATTATTTCACTTGTGATTCTGTGAGGAGACCTGCAAAACATGCACTGTGTGGGGTCCTGAGGATCGAGTTTGAGAACCTGTGCTCTACTTGATGTAAACGAAAAATAAAACCACATACTCACCGAACCTTGGGTGCAGGTTGGTCCTCTTCTCAGTACAGGCATTCAGGGGTTAAACAAAACCAAAGAATGTCCCAATTCTTCCTGACACAAGCCGCGCAATACGTACATGCTGTACAAACTGTATAGTGCGGCTCCCGCAAGTGGAGCAGCTCATGTAAATTCTGTCACTTGTAGGGTCGGTCGCCATACAATCAGTGTCCACTACAATGGCAACAGCCCGATGATTGGCTGTGACTGGCCTGTCTGACAGGACAGGCCTGGGGTAGACTGGAGAGTAGGACCTCTTTATTGGGGGGCTTCCTGCTTCCCACTTCCCCAGGAATCCCAGTCTGGACTGACTATTTAGGGGAATGGTTTGGCCTGGGTGACAGTGAACTATGCCCACTGGCTGTGGCTGTGGAGCCTGGTGAGGGATGCACTACTAAATATAAAAAAGGAAGACAGAAAAGAGGGTCACAAAAAGAAAGAGGGCAAGAGAGCTAATAGAAAAGAGGGGGCAAGAGGGATATGGAGAAGGATAAATACTGTAGAAAGAGAAACAATTTTGTTTTTATATATAGAAGATAATAGTATCTGATTGGATGCCCAGAGCAACATCCCATCTAAGTAAATTTATCCCTCTGTGTCTGTACTGTATAGATACAGATCTGTGCATAAATATACAGTAGTACAGTGGCAGCATAAAATTTGCAATGGAGTTGGATGGTCTGGGGTCGCTGTAAAGGTGATCTAGAATAGTTAATAGCAACAGCACCTGCTAAAGTTATTACTATTTTATAATCTCATAGTCAGGATGTGTACCATAGATATAGGAGCTGCTCGTGGTCAGGATGTATACCATAGGGATGCAGTTATAATCTTGGCGTTCAAAATCCCGACATCGGAATCCTGACCGCTGAAATCCCAACACTTTCTCCCACTATGGGTGTCCACCCATAGAGGGAGAATAACTTAGTGTTCCGAGCATAGCGAGGCACCGGGCCCGCAAGGGGGGGGGGGGCGATCCACGTCCCCCCCTTGTCGGGATTTCGTATTAAACCCGTACCATAGATACAGGAGCAGCTCATAGTCAGGATGTGTACCATAGATATAGGAGCAGCTCATAGTCAGGGTGTGTACCATAGATACAGGAGCAGCTCATAGTCAGGGAGTGTACCATAGATATAGGAGCAGCTCATAGTCAGAATGTGTACCATAGATATAGGAGCAGCTCATAGTCAGGATGTGTACCATAGATACAGGAGCAGCTCATAGTCAGGGTGTGTACCATAGATACAGGAGCAGCTCATAGTCAGGGAGTGTACCATAGATACAGGAGCAGCTCATAGTCAGGGAGTGTACCATAGATACAGGAGCAGCTCATAGTCAGGGTGTGTACCATAGATACAGGAGCAGCTCATAGTCAGGATGTGTACCATAGATATAGGAGCAGCTCATAGTCAGGGTGTGTACCATAGATACAGGAGCAGCTCATAGTCAGGATGTGTACCGTAGATACAGGAGCAGCTCATAGTCAGGGAGTGTACCATAGATATAGGAGCAGCTCATAGTCAGAATGTGTACCATAGATATAGGAGCAGCTCATAGTCAGGATGTGTACCATAGATACAGGAGCAGCTCATAGTCAGGGTGTGTACCATAGATACAGGTAGATACAGGAGTAGCTCATAGTCAGGATGTGTACCATAGATACAGGAGCAGCTCATAGTCAGGATGTGTACCATAGATACAGGAGCAGCTCATAGTCAGGGAGTGTACCATAGATACAGGAGCAGCTCATAGTCAGGATGTGTACCATAGATACAGGAGCAGCTCATAGTCGGGATGTGTACCACAGATACAGGAGCAGCTCATAGTCAGGATGTGTACCATAGATACAGGAGCAGCTCATAGTCTTGATGTGTACCATAGATATAGGAGCAGCTCATAATCAGGATGTATACCATAGATATAGGAGCAGCAAGTTATAGTCAGGATGTATACCATAGATATAGGAGCAGCTCATAGTCAGAATGTGTACCATAATATAGGAGCAGCTCATAGTCAGGATGTATACCATATATATAGGAGCAGCTCATAGTCAGGATGTATACCATAGATACAGGAGCAGCTCATAGTCAGGGTGTGTACCATAGATACAGGAGCAGCTCATAGTCAGGATGTGCATACCCTCCAACATGACCCATCCCATTAGGTACAAAATGCTCTGTTCCTGCCAGTGACAGTTACAGATGTGAGCCTACAGCACAGTCCAATATTCAAAGAGGGGGGGTCACATCAACTCCCAGTGATGTTTGGGATGGCAGCTGGTGTGGCTCCCCTTTTTGAATATTGGACTGTGCTGCAGGCTCACATCTGTAACTGCCACTGGCAGGGAAGTCCAGGAACAGAGCATTTTGTACCTAATGGAATGGGTCATGTTGGAGAGTATGGATGTGTACCATAGATATAGGAGCAGCTCATAGTCAGGGTGTGTACCATAGATATAGGAGCAGCTCATAGTCATGATGTGTACCATAGATACAGGAACAGCTCATAGTCAGGGTGTGTACCATAGATACAGGTAGATACAGGAGTAGCTCATAGTCAGGGTGTGTACCATAGATACAGGAGCAGCTCATAGTCAGGATGTGTACCATAGATACAGGAGCAGCTCATAGTCAGGATGTATACCATAGATACAGGAGCAGCTCATAGTCGGGATGTGTACCACAGATACAGGAGCAGCTCATAGTCAGGATGTGTACCATAGATACAGGAGCAGCTCATAGTCTTGATGTGTACCATAGATATAGGAGCAGCTCATAATCAGGATGTATACCATAGATATAGGAGCAGCTCATAGTCAGGATGTATACCATAGATATAGGAGCAGCTCATAGTCAGAATGTGTACCATAATATAGGAGCAGCTCATAGTCAGGATGTATACCATATATATAGGAGCAGCTCATAGTCAGGATGTGTACCATAGATATAGGAGCAGCTCATAGTCAGGGTGTGTACCATAGATACAGGAGCAGCTCATAGTCAGGATGTGTACCATAGATATAGGAGCAGCTCATAGTAAGGATGTATACCATAGATAAAGGAGCAGCTCATAGTCGGGATGTGTACCATAGATATAGGAGCAGCTCATAGTCGGGATCTGTAACATAGATACAGGAGCAGCTCATAGTCAGGATGTGTACCATAGATACAGGAGCAGCTCATAGTCAGGGAGTGTACCATAGATACAGGAGCAGCTCATAGTCAGGGTGTGTACCATAGATACAGGAGCAGCTCATAGTCAGGATGTGTACCATAGATATAGGAGCAGCTCATAGTCAGGGTGTGTACCATAGATACAGGAGCAGCTCATAGTCAGGATGTGTACCGTAGATACAGGAGCAGCTCATAGTCAGGGAGTGTACCATAGATATAGGAGCAGCTCATAGTCAGAATGTGTACCATAGATATAGGAGCAGCTCATAGTCAGGATGTGTACCATAGATACAGGAGCAGCTCATAGTCAGGGTGTGTACCATAGATACAGGTAGATACAGGAGTAGCTCATAGTCAGGATGTGTACCATAGATACAGGAGCAGCTCATAGTCAGGATGTGTACCATAGATACAGGAGCAGCTCATAGTCAGGGAGTGTACCATAGATACAGGAGCAGCTCATAGTCAGGATGTGTACCATAGATACAGGAGCAGCTCATAGTCGGGATGTGTACCACAGATACAGGAGCAGCTCATAGTCAGGATGTGTACCATAGATACAGGAGCAGCTCATAGTCTTGATGTGTACCATAGATATAGGAGCAGCTCATAATCAGGATGTATACCATAGATATAGGAGCAGCAAGTTATAGTCAGGATGTATACCATAGATATAGGAGCAGCTCATAGTCAGAATGTGTACCATAATATAGGAGCAGCTCATAGTCAGGATGTATACCATATATATAGGAGCAGCTCATAGTCAGGATGTATACCATAGATACAGGAGCAGCTCATAGTCAGGGTGTGTACCATAGATACAGGAGCAGCTCATAGTCAGGATGTGCATACCCTCCAACATGACCCATCCCATTAGGTACAAAATGCTCTGTTCCTGCCAGTGACAGTTACAGATGTGAGCCTACAGCACAGTCCAATATTCAAAGAGGGGGGGTCACATCAACTCCCAGTGATGTTTGGGATGGCAGCTGGTGTGGCTCCCCTTTTTGAATATTGGACTGTGCTGCAGGCTCACATCTGTAACTGCCACTGGCAGGGAAGTCCAGGAACAGAGCATTTTGTACCTAATGGAATGGGTCATGTTGGAGGGTATGGATGTGTACCATAGATATAGGAGCAGCTCATAGTCAGGGTGTGTACCATAGATATAGGAGCAGCTCATAGTCATGATGTGTACCATAGATACAGGAGCAGCTCATAGTCAGGGTGTGTACCATAGATACAGGTAGATACAGGAGTAGCTCATAGTCAGGGTGTGTACCATAGATACAGGAGCAGCTCATAGTCAGGATGTGTACCATAGATACAGGAGCAGCTCATAGTCAGGATGTATACCATAGATACAGGAGCAGCTCATAGTCGGGATGTGTACCACAGATACAGGAGCAGCTCATAGTCAGGATGTGTACCATAGATACAGGAGCAGCTCATAGTCTTGATGTGTACCATAGATATAGGAGCAGCTCATAATCAGGATGTATACCATAGATATAGGAGCAGCTCATAGTCAGGATGTATACCATAGATATAGGAGCAGCTCATAGTCAGAATGTGTACCATAATATAGGAGCAGCTCATAGTCAGGATGTATACCATATATATAGGAGCAGCTCATAGTCAGGATGTGTACCATAGATATAGGAGCAGCTCATAGTCAGGGTGTGTACCATAGATACAGGAGCAGCTCATAGTCAGGATGTGTACCATAGATATAGGAGCAGCTCATAGTAAGGATGTATACCATAGATAAAGGAGCAGCTCATAGTCGGGATGTGTACCATAGATATAGGAGCAGCTCATAGTCGGGATCTGTAACATAGATACAGGAGCAGCTCATAGTCAGGATGTGTACCATAGATACAGGAGCAGCTCATAGTCATGATGTGTACCATAGATGTAGGAGCAGCTCATAGTAAGGATGTATACCATAGATATAGGAGCAGCTCATAGTAAGGATGTATACCATAGATAAAGGAGCAGCTCATAGTCAGGATGTGTACCATAGATATAGGAGCAGCTCATAGTCAGGATCTGTACCATAGATATAAGAGCAGCTCAGATCATAGATTCAGATCATAGTATATACATGCCTCCCAACTGTTCTGCTTTTTGCGGAACAGTCACGTTTTTCTCTTGGGAGGGGGGAGGTTGGTCGTCCCCCCTGCTTCCTGCGGCACTGCTTAATAGCGGTAATTAGATGCAGTGTGCGCAGCATCTATTCAGGGGAGGCAGAGGGACAGGGGGCATGGCCAGCAACTCTCACAACTCTGCCTGAAGCCACGTTCCATTGCGGATCCGTGCATGGCAGGCCGCGCCGGAGCCCCGGTCGGGGATTTCTAAAAGTTGGGAGGTATGGATATAAGCAGGTCATATTCAGGATTTGTATACCGTAGATATAGGAGCAGGTCATATTCAGGATTTGTATACCGTAGATATAGGAGCAGGTCATATTCAGGATTTGTATACCACAAATATAGTCAGGTTACATTGTAATCTAATTTTAGAACTGCTCAAAATAATCTATTATGGAAGGAAAGTTCAGACGTATGACCTGCACAGTAATTTGTGTACCTGTGCTCCGCTTAAATCTACATTTCCAGTTACATGACAGCCCCTTGTATTTTGAGTGACAGGCCAGCATTGGCCACAGTAAGGGGAATTACAGCAACACTGTGCAGACGAAAGTTAACTCCAACCTTTTCAGATGCTTCCCTTTTAGCAGGTATATCTATATGTTAAATGGAATTTCCCATGTTGATGATGATAACATCTATATCTCTGTGTGCAGGCTGATCTCAACAACATGCAATTCTAAACAATGCCACTAAACCCCAGTTATTACTAGTCCTGGGGCATCATGGGAAAGCAGGTGCTAATAGTTTCCTCTGAGCTGGGAGTGAGCAATGCAACAGTCGGTCACACATGCTGCAATCTTGTTACCCGGCCAGAGAACCATGAGACAGGATGTACAGTAGATGGCTATATTTGCAAGATCTATCTGGTATTTGGTCATAGCAGCTGGAACAGTTTTGGGTCCACCTGAAAGTGCAGAAAATAAGTGCACACGCAGGCGGATCGTAGTCCTAATGTACTCATACTACCAACACACCCAACAGTGAGTATTTTCATTTGACAGGAACATGATTGGGTATTGCATATATTTTGTGATTATAGATGTATAGCTTACACACCCACGCCACTCCCATGATAAGGATCTTTCCCGGGTGGCAGAAATTATGACAGTCATCATATATAGGCAGGGCTATTTTTCAGTAGGCTCCAGCGGGAACTGAGGCCCTTATTCTAGTTCACTCTTTCTGACAAAATATTTCTTAGATGGACAAAACCATGTGCACTGCAGGTGAGGCAGGGGTAAAACCCCACCCAAATCTAATTATTTCTGTGCAAGTAACACCTGCCCCACCTGCAGTGCACATGGTTTTGTCCATCTAAGAAATATTTTGTCAGAAAGAGTGAACTAGAATAAGGGCCTCAGTTCCTGCTGGAGCCTGCTGAAAAATAGCCCTGTATATAGGCCCCCTATACACCGAGATCTTAAACACGGATACCACAATAAGGTACTTGTGTAGTTTCACAGCGCCATATTACGCTACGTTGTCAGCATAGGCCTCCCAGCATAGTCAGCCTAGTGTCCCCGTGGTAGCCCTGCGTAATCACCGTACTGTCCCTGGGAGCTGCAGTTCTGTCCTCGGCGTCCCTGGGAAGTCTAGTGAGCACCTCTCTTACAGCAACGGTAACCGCCAGATCCCTGGCGGAGAGGCGCTCCATCTGCCTGGGACGCACGTGCCTCTCAGACGCAAGTGCATCTCCGTAATTCATGCGGCAGGGTACGGCAACCCTGCCCTAACCCTAATACCTGTGCTCCATGTTACATACAGGCAAATGCCTTAATTTAAAACCCCCACTATCCACTTCAGCATGAAGCGTGGCGAGCGGACGCGGTACACGTCCTCCTGATCTGTTCATACCCCCACTATCCGAAGTGTGGCGAGCGCAGCGAGTCCTGCAAGGAGCCACGGAATACACAAAGTAATACGCGTCCCCTCTCGGGGCACACTGCGCTCGCAACGCTTCGGGCTCTTTTTACGTGGCACCTCGCGTGGCTCGCCACACTTTATAGAATCAACTCCACGCCGACGTGGGGGTATGAACAGGTCGGGAGGACAAGTACCGCGTCCGCTCGCCACACTTCGGGCTGATGTGGATAGTGGGGGTGTTTCAGGAACACATTCACACCGGTCATGTCATTCATCTGAAACAATAATGATGACACAATGTAGGTTAAAAATGGTCAATGGTTCCCACACAATGTAATAAGCGATGACACAACGCTGACACTAACTGCGTAAAGCTGACTGACTACGCTAACTGCGTAACGCTGACTGACTACACTAACTGCGTAACGCTGACTGACTACACTAACTGCGTAACGCTGACTGACTACACTAACTGCGTAAGCTCCAGTTAGCCACAAACATACACACAGTCGCAGGCACAAGCTGACTGCGGGAACGCAACGCTGATGCTGACAGGGACACTACGCTGACTACGTAAGTGGCGCCGTAAAACTACACAAGTACCCATAATAATAATATTTTTGTCATGTTCATCTAATTACCAATATATTCTCGCAGAGGCATTCTAAACTTAACGACTCTTATTATACGTACTTTTAATCAGAGGCGTAACTAGAACTTTGTGGGCCCCATAGCAAAATTTATAATGGGGCCCCCCTGCAAATGCCCATTGCACATTATGTGACATTGTAATGCCCATCACACATTATTCCGCCATCGCGATGCCCTTAACATACTGTATTATGCTGCATACCATAATGATTATTACACATTATACCAGACACCATAATGCCTATTACACATTATACCACACACCGTTATGTCCATTACATATTATACCACAAACTGTAATGCCTATTACATATTATGCCACATAAATTCTGCTTACCTACATGCTTGTTGCCAGGGTTTAATTGCTCGATGACAGGGAATATTGATCCTTGCCAAGAGTCACGTGCTCCTTTCCAAGGTCATGATCTCTCTGGAAAAGGGGGTTCATGACCCTGGAAAGGGGGGATATATATATACAGTGCCAATAGCAGTGTCACTCGGGTCCGCCAATAGAAGAATCAAGCAGAGACCGAATTCTTTAGCAACGTTTCATTTTCTAAACAAAAATTTCATCAGGATACAAATATTACATGAAAATGTGCTCACCTTATACCCCACAAGTGTTGAAGTGATGGCGTCATCCCCGTGCATCGCCGGGCCGCCTGTCCGGCGCATCACTGCACATTCGTGGTGGCGTACTGATGTCATCAAGCTCGGCCGTCATCGTATGATGTGTCCCGGGATCGCGGCAGGGGGCGGCATCAACTATCACTATGGAAACAATAACAAGCATAAACAATAAAACATTACATAAAAAGGAAACATTAAATATAGTTACGGCAGGTTTATAACTATATAATTGATTTTAGAGCAAGCCACAGATAATATAATGACTGATCTGCTGTAAACATATACAAAATATGACAATATATATATATATATATATATATATATATATGCACTGTAGATATATATATATATATATATATACACATACACTATATATATATATATATATACACATACACTATATATATATATATATATATATATATATATATGTAAGTGTACAGTAGATGGACAGAAATACAGCACTAGCTGCTGTAAAGAATAGGAGCTGTAAAAGGACTAGTATACTGTGGCAGTTGCTACTGGCAACAGGAACTGGTCCCTCTTAAAAACAGAGTCACCGGCCGAAGCAGGGGAGCGGGGTGAGGGGGACCCTGGATGCTGGGGAGGTGAGTACCTGATACAGGGGAGCGGGTGGAGGAGATACGGGCCTGACATAAAATAGGGGTGCGCCAGTGCAGGGAGGAGGGGAAGGAGAGAGTAACCTGACATAGAGGAGTCGCGCTTCACTAACCCTGTTCCGGTGCCGCTGACTGCGCGTCACCTGGCAGCAGCTACAGGTTAGAAAAATGCAGGGAGAGCGCGTTGGTAGCGCCGTCCCGCGCACTGTGACTGCGCTTCACTTGTTCTCTCCCTGTTCAGCTCCTACACGGTGACGTCACCCCCCCCTTCCGGCAGGCTCCCTCTGCAGGCTGAGGCTGCGCTCCTTCTGCACGGCCCGTAACTACCCCCCGCCAGGCTCTATAATAAAATAATGAAACTACCGAGGGTGCAGGGGACTGTTTGCTCTCCACCGGGCCCCCCCAGCTGCCGGGCCCCATAGCAGCTGCACCCCCTGCACCCACGGTAGTTACGCCACTGCTTTTAATGTATACTTAAGAAAATATTTTTTCAGTATTTGTTTCCTAGAACGGCGCCCACTAAGCAATTTGCTTAGTGGGCTATTCTGCGTAGGGAAATCGCATCGCGTGGGCCATTTTAGGGCCATGCGATGTGCGATGTGATACGATTTTCCTATGTAATTTATTCACTGCTCTCTCAGCCCCGGGCCATCACATCGCATCTGCCGCAAAATTGCATGCGATCGCATGCAATTTTATAGGGTGTGCGATGCCATGACATTAGGTGTACAATAATATGATTGTATGTCCAAAAAATAGGTTTAACGCACTCCCCCACCCCGAAGCGTGGAGTTGATTTTATATAGTTATATAGTTAGTTATATATATATAGTTTTATATAGTTAGTTATATATATTTTATATAGTGTGGCGAGCCACCGAGACCGAAGCCCGAGTGGCGAGCGCAAGCTGAATACATGTAAAGTAATCCCCTGTAAATATGTATGCATAATTAACAATAAAATACAATGTAATGGCTCATGGGTTGTTTTCTAATTATGTTAAACTGACAATGTTTATTACCCAAATGTCTATTACCCAAAAAAATGCAAATAATAAAACTGGGCAATGGGGGCTAGCTATTATTACCCTTGTGTCTAGGGGTAACCTGAATGCTTGGTACTCATCTAAAATCCACCCCAAATGCTAGTGGCTCGTTCTGTGTATTAATGCAGTTCATAATAATCTAGAATATTGGGAATTATTATTATTATAATGTATGTAAACACAATTAGTTAGTTGTATAATTGTGACCCTTTGCTGCTGTTGCTTTCAAATGTATTTGCAACTGTTTTTATTATAAGGTCAATGACTAAACAGTACTCACACTTACACCACAATCTGTTTATCAGTGTAACAATATGTTTTGCATCTCTGTGACTGTGTGTCAGTGAACAAGTGTTTCCATTAGTGTGTGTGTGTGATTCAGTAACCCTTACCATAATGTAAGCCTGGAGGTACTCCATCGCCTTCCTTATCTGTGAGTAGTGGGTGAGTGTCAATATGAGGAGCTTGTTGCACACTGGGCAAAAGTGATTTCCGCTAAATTACAGCCACATAGGATCTGATTCACTCACAGCCATTACTCTTCCACATACCGCAACACTGTTAACTTTATTGCTTCTAACCAAACCCACACACCTTCTCCCTCTGTGCCTTCTCCCCAATAGCCAATCATCTCATCATCTCCCCCTAAAATCTATTCCCTGTACCCCAGAGCCTTCCAATCTCTCAGTCCCTTTTCTTCCCCCACAGTTGCCTGCTTCTAGCTGACATATTCCTTGTCTTTTAAAAAAAAACATCTTTTAATCCAGCTTCTCTCTCTAACTCCCATCCTACTCTCCTGCCTCCAAGCTACGTGTACCACCACTTATATCACATTCTTCTTCGTCGACCCTCTGCTTTAGTGCCCACATTCCACTGAGACTTTGGAGCTGATTCTGTCTGACACGCTCCCGTGAGCTGTCGCACAGGGGAGCGATGTTTCGCGACAGCACATGCGCATAAACATTTATGCGCATGTGCATCTACGTTGTTTAATTATTCACTGGCCGCTCGCACACAGCACTGCGGTTGGGGGGGGTGTGGGTCGGCGGGCCGTGGTCACGCCCATGAGCATTCCCATAAAAACGCTGGGTGTTCCCATGGAAATTCTGCCATGACGCAGGTGCGGTGTCAGCTGCCCTCACCCTCTTCCCGTACAGGGAGCCTGCAGATCAGACACTACAGAGGTGTCTTAGATCTGCGAGCGCTTACATCATCATTCTTTGGTCGGCGACCGTCAATGTTTTGTCCCCACACAAAATTTTGTCCCCACACGTAAGGCTGCAAATGGATGTTTATGCTATACAGCCATTCGCATGCGTGCGTTCAGAATCACCCCCTTTGTATAATGGGACTGCCAAAGCAACGCCTGAAGCCAGGTTTACATATGTCCTACTTGACACATGGGCTGGTAATAGATGCCGTGTGCTGCATTACCATGCAATGCTATCACTGTCACAAATCAGCAAGTGCTAGAGTATTATTATTATTATAGAGCTGCAGTTTGCATAAGGGTCAGCTACAGCACAATGTGGAGTGATCAGAAAGGTCCTCTGGGTGCCCTGCAAGGTGGGTAACCATTGCAGATAGCATTGGATCACTCACACAAGCTCGTTTGACTTTCAGAGCTTGTTAGGCCGTACTACCGGGGTGGGGCCTGCAGTATGATCAGGTCTTTGTGTCAGATGTGGGAGATAGCTCCTGCTTTTGACATTAATAAATGTATGGATTATATAATAAAGTGGAAATGGCCATTTAGACATTATTTATAGGGTATGGTGGCTTGAAAATTGGCCTCTGTCTCATGGGGTCTGGATCATTGGATAGACAGACATTAGGCCTACAAGTATTAGGTCGACCAATGAAGGTCAACATGACTGAAGGTTGAAGTGCATGAAGGACGACAGGGTCGTTGGGTCGACACAAGCATTAGTTCGACATGGGGAAGGTCGACAGTCAAAGGGTCGACATGTTTTTTTTTTACTTTTTTTGTACAGAATATTGACACAGACAACATGGACACTAAAAATGTGCACCGCGTCCCCTCGCATGGCTGGCTGTGCTCGCCATGCTTCGGGCACAGTGCCTCGGCACACTATTTTATACTCCCACAACGCCCTAGTGGATGATAGGCCATGAAATACCACCTGTCAACTCAAAAAAAAAAGGGAAAACCCCATGTTGACAATGCTTGTGTCGACCTTCCTGCATGCCGCCCTTCAGTCATGTCGACCTTCAGTGGTCTACTTAATGCTTGTCAGCATAATGCTTGTTGACCTAGTGACCGTATCCCAGCTCATGATTTTGCATTTATGACAGGGTTGCCGACTTTTACAAGCTCCTCTCTGGGAGAAGCCCGGAGAGGAGACTTTCAGCACGAGTTCGGGGGCGGGGCTTAAACGTGACATCATTAAGCCCCACCCCCATGCAGGAAAGTTACTCCATTTATCTTTATCCCCGTGGAGGGGGCGGGGCTAAATGACGCTATTATGCCGCTTTAGCCCCGCCCCCTCCCCGGAGATCTCAGACATAAAGTAATTTTAGCACCGCAATCAGAGGGGGGAGCGGGGGTCCCCCAGAATCCAGGAGGGTTGGCCACCTTTCCGGGGGCCCGGGAGGGTGACCCGATTTTCGGGACCCTCCCGGCCATTCCGGGAGGGTAGGCAACCCTGATTTATGATTATAATAATCAAAACAGAAAATATAAACATTAATTGCAGTAATAGAAAAAACAATGAATTCTTAGCACATACCTTGCAAGATTTAGGAATAAAAATGTAATGGAACAATTGTAATAGGTAGGGGCAAAAGACCATAAATATTTGTATAACAGTAGGATAAAAGTCATTGTAATAATAATAATAATAATAATAATAAAAACCCTGTATTAGTAGGGAAGATTGCTAAACTCCACAACATTTCCAGTGCTAATCTATGTAGTATGCTCAGAAACCTGAGTAAGGATTGCACTGAAATAGAAGGAAATGACTGAGTATCGCCCACAGCTAGAAATGCCAACATCATAAAACATGGGTCAGTATTTCAGTGTAGCAGATACTTAGGCAGCTATTATCTCCCGAATACACAGGAAGGCCCTGAGGCTAGGATAGAGCAGAACAAAACATGAAAATAGAAATCTGACACATCAACCAGGCAGACACAAGAGCACAGCATTTACCCAGCAATATATAGGTGTGTTTGTGGGAGATTAACTTTTGTACGGATATTAATATATACTTTGGCATTATGTACAATGTGCATTCACAGATAATGAGTGCTAAAATGATTGATTAAAAAAAGAAAGGTTTGAAAAAATGTGAGGCTAAAACATAATGCAAAAAATCATGAGATGTTGGGTCAATTGTACGTACGTGTGTGTTTATAGGTACATATGCCGTCTATATTTCAATTTGTTCCAAGTGATTTCTGTCGTGTGGGCTGTTCCCACCTACACCTGAAGCGGTCAGTAAAGGATAGATTGAGTTTTCTCAAATCTCCCAAGACATTTAGAACTGTAAAGGAAACTTGATTGAGCAGATAGAACTAATGGTGTGCAGGGGCGTAACAAGAACTTTGTGGGCCCCATAGCAAAATATATTGACAGGGCCCCCCTATCTTTTATCATTAAAATGCCCCTCAGGAGAGAGAGCAAGAGAGAAGGAGGGTCTTAGGAGGAGAGAAAGAGAGGAGAAAGTTAGAGAGGGAGGGAGGGAGAGAGAAAGAGTGTCAGGGAGAGAGGGAGAAGGAGTGAGCAGGAGAAGCAGAGGGATGGATGGACAGAGCACCATATAGGGGTATAAACGTCTGGAAGGGAAGGCAGGAGGAGTGCATAAATGGATAGATGGACCCCCAGGAGACGGCTGGATGGGCCGGACATAGATGCATGGACAGACGGTAGTGAGGGGGGCATATGTGGACAGACATATAGATGCGAGCGGTCATAGATAGGCAGAAGGGAGGGGCATAGACAGATGGAAGGATGGGAGGTGGCATAGATAGACAGACGAGAAGACAGAGCACCATATGGGGTTACAGACAGACTGGCGGGATGGGGCACGGATAGACAGACAGAGAGATGGGAGTGATGGGGCATAGACATATGTTGTATTATAAGTTTGTGTACCCCCTTGTATGTTTTATGCTAATCACCCCACCTATTATATGCTTGGTGCTTTAATTCAACACCCCCCCCCTCCCAGCTTCCACCCCTTTTACAGTACATACATTATGCCAAATACACACAACCCTTCCCCCTCCATGCACACTTAATGATCATTAGTTTGATGCTATTGTCACTGTTTGTGGCTGTGCAGGAAGCCAGCTGACACGGGCAGCAGCAGCACTGTTGTACTGTATGCATGCCCTGTCTGCTTGCTGAGGCTGGGGTATGCCGGGTTAGGCAGGCAGGATCAGAGGACCCGGGGACAGCCTGGGGGGCCGGGGCACTGACCACTGACGCTCCTCCTCCAGCTGCGGTTCCCAATCACCGGCTGGAGGAGGAGCCTAGAGGAGGCACCCGACGAAGAGAAGTGCCGGACAATGCTGTCACTGCTGTGTTGCTAGACCGGCAGCTCAGCGCAGCATTCCACCTACAAAAACACCCCGCATGCCTCCTTCCGGACCGCTTCCCTCCACTGCCAGGACTGCACCACACTTCCCGTCTTCTGTATCCCTGCCGGGACCCGGACTGCCGGGACCCCAGTGATAAAAAATAATTACATTTTTTAAGAGGGTGCAGGAGATTGCCTTGGGGCCCCCCAAGCCGCCGGGCTCCATAGCAACTGCATCCCCTGCACCCTCTATAGTTACGCCACTGATGGTGTGTACACACGGTACTTTTTGCCTTCCGATGTTGACGATATAGTCAACATCGGATCGGAATCGGATGCAGATCGCAAGGGTTTTAACCCTTCAGATCCCGATCCGATTCCGATGCGCGTTCACGTATCGCAAGGCAGAAAGTCTTGTCTACCTTGACTATATAGTGCAGATCTATACTATATAGTCAGACTTGTATGCAAATTGGATGTGCCTTCAGATACTATCCACGATCCGATCTAATCGGATCGTGGATAGTATCTGAAGGCACATCTGACCGTGTGTACACACCATTACATAGTTAGCGTCACAAGAAGAATTATTCTCTCGTAGTTTGGGTAATGGTGTAGTGATTAGGTGCAGATATAAAGGCGTGCACACAATGTGGGATTTTTGATAGTGGACAATTTATGACTAAGCTATTTTGACTATATGCACTGGACATTTTGTCTATGTTCACTATTATAGTCTATGATCTAGTCAAAATTACCTTGCCTGCACAGTCTATTTTGCTATTGCTATTTTGCCTGCATGTTTAACACCGTGGGATTTTGCTAACCTTCTAGGCTATTATGACTAGTCAAATAACCTGCCTAATGCCCCTTTCACACTTGCAAAAATATCCCGGGTTTTGCACATGAACGCGCATCAACCCGGGATTTAGCTCAGTGTGAAAGTAAGGGTCTTGAAAGAATATCCTAGGATGAACATCCCAGGATTTCTACCCAGGTCCTGACCTGGGTAGATTCCGGATTCGACCTGGGATGCGGTCAGTGCCAATGGTCCCGTACCCGGGATTGGGTACACGGGACTTTAAAAAAGCTGCTGATTGGAGCTCACAAATGCTGATATAATCTTTCAGAGCCCTGGAGTCCATTTCTAATGACATGCATATGTATTTGCAGGGACTTCCCGGGATCAGTGTGAAAGGGTACATTCCTGGGTAGAGTCCCGGGAAGCATCCGGGAACACATTCCCGGGTATGACCCGGCTCTGCAAGTGTGAAAGGGGTATAAATGACACTGTGTGTACACCCCTTAAGACTCTCTGGGGGCAGATGTATTAAGCCTGGTGAAGTGATAAAGTGGAAGGCAATAACACACCAATCAAGTCCTAACTGTCATTTTTCAAACACAGCTAATTTGTTGGGGCATTACCACCTATCACTTCACCAGGCTTAATAAATCTGCCCCTCTGGGAGAGTTTTCCTTTTTTTTTGTTTAAAGCGGCAATCATTTACACTGATAAACCAGGTTGAATTGATTGCCGCTTTAAAAAAAATGGGGAAAATGGGAAAACTCTCCCAAAATCTCTCACTTTCTGATTCTCACACCATATTACTTTTGGCCCCAAGTCTCTAACATAATCAGTCCTATTAAGACAGATAAGTTGTCTGCAGTGTCGGATTGGGGAATGAATGACCAACCTTTTTTTAAAGCGGCAATCATTTACACTGATAAACCAGGTTGAATTGATTGCCGCTTTAAAAAAAATGGGAAAACTCTCCCAAAATCTCTCACTTTCTGATTCTCATGTTACATTTGGCTCCAAGTCTCTAACAGATAAATTGTCTGCAGTGTCGGATTGGGGATTGAATGACCAACCTGTGGCATACAGTGGTAGTGGCCCTGGGGGTGTGGTCAGCCACCACAGGGGTTGTGATCAGCCAACCTTTGTATTTAAGGTAGTATTTATGCAAAGATTGTATCCCCATCCCTTTCATTGAAAATAAATAATAGTTTAGGTGGACATTATTGTGGAAAGAACATTTTATGTTACTAATAAGGTGTGTGTCCCCTCAATATATGCACCGCATTTTCACATACATTTTTTTAAAACATTTTTTATTGAAGCCATACATGTCATAAATTCTATCATGCATACATATTAAGGTATATAGAAAAACACAATATGTCGCTATAAAACTATATGGCTGTGATAAAAGCAGGTTAATACTTTCCAAGGGAGTCAGAAAAAAAGTATAATGTTTCAATATATATAAGTGAAGCCCTGGCGGAACTAGTAAGTTCTGGCCCAGGTGCAAAAAAATATGATTTGGGCCCTCCCACTCTATGGAAAATTAATGCGGTTTGTACTATAATGGAATGTGAGCCCCCTCCAGAGCAGCATGTTCCCATATGCCTAACTGTGTGCCCAAATGCCCTAAGCATCTGTCACATGGCCCCCTCATAGCATGTCCCCCCAACTGCCTAACTGTGTGTCACCATGTGTCCACATACATCTTGGCTTTTTTTCTCAATTTGTCACATGTAAAACACGGCTTAGCTGTTTTTCCAAATGTAGCAAGTAGATGGATTCTGAAAATTGAAGAACAAAGTATATGTGACTGAAAATTTGCACTGTAGCAGCTTTGAATGATCAGGGGACTCAGAGGACTAACACCAGTAGTCCTAAACAGAAGTACAAAGGTGTGGTTTATGAGTCTCCCGAAGGTACAAAGCGCTATAATAAAAAAAAGTGAATAGTGACAAAGGAATGTGCACTAAAAAATATATAGATGGAGAGATGTACTTCCCCCTTTTAGGTATCCATATCGTCCTTGGTCTTTGGAGTGTCTCAAAGAAATAAAAGTTCAACAGTCCAGCATCCAATAGATGTTTCCAGTCGGAGAAAATAAAGAAATAACAATGTATCAGAATAAAGAATAAATTAATGATCCTGCTAGTGTTCTGTTTCTTTTTGGACTGTAGTTTAAATTGTGTACCCCACTCACACGTATAAGGTTAAATTAAAGCATATAACGGTTTCTTTCTTCTTCTATATGTCAGTCACCAGAAACTTGACAGGGCGTACCTCTACTCACATGCACACAAGCTGTTATAGGCTTATCAAGGTATCTTTATTCTAGTTGTTCAAGAAAAGGGGGGGGAGCGTACCCCACTCACACTCTAAAGGCAGGATTAACTCCTATCAAGGTATCTTTGTATGGTTTATTCAAAAGGTCTCAATTTCTGAAGAACCCACTGTAGTTTTAATATGTTTGGCGTACCCTTACTCACATCCAAAAGAATGTGGAAACACTTATAAAGGTATCTTTTAGGATTCAAGATATATTACAGATGGCGTACCACACTCACGATATCAAGAGCAGGAATCAAACGCATCTGGGTATCTTTGCCTTTAGCTTCCTTGTATTCTTTAATCCTCCCATATAGAATATATTGAGAAAATTTCCCAAAAAATTGGTAAAAAATATTACAGAGTCCAAAAACAAGTTAAAAGAGGTCCGATTTGCATAACAAATGCAAGCATGGAAAAATACAATGGGTGGTAAAACATGAGATAAAAAGTAAAATAAAAAAATTGCAGGCTGAGCCCCAAAAACCAGGAGGCAACAAAAGAGACCACAACACAATCACTGCAAGATGGTACAAGTCCGGACAAATGTGAATGGTGATAGAATCCAAAGTTACCTCCGTGGCTCTGGTCGGCTTCAGGATGCAGAAAGTAAAAATCCCCTGGTGTCAACGCGTTTCGGCTCACTTGGAGCCTTTTTCAAAACAGGGGGACTGTAGCAAACGTCTCAGTATTTATGTGGTGATCCTCCAATCAAGGTCACCGGAAGTGACATCAATTCATAAATATTCGTTACATCACATATACCAAAAACCTTTTAAAATACATACATTATTATAATATAGCAGCGTGTTTGCTTCTGGTAACATCAAATAAATGATCCTTGTATAAATATAGGGGATGCGGTCATCTATTAGAATGAACTTAGGTCTATAGTCATTAGGTCGACCCCACTAGGTCGACTGGCAGGAAGGTCGACTGGCAGGAAGGTCGACATGGGCCAAGGTCGACATGACTTAAGGTCGAATTTGCATAAAGGTCGACATGAGGAAGGTCGACTGATCATAAGGTCGACATGGGTTTTTCACTGTTTTTTGAGCCGACATGTGCCGACAGGCGGTATTTCATGCCCTACCATCCACTAGGGCGTGGTGGGAGAATAAAATAGTGTGCCGAGCGCAGCGAGGCACCGTGCCCGAAGCATAGCGAGCATTGCGAGGGTCCAATTCTCATTGCCAACTGTGTCCATGTCGACTGTGTCGACATTCGGATCAAAAAACAGTGAAAAACCCATGTCGACCTTATGACCAGTCGACCTTCCTCATGTCGACCTTTATGCAAATTCGACCTTAAGTCATGTCGACCTTGGCCCATGTCGACCTTAAGTCAGGTCGACCTTCCTGCCAGTCGACCTAGTGGGGTCGACCTAATGACTGTAGACCTAAGTTCATTCTGACAGATGTCCCGATTCCAAATATAGTGGGTGACAGGGATTTAATTTAAGTCACTAGTGTTTCGTTTCCAGAAAAGGAAATAATGCCGCAGTGGAACGCATTGCGTTCCACCGGGATAAAAGATAATAAAAGGCGGAAAAGTCTAAATTGTATACATAAAAAATTCTATCATAGTTAGGGATACACCTGCTGATGTGATAAAAAGACCGTGGTTTATTATGTTCCACGATCCCTTTCGTAGCAGGGTACATCGTGGCTTCCGGTTTTGAGATTGAGCAGGTGACACGCACTATGCGTGTCACCTGTATGCCGTGTTTCCCGATAGTGCGTCACCTCCGGTGTTGGGCTCCAGAAGGTGGAACGCACTTTGCGGGTCACTTCATACGGCGCAACAGTGATGGGGCACCGCATTTCTCCACTAAGTAGCGTCCCCTAGGGGCACATAACATAAATTGCAATTAAGATTTAGAAATTATAAGGCGAACAAATTAATAATGTTTCCTTAAGCAAACATCACGCTTAACAAAAGGGATGTATATGTACATATTTTACTCAGTTCATATTTTATACAAAGAGAGAAAAAAACAGTTACTATATTTTACAATATTTCACAGCTCATAACCAATTTATAAGAAATAATTTTTTATCTAATGTACAAATTCACCCATCCGGGACCAGATGTCGGTGGCATTATATACAAAAAGAGAAAGACAATTTTTACAGTAATTCAATGGTTAATGACTTGTTTACAGACACAAAAAAGATTATTGCTATTCCATTGGAGGTGTTCACCCATCTGGGACCAGATGTAGGTGACATTGCCCTCCCTAAAAGACATATATGTGTATGAATTTGAAGAGATTTCTTCATTTGAATATTTCTAAAAAAGACAGAGAGTGTTGTTAGTCAAAAAAGGAGAGTACTGTTAGTCAAAAAATAAAAAATATCAAGCAAGGCATACGGTCTCTACAAAAACCACTTAAGCTCAAAATCCTTGTTTAGCCCTGAGGGTACAAGGGTCTTGAGTCTATGTATGAATTTCATCTCCTCCGTTGCCAACATTTTTGCTGTGTTGCTGTGTCTAACAGTTTCTTTTATGGCCTTTAGCCCCAAAAAACGATTTTATGAAGCCACTCGAACAATTGTGTATCAGTTTAAAATGGGAAGATAGTGCGTGGATTTCCAAACCATTCTTGATATTTCTCAAATGTTCATTAACCCGAATTTTTAATGGTCGGGATGTTCTCCCTATATAATATTTGGGTACTTGTTTCCTAGCACGGCCACAACGATTTAGATCGTTGTGGTCGGAAGATAAAAAATCGGATCGATCGCATCGCATGCGATTTGGTCGCATGCGATGCGACCGATCCGACCGACCGATTTTTCACCCGATTTTTTTTTTTTTTTCACCTGATTATTTTCAATTGCCCCCCCAAATGTTACTAAGTGGGCTAGACCCCACGATAGACGTCAACCCGAAGCGTGGCGAGCGCAGCGAGCCCGCGAGGGGCGGCGGTGCGCGTCCTCCGACCTTTTCATTCCCCTACTATCCACTAGGGCGTGGAGTGAGAATAGAATAGTGTGGCGAGCGCAGCGAGCCACCGAGCCCGAAGCGTGGCGAGCGCAGCGAGCCCCGCGAGGGGACGCGTCTAACTTCACAGGTATACGCGTCCCCTCGCGGGGCTCGCTGCGCTCGCCACGCTTCGGGCTCGGTGGCTCGCTGCGCTCGCCACACTATTCTATTCTCACTCCACGCCCTAGTGGATAGTAGGGGAATGAAAAGGTCGGAGGACGCGCACCGCCGCCCCTCGCGGGCTCGCTGCGCTCGCCACGCTTCGGGTTGACGTCTATCGTGGGGTCATGGCGGGCACATAAAAAATGTGAAATGGGTCATATTGGGCCATTTCACCTTTTTTATCATTTTACCCTATGTGAGATGGACTTAATCAAGTCCATCTCATCTTGTGCCATTATAATGGCACAAGACCGACGCGATCCTCCCGATTTCAATGTTAAAAGATTTTTTAACATTGAAGTCTATGGAAAAATCGGGTCAATCGGTCGGTCGCATCGCGGCCGATTTTAATTGGTCGCGACCGACCGATTGACCCGATTTCTGTCATTCAAAGGGAAAAAATTGTAAAAAATCGGCCACATCGTGAGGATCGTGTCCCTTAATTAAGAGCCACGATCACTCACGATTGTGGCCGTTCTAGGAAACAAGTACCAATATTTGTTACAACTGCATTGTATGGCATAAATTACATTTTTCGTATGACAAGTAATGAAGTCTTTAATTATGACTTCTTGTCTATTGATCTTTATACTATTATACTTTGTTACACCATTAGATTTGATATTTCTACAGCCCAGACAACATCCGCACCTATGGAAACCTTGTGTGCGGTTGTAAGGGGTTTTTTCATCTGTCATATACTGTATGCACTAGATACCAATTTTGACTTCAAATTTGGTGCCTTCCTGTAAATATGGACTGGTCTATTGGGGAGTACTGGTCCCAAAATGGGATCCATCTTAAGAGTATTCCAATGCTTTTTCATAATCCTCTCAATTTTACGATGTTTCGTTGAAAATTCAGTAATAAAGGCCCAGTCAAAAGATTCCTTAGATTCAGTAACTTTTGGCGCCGTGAAACTACACAATTACCGACACAGCAACACAGCAAAAATGTTGGCAACTGAGGAGATGAAATTCATACATAGACTCAAGACCCTTGTACCCTCAGGGCTAAACAAGGATTTTGAGCTTAAGTGGTTTTTGTAGAGACCGTATGCCTTGCTTGATATTTTTTATTTTTTGACTAACAGTACTCTCCTTTTTTGACTAACAACACTCTCTGTCTTTTTTAGAAATATTCAGATGAAGAAATCTCTCCAAATTCATACACATATATGTCTTTTAGAGAGGGCAATGTCACCTACATCTGGTCCCAGATGGGTGAAAACCTCCAATGGAATAGCAATAATCTTTTTTGTGTCTGTAAACAAGTCATTAACCATTGAATTACTGTAAAAATTGTCTTTCTCTTTTTGTATATAATGCCACCGACATCTGGTCCCGAATGGGTGAATTTGTACATTAGAGAAAAAATTATTTCTTATAAATTGGTTATGAGCTGTGAAATATTGTAAAATATAGTAACTGTTTTTTTTTCTCTCTTTGTATAAAATATGAACTGAGTAATATATGTACATATGCATCCCTTTTGTTAAGCGTGATGTTTGCTTTAGGAAACATTATTAATTTGTTTGCCTTATAATTTCTAAATCTTAATTGCAATTTATGTTATGTGCCCCTAGGGGACGCTACTTAGTGGAGAAATGCGGTACCCCATCACTGTTGCGCCGTATGAAGTGACCCGCAAAGTGCGTTCCACCTTCTGGAGCCCAACACCGGAGGTGACGCACTATCGGAAAACACGGCATACAGGTGACACGCATAGTGCGTGTCACCTGCTCAATCTCAAAACCGGAAGCCACGATGTACCCTGCTACGAAAGGGATCGTGGAACATAATAAACCACAGTCTTTTTTATCACATCAGCAGGTGTATCCCTAACTATGATAGAATTTTTTATGTATAAAATTTAGACTTTTCCGCCTTTTATTATCTTTTATACTGCGGCATTATTTCCTTTTCCGGAAATGAAACACTAGTGACTTAAATTAAATCCCTGTCACCCACTATATTTATACAAGGATCATTTATTTGATGTTACCAGAAGCAAACACGCTGCTATATTATAATAATGTATGTATTTTAAAAGGTTTTTGGTATATGTGATGTAATGAATATTCATGAATTGATGTCACTTCCGGTGACCTTGATTGGAGGATCACCACATAAATACTGAGACGTTTGCTACAGTCCCCATGTCTTGAAAAAGGCTCCAAGTGAGCCGAAACGCGTTGACACCAGGGGATTTTTACTTTCTGCATCCAGAGCCACGGAGGTAACTTTGGATTCTATCACCATTCACTTTTGTCCGGACTTGTACCATCTTGCAGTGATTGTGTTGTGGTCTCTTTTTTTGCCTCCTGGTTTTTGGGGCTCAGCCTGCAATTTTTTTATTTTACTTTTTATCTCATGTTTTACCACCCATTGTATTTTTTCATGCTTGCATTTGTTATGCGAATCGGACCTCTTTTAACTTGTTTTTGGACTCTGTAATAAAAATCTTTTTTACCTATTTTTTTGGAAATTTTCTCAATATATTCTATATGGGAGGATTAAAGAATACAAGGAAGCTAAAGGCAAAGATACCCAGATGTGTTTGATTCCTGCTCTTGATATCGTGAGTGTGGTACGCCATCTGTAATATATCTTGAATCCTAAAAGATACCTTAATAAGTGTTTCCACATTCTTTTGGATGTGAGTAAGGGTACGCCAAACATATTAAAACTACAGTGGGTTCTTCAGAAATTGAGACCTTTTGAAAAAACCATACAAAGATAGGCGTTATTCCTGCCTTTAGAGTGTGAGTGGGGTACGCTCCCCTCCTTTTCTTGAACAACTAGAATAAAGATACCTTGATAAGCCTATAACAGCTTGTGTGCATGTGAGTAGAGGTACGCCCTGTCAAGTTTCTGGTGACTGACATATAGAAGAAGAAAGAAACCGTTATATGCTTTAATTTAACCTTATACGTGTGAGTGGGGTACACAATTTGAACTACAGTCCAAAAAGAAACAGAACACTAGCAGGATCATTAATTTATTCTTTATTCTGATACATTGTTATTTCTTTATTTTCTCCGACTGGAAACATCTATTGGATGCTGGACTGTTGAACTTTTATTTCTTTGAGACACTCCAAAGGCCAAGGAAGATATGGATACCTAAAAGGGGGAAGTACATCTCTCCATCTATATATTTTTTAGTGCACATTCCTTTGTCACTATTCACTTATTTTTATTATAGCGCTTTGTACCTTCGGGAGACTCATAAACCACACCTTTGGGATTCTGAAAATTGTTTGCAGCAGTAGAATTTGTATAAAGTAATAGATTAGAGGTGGACATTTTTAGAAAAATCACAAAGTGTGACTTTTGCAGAGTCCAAGGTGTAGCAAATTGTGCCGTACATGGTGCAGTAAAACCAAGATGTATGTGGACACATCTCTATACTGCACTACATTTCTATTCTACATCACTACAACCTGCCCTACATTACTACACTACATCCCCCCTATACCCAGCACTACATCACTACACTACATCCCCCTATACCCTGAACTACATCACTACTCTACATCTCCTATACCCTGCAATAAATCAATACAAAACAAGGGGAAATGGTCAATCAAACAATCAAAGTTAGTCATTAAGATGACAGGGGTGGTGATGCTGACAACCCTGACACACTTACACAAAAACCCTGACACACACTAACACATGGAAGCTGACACAGATGTTGACACACGGACATCACTTAGATAGATGCTGACACATGGATACAAGCAGGGCAGTTCGCCCCTGGCCCCCCGTGCAAAGGGGGTACCTGCTGCGCCGTCTGGGGAGCGGGCAGGGGGGTCCATGCCGGCTTCTGACAAGAGCCTGCAGTGGTGTCCTTGCCGCGCGGGTACCTGCGGCACTGTGTATAAAGCTGGCGGCGGTGGGGAGTCCCTGCCGTGAATAAGAAATAACTAGCGCTATCCGCCGGGCTATGGGGCAGCGCTGGAAGTGCTGCCGGGTTTGAAAACACTGGCCGCACGCTGATTGGCTGAGATTCAGCCAATCAGCGTGCGGCCAGTGTTTTTAAAACAGAAGCGCTTCCCGCACCGCCGCATAGCGCTAGTTATTTCTTATTCCCTGCAGGGACCCCCCGCCGCCGCCAGATTTATACACAGCGCCGCAGGTACCGGTGCGGCAAGGGCACCACTGCAGGCTCCTGTCAGACGCCACCATAGACCCCCCTGCCCGCTCCCCAGACGGCACAACAGGTACCCCGGCACCGGGGCGCCCCCACCCCGACTCGCCTGGGGCGCTCCGGTGCCTTGCACCGACCCTGGATACAAGGAGCCTAACACACGGACAGATGGATAGTAGCACACTGCAGATGCTGACAAGCAGACAGATGGACATTGGCAGATGCTGACACACAAACTGAAACACTGTTTCTGACAGACAGTCAGACAGATACTGACAATGATAGGTGGATGCTGATATACAGATGCTGACACAGATACAGATGCTGACACACAGATACTGACACATGGACAGATGGACTCTGACACATGGAGATATGCTGACACAGATACTGACACAGTAGATACATACTTTTTTTAATTAGTAAAATAAATCTCTCATGACTTTAAATGTGTAGATAATTTAAAAATAAGTATGTAAAACTGACATAAAAGAGGCCAAAGGCAGGCAGGTATCTGTGCCACAAAGTGAAAAAATAAGTCATTTAATATAATCATTCATATGCATATATATACTTTTGATGATCCAAAAACTGCAAAAGAAATATATACTCAAGTTAGTTTATATTTTTATATATATATATATATATATATATATATATAATATGTATCGGCTGGTCTCTGGCACTCTGGATGAATGAATGCTGTGGCCGGTGCCCTCCTTTGTGTCCCACTGCTCCTGCAGTGGACATGTATAGCTTGTGGTGACGGCGGCACTCGGTCAAATAAATACACAATAACGCATCTCAATTGTTCACAATTGAGATGCATTATTGTGTATTTATTTGACCGAGTGCCGCCGTCACCGCAAGCTATATATATATATATAGCTTGCGTGGGGCCGTCACTCCGTGGCCTCTGGAAATAACTTGCTCGGTGCCTTCCAAAAGTTTCCCCGCTAGTGCAACGGGTACATCAAATATTTCGGATGGTGGCGGCACTCTCAGACGAAATAATGACACAATAACACTGTATATGTGTCCAACGTTTCA